>NW_027175965.1:9455000-9565000 GCF_023055335.1 Clinocottus analis
TAATTATGTTTCTGTTATGCATTCAGAGGTCAGCATTAGTTGTGTTGTTTGTGGCTCATCAGCGGTGATTCTCTGCTTTTAGTGCTGAAATTCAACGGGTCGTCTTTCCAAAAGTTTGGAAGAAGGAATATTTTTAGGCACTCTGCAGATAGATGGTAATATTCTAACACATTCTGCCTCCAGTAATATACCTGCAGGCATCATGTCTCTATTTGAATTTCCCCCCCTGCACTGCAGTGATGAGGGAGGAGGTGAGGGTCCAGATCCACCGCTGCGATCTGGACTCGTCTTCTAATCAAATGTATCTTTAATTGAGCTGTATATTTAACGAGAAAATCAATAGCGGCTTTAGCTGCAGTCCGATCATTAAGCAAGGCCCCTCGGTTGCCACGAATAGTTTCCCCCTCACATCTAATTATATTTTTTCCATGTCGACAGTAATTAATACTGAGAGATTTTCTGGATACGACTTCACGTGTTAACACATCGTATAGATCTTTATTCTGTTTCCTGCATTTCGTCTGTCTCCGTCCACCAGCTGCTGATGTTTTCCATTTGCCTGTTTCATTACGTCTCCTGGTCCGTTTCCTGTGTGTTAATCTGACTTTTTCACAGCCTGTTGGACTCTTTGGGGTTAATTGTAATCTTCAACAAGCAGCACAAGTTAAAGAGATGCTGATAGCGGGACTTGAACCTCCTTTTACGACCTCGTTCTCACATATTTCTTCTCAGTACAACATGAACGACACAGTTTTTTTTACGTTATGGCACATTGCTTATTCCAGCTGGTCAGAACATGCAGATCAATTCCTCAACAAAAAGCTAAAACAATGTGTTTTGTGAGGGTTGTCGGGTTGTGGGTCACTGCAGAGGTCCCAACCAGCTGCTCCGGCATGACACAGCGACATCATTTGTCTTCAGGCCTCAGCGGTCAGGACACAAAGGGAAACCCTGCCGGGCAGCAAGCTGCTCCAGTGACACGCTCTGTTCACCCCACGGCTCTGTGGTCTGCATGCAGCGACGCTCACGGTGTCAATCCTCAACATCCTGTGTGTTCTGGAGGACTTTCTGTACATTGCTGTGTGGTGGCGATGCTGTGGGCAGGACTGTTCCACTTCAGATTTGATTTAGTAACAATATTTTTGTCTTTTCTTTGCCTGATTAGCATTGATAGTGATAAAATAGCTTAAGCTACACAAATCCTTTTTCAAACTAAGTGGTAATGTCAAATGCAAGTTCACATGCAACTACACTTTACTTTACACCATGCCAAATAGATTTTTTTTAAGTATTTCTTTTCACCCGAAAGCTGATCGGGCCTGCAGAGCACGGGCCCAGGGGCTCAACGTTTCAGACTAAATGTCACTGAAAAACACTCAAAGAGACAAAAAGATGCAGAATGACTACAAAAAGAAAGCAAAAGATCCAGAGAGAGATGCATGAAGACGACAAAGAGACTCAAAGAGGTTAAACAACCATGAAGTCTGTCTGTCTGGCTTCTATGTCGGGAAGGTAATGAAGCCTTTTGTATGTCCAGGAGCTCATTGGCTCGTTACTCTTCTATTAGAAAGCCTGTGCAGGACGGGAGTAGTGACATTGCTGTGAAACCTGGTACAGAGATTTCTCAGGATTCTGGTGGATTTCGAGATCCCATGTCTTAAATCTCTCCACAGCTATAAGATACATCAACCTTTACCACAGACATCCATGGTTCCTAGAAGAAGTATTATAAAGATCTTGATGCCGTAACCTTCCATCTGGTCCCATCATTAGTGCCTATTAGCAAATGTTAGCATAGCGACACATTTCATTGATAAGTCAAACATTATACCAACTTAACATCACCGCTAGCATTATAATCTTGAGCATGTTAGCATGCAGATTACCTGAAAGCACAGCTGGGTTCAACAGATCTGTACATGTAGTGTCAGTGTTGTTGGAACGTGTTTTCCCTTTTTCTTAATGATGCAAAACATTAATTAGACTGCGCAGCACCACTGTCATATAGAGGCTCTTTAATGCTATTGATCCCTTCAAGAGAGAGAGAGAGTTCAAGATGGTCCCAACTCTATGGCTGCTCATAAAGATGATGACGTGTGTGAAACCTGAACAATAACGCATGCAAAACCCGAGCTGGTAGGCGGGAGATAAAAATACAAATAAAAATGCTCAAGTTTTTTTAGGAAATCGTTTTTTATCTGCAGCTGTTGTATTTTCAATGGGGCCAGCCAAAGCAACATAAAGCTTAAGCGGCAAGCCTTTACTGTTAAATCAATAAAACAGATAATGTTGACAAGCCTTTTCCATTGCACTCCCTCATGCCCTCCCCCTCACCCCCCACTCCTCTGTGCCCTCCATCCTGACAGCGCCGTCTGAAGTCTCTCTGCTTTTGTTGTTATTTCCCTCAATAGAGACCTGAGCGGGCCGCTTTGAGCAAATATACTGTGGACGCCGCATTAATGCATCTCGCTGCACCGGCCTCAGCAACCAGGGCTTTTGATTGTTCTTTGAGGTCCATTAACTGGAAGATGACGCTCAGTTTGTGTGTCGCAGCCTCCAGAAACTATTAAACTTCATCACTTATGCACAGAAGTTGTTTAAGTTGTTAAAATAAAACAAGAAGATTTATCATCGTGGTGCATGTTGGGGCATCGTGGTGCATGTAAAATTGCTCCCACACAAAACTGTATTTGTGTACTTTTGCGTTGGACAACATGAACGAGGTGCAGACAGAGTTTGGAGTCGACTAACTTTTTTACTCTGAGCCAGTAGTGTTTATGAACATCTTCACCATCAATACAGGCATGCCTCATCTGCTTCCTTATCAAGCTGGAAATAAATAGCACGGGGTGCTGTGTGTGTGTGTGTGTGTGTGTGTGTGTGTGTGTGTGTGTGTGTGTCTGAGTGGGAGAAAGGGGGAGGGGGGGGGCTCGTTGGGTGGCCCATAAATCGCTCCACCCTTCAACATCCAATCTCTGGGCAATGTCATTCAAAAGCCCCGCACTATCCATTACCTGCGTATAATAGGCTCCTGGCCATGCAGTGTCCATCTTATTATTAGCCCATAACTTTAAACTATCAATAACTTTGAGCTGCAGCAGGAGGATGGGGGGTAAAAGGAGGAGAGCGAGGACTGAAAGGAGAGAGGTGAGGAGAGTAAGAGAGTCAGAAAGACAATGTTAGGGTAGCGTTGGTCCTTGTGGTTTGTTTTGGGAACTTTGCAGGCGAGAACGTGTCCTTTTCCTTCCTGTTATGTCCGTTTCCTGCCTGCGGAGGGCAACCCTGTGCCTCGTCAATACAACGTGGAAACGCAGAGGAATCAATGAGAGGATTTAGCGGAGCCGTTTCATTCACATCGCATTAAGGTCTTTCATATCAGAAGAAGTGATGACAATGATGTTTTTGTGTCTCTCGTGAAACCGACAGGCTGGCGAGTGGTAATGAGACTTTACAGGCAATCAGCGAAGCTTTAGAAGTGACATTCATCATTTCACTCAGGGCTAAATATGACTCAGTAAATACACTGAATGAGTATGTGAATAATGCAGTAATTATATATTAGTTTAGTAAGTCAGAGTTTCAGAATAAAATGGTCCACATTGTTGAACTTTCTTCTCACCAGCTTGTCAAACTATTTTAATATGCGTGTTGTAAAAGAACAGCTCAGTTTTACAATAAACACACACATTTCATCAATTAGTATAATTATTTAACACGCTTTGAAAATATACAAACTGCTTTTTTGTTGTTGTTTTTTGTCGTACATACCATCAGTGGTTTATCTTCATTTGCATGAATGTACCTGTTGTTGAAAGTGTGTAAATAGTGTACTGGTTCAGACCCACAATAATGAAAAGAACAATTTTGTGTAAAAGTCGCCTTTTCCTTGAGGCCTGGATTCAAGTTAAAGCTTTAAAATGATGTTTCAATGCTGCCGCTGAAACAAATGCAGAAGCCCGTCTGCCACAAACACACACACACACTCACACACTCCTAGTGGAGCGTGACATCAGAGTGTATCCGCGCTATAGATGTGATCAATACAGTCTTGCTCTGCTTATTGATTTTTGCCATATGGGAGATTTGTTGTGTGAGTAAGCAACGCTTTCACAGCATCAGAAGCTGTTTCAGATGCAGCGATGCTTCTTTTTTCTCGGCCCTGTAGCTCAGTTACTACACAATAGTTTCTGTACGACGGGAGTCAGTGGTTCAATTCCCCGTTTAGCTCAAGAGGAGGAGAAGCTTGTTTTGTCAGTGAGATAAACTCCAGCGCAGTAACGTGCATGAGGCCGCGCTCGGACCCATTCCACTTGTTAAAGATGTCAAAACAGAAGCGATCTGCACGCTGAAGCCCTCAAACGTTTATAACAGCGAGGCCTTTGCAAGGCAAACACCCATGGAAAAGATATTATATTCATATGCACACGTTTCAGTTGGATGATGACGTAACACAATAACTACACTAAGACCAAACTCTGCTTATAAAAAAAGTCACAGTACTTAAAGATGTTTAAATCCCATATGCTTTTCTCTAAATGCCACCTGGAAATTATGTTTTTGTTGGTGTGTATTCATGCTAATATTTATGCTAATAATACATTTACAATTACTAAAGACATGCCTCTATTCGTATGATCCATCTTCATTCCAAGATGTTCACCTGTAGGAACCAGTGGTCTGTCCAGAGATTTTTTTATTCTGCTGTTATGCATATTTTTGTGCAAATAGAGTAAAAATAACAACATATCTGGGGCCAGATGATTCTCACTTGGAGCTCTTATTTAGGTGTTTAGGCCCTAACAGATGGTAGGCAGCAGTGAAAACTTTCCTATATACAATAAGTGGGAGAAAGTGTGCCCTTAATGTTACCTTGAGTCAACCTGCAGGTTTGAGGCTCTTGTAAAAGCCGGAGTGAAGCGTCTGCTTCCATGTTGTTGATCTGGAAAACTAAATAAATGGCGTGTAAGTGGATCTATAGTGGGGTCTCTGTTTTGCCTGACATTGGCACATATTAATCAGGTGGGATTTGAATTTGTTGTTGTTTCGTAGCAATGTGGTTCATACGTCCTAAAAAGCTGGAGCATCAAAAATATATTCCCCCCGCCCCTACAAATTATAATTTCAACCTTTTATCAAACAATAACCCCATGCTGTCCAATAAAGATGTCGAGAGAATTCTCTGGTAAATTGGCCGCGTAAGTAATACAAACATGTAGAGTGCAAAAGAAGAGAACAAACCAGAGGATGAAAAGAGGTTGTGACCGGTTTGTGCTGCGCGTTAGCCAAAAGTCTCCAAGGTGTGTGTGTGTGTGAGTGTGTGTGTGTGAGTGTGTGTGATCCTGCTCTTCCAATCCTGCAAGGACCATCTTGGATTGTTTTTATATAATGCCCTTTAAGTATTGCAACTGTGCGTTTGTGTGTGTGTGTGAGTGTGTGTGTGTGAGTGTGTGTGTGTGTGTGTGTGTGTGTGTGTGTGTGTGTGTGTGTGTGTGACCACTCGTCACCACTACCCACAACCCCCGAGGAGTTACAAGTTATTTTAATTTCTCATTTGGCAGGAGAAACATAAACAGTCCGTCGTGTTGACTTCTGGATAACCGGTTCATTCAAAGCTTTATTTTCCTGCTCTGCCTCTTCTTTACCGTGATGAAGCGAAGGCCTTCCCTCTATTTCAGGATTAATAATAAAACATATATACATCAAATGCATTGGCTGATATATTTTACCATTTACTTTTTCTTTTGTAATTTATTTAATACTCAGAAATGAGAAGGATCCCTCATGATATATTTGCTGACGGGGCTGAAAAGCCAATTAAATATGTAAATATGTTTTTGACCATCGTGAACATGACACCTCGCCACTGAAATATATATATATATATATATATATATATATATATATATATATATATATATATATATATATATATATATATATATATATAAATACACTAAATACATAAAGGTTAAAATGCACAGTGTGTGCTTGATGCATTAATAGTTACTTCTGAATAGTTTTTAGTTTGTTAAAATTAAAAAAATACAGCAGTAAATTAACAAGTAATTCATGCTTTATCAAACTAAACAAATATATGTTCTTACAGTAATAGTAGCCTTAGGTAAATACCAGAAATACATGCAGTTTATATATTTTAAAATACACAATGTTATAGAAATGATTGCAAATAATGCTTAAAGATTGCTTAAGGAAATATAAAAAAATACTTAATAAAACAGAAACTGCACGAGGATGATGAAAACTTTTAAGTTAATGTAGTCATAGGTAAAATCATGGAGATTTATTTATAAATCCATATTTTAATTAGTGTCTTGGATAATTATGAGGTGGGGTTGAAAAACAAACAAATAAATGCACGACATGATTGTTTGCGTTCCCATTGCCTGGGAAAATAACTTTCCCTTTGAAAACGAGTCCACTGTTTGCGTTGCATCTTCAATTACCAGCCGGCATTAAAACAATATTCAAACGGGAAACCAAGGTCAGCGCCGACTCCCACCACGCCGCTCTGAGATGGCACTTCTAATGAGGATGTAGCGCGGCTTTAAGCAGTGTATTTATAGTGTGTGTTGTCTCAACTTGTACTTATTTATTTCTCCTTTTTGCCTCTTTTCATCTTCAGCTGTATTTCTTTTTTAGTTTGATTAACATCAGAGCTCTGTTGAAGTGAATGTTCACCTCCACTGGAAGAGACGATGTCCTGCAAACCGGCTGAATCCAAGATATTAGCATCAAGGTGTGTTTTAAAGGAAAAGCCCTCGTAAATACGTTAAAACTAACTGAAAGGAAGTAAAGAGAAAGAAGCTGTTGAAGAAAAATCAAACTATATTTGCTTCTGTAAATATTAAGTCTGGGAGTGAAGAGACGGAGAAGCCAAAGTGAGCGAGCGGTGTCTGTAATTCAGAGGAGAAAGAACTGATTTTGGGTTTTGGGGGAGATGAAATACTATCAGAGAGATCAGTTTTTAACAACTGGCGTAGGAAAATAAAGCGGTGACAATAATAGTCTTCCTGTCAGAAGAGGCGAGAGAGTTCCTGTCGTTCTCGCCGACGCCCCTCAGGCCTCCTCGTGCTGGAGCTGCCGGCATTTATTTGCCTTAGAATTACCTGCAAGCTCAATTTTGTAATCGCCTGTGTCATAAGAAAGCAAAGCATCCCCTTTGGCCCTTCCTCGCATACCTGTGTGACTGCACACTCGTGTGTGTGTGTGTGTGTGTGTGTGAGAGAGAGAGAGTACTGTAATTTGCCGACTTATTGCACTCTTTAGTTTGTCTTTTCACGGGTTTGTTTCTATGATATTATGTGTGCTAGTGTGTGTAAATGCATGTCAGTGTGTTGTCCCATCAGCTGACTCCCACCTTCATGACCTCACCCTCCTCGTCCTCTCGCTTCAACCCACACAGGAACGACTGCGACACTCGAAAACGACCACAATCGAAAACAATGACCGTTCTATTTATAAGTCCACCGCCTTGCCTTTTGTATCGGCCGACACAACTCACACACAGACACACACAGACACACACACACAGCAGTGATGGCGGGCGGGGGCTCGGTTAGTCGTCGTCCTGGTTTCCTTTACTCTGCCACGTTGCAGCAGATCTGTAGATTTGCTCGGCTTTGATGTGTACTTTGTGGGTAATTAGTGAGAACTGGGTCAGCACAGGGCAAGAAAACCAAACCCTGTTGTTCTTCTAGAGGGTGGGAGGGTGGAGGGGGGGGGGGTAAATGAGGGTGGGGGGTGTAAAGGAGGGTGGGGGTCGAGGGTGTCGGGGGTTAAAAGGCTGTCAAATCTCAGTTCAGCTTTACATGAGAGACATTTTCTTTTCCCTGCGAGAGCAAATAAACGCCGCCGCCTCGCTTCTCTTTCTCCATTCATTCGATGTGGAAAATGTGATTTTGTTTCGCAGCTTTTTGTCCAGATAGATTTCAAATGAGTTGTAAACTGTTTCATGACAGTCTGCTGGTCTTGATTCTTATATTACTCAGTGTTTATGTTTTTTTTTAAATCATCAAATCTACCACAGAGTAAAGTTCATACCAGAAATACATAAAGTATGTATTTAAGAAATGTCATTAAATACTTTTGGTCTTTGGTTTTCTTGACAATAAGAATTAATGACATTTTTTTCCCGAAAAACAGTGTTACTGATCATTTATGAATGTATAAAGGGCAGCATGGTCAAAGAGTTTAATTTGATGTTTAGTCGCTATGATGACACCTTGGTAAGATGCATATTGCTGCGTGAATGATAATCAAATCCTTCTTTACTCGAACATGTGGAGGTTAAGTGGGGCAAGATGTGAAATATCATCCTTTGTTGAGAAGCAGCTGTCAAGAGCTTCAAGCACAAAGGACCTCACTGCAGAATAATCACAATAATCCTCATTAAACAACAGTTTCACAACAATTGTACAATATGAAGCACATACACACATCTTTTTAAATTAACATAAATTTAACAATGCAATAAATTGTAATTTCACTGCTCAAACAACAAATTTTTTGACAGTAATTCAATTTAAACATGACAAGGCCCCTTTAAAACGTTGATTTACGCCACTAACGTTACACAACCGTTAAGATTTCTACCTGTAAACATGAGCGGATCATTAAGAGGCCGCTGAGCACAATGCAGATCCAACGCAGAGGTGATTTATTGGATTGTTCGGAGGCGTCTGGGGCGCGAGACGTCTACCTCGTGTACTTCACTGCCATGACGGCATTGTGTAGAAGTAAACAAAACAGTGGCGCTGGGCGACGGGGAACAACAGCTCAGGCAGCAGGACACTGATTGGGATGTCCACGGTCTCCTCTGGCCTCTTGCCCTTCCTGCTGTGGCCCCCGGCTCGTCCCCGACAGAGACCCCCTGGGGTCACTTCCCATGCGTGTCAGCGCACATTCACACACACACTCTTCCCCGTGAGTGTTTACAGCCACATGCTGATTCCTATTAATCTGCTTCTTGTCGGGACGGAGGGGAGGGGAGGGTCCGGTCGGGTTTGTGCTGGACGGGGAGGCAGCTGTAGGTGGGTTCAACATTCACACACACACACACACACACACACACACACACACACACAACCTGAAAGCCCCGTCTGACAGATTGCACCAGGACTTTCTTTCTTACACTGAGCAGATGTGGTCTCCCACTTGTTTTCCTTAGTAATTATCCCTCATTAAGTGAAAGCATGTGCCAATCAAACAGCTCGGAGAGTGAGAGCAGGGCCCGGGCCAGGGCACCGAGAGGGATGGAGGGATGGAGGGAGGGATGGAGGGAGGGATGGAGACCTATAGCCTCATCTCCAGCTTGTTAAAGCACAGAGTCATTCAGAGTCATTACTAGATTAAAGGCGAGCCTCGCCGTGGTGCGAGTGAGCGCAGCAGCTGCAGCGCTGCCGCCATTACGGCTCATTTGACTTTCTAGTGGTTACAAATGTGATGATTATCACATTTAACACTTGCCACGTTCAATTAAAGCTTAACGCCATGGAGACGTTTCAATGTGATTATCCGCATTAGCATCAAGGCGTTTATTGGATTTACAATTTGATCAAGTCAACATTATTGCACCTCATTGACATTCAATACGGCTCTTTTTTCTTTTGGAAATATTGAAGTGCAATAAATATATAATTTATTTCTTGAAATTAACATCCAATGAAATGTCTTCCTGTATTGTGAACGTGTTGTATTTGTGGAAAACAGTCGTATCTTCACCCACAAGGGCCCGTTGTACATTAACAGTCAAATATCTAACGAGCCAAAGACACAGATAGTTTTCTTTTGAATTTTCAAAAGTGTAAAACAAAATTAGAACATGATGTCGTTAAAAAACGGTTGGTCTCTTGAATTGTTGGAAGGTAAATTATTGACATCATGACTCATGTTCTGCCCTCTAGTGGCCACAAAAAGCCAAACGCAGCTTTAAATCCACCACAGCGTCCCTCATGCGTCTGCTAAACCGAACATGGATGTGATCCTAATCGTGAAGTTTAGAAATATTGGGAAAGCAAAGAAAATCTTTTTTAATGCAAACTGTCAGATTCAGAGAGTTATCCTCTTTAAATCCGCTGAAATGACGGATGGACCTTTAATACCCGTGTGTCCGGCCATGCATCTCAGACGGTGACAAAAACACAAGTGATCCTCACAACGAGGGGGGAGGGGGGGCTGGGAGAAAGTCTCCTCCAAAAAATAAAAGAGAGGAAAAAAAATAAAAACGAAGATATATGAAGTCTTCATGTCGATGAACTACCATTCATTTTCACTTTGAAGCCCCGCGAGCCGTAGTGAAGTGTGATTGCATGTGACAGTCGCCGAGTCTGCCGGTTTATCATGATGGATACACACTGCCACCCTGGTGCTGCCGCGGCGCACAGGTACGCACATGCACACACGTGTGTACGCACGTACACACACACTTACATGGACACACACATTGGGGTTTAAGCAGGAGTGTGTTCAGGAACTCAGACACAGAACCAGACACACAACCTGAATGCAGAGACGAGGGTTCAGATCCTTTTATCAGGACTTCATTTGTCTTTCAGCCTCTTAAGCTACCGACAGTTTTCTGACTTTTCATTCACATTTGTGTAACCGTTTTGTTTCAGTCAAAATCAATTATTTCTGTTAAATGTTAAATAATATAAAAAATAAATCTAACAATGAAAGATTGAGCTGTATGAATATTACGAAGTGTTTAGTAGTTAGTTAAAACACTATACAGTGTTGTTGCTCATATTGAAAAGTAAGTATTATTAATGTCTCTCTCACCTCTACGGACACACACACACACGCTTCTTGATCTTGACATATGCCATTAACATCAGCTCGGCTCTCAGCTGGGAAGCGGGGGAGCAAACGCATCCCATAATGATACCCGGAGCAATCTTTTTCCTGTTTTGTACCCAAAAGAAACTTCCCTCAGACTTTGCATATTGCATCCATTTGTCATTGTTAGTCAAGGGCACTGCAACACGGTGTTGTCAGCGGTGCAATTTTAGATGTTCTGTTGAGTCCTTACTGTGTATGCGCACAGTATACGTGTGTGTGTGTGTGTGTGTGTATCTGTCAGGTGATTTTGTTTTTCATGCCGACGAATCTATGCATATGAATAACCGGACACATGGCACGCTGGCTCAAAAAGAATAAACTCAAGGGTAAATATACAGTCGTTGGCCGAGCAAAGCGCACACTGTTTATGCAAAAAGAGAAAAAAAGTGCCACATATTTGTTTCCACACGTTCGGCACGTTGTAAACTGAGGCTCTGTTGGCTAATTTATTTCCCACCACAGAACTCTTTGGCTGGATTGTGCATTCCTAACAATGCGATTAGTGCTTGTAGGTGGGAAGTCAGTGCAGGGGCTGGCATCGTGGTGGGTTAGTGTGTGTTAAGTGTGTGAAAACATGCCGTTTAATACCATCTGTCCTGAAGCTAGCGTCCGCTACCGCCTCCCACCAGAGTGCTAGCAGCAAGCTAGCAGCAGTTTAATAGAAATCCTCTGAGATTCCCAAATGAATAAACCTCACATTAAAACTGTTATCACCTTGTTTTTATGTTTCCTCTTCCCCTTGACCTTCTTTTTCTCGTACAGTTTTGCTTGTTAAACCATCACAGAGCTGGACTTTTGTGCAAAATACAGAATGAAAGATGTCGTGCATAATTCAGTCATTATGTCATTTGTACACACTGATTATTCATTTAGGGTGCAATCAGTATTTATAGAGTGCCGTCTGTTTGTACATTAAAGCACCTGTGTCCTCAGCATGCTGCATGGCGACGTAGCCGCAGGACGCTAATGCACGATGACGAGAGAAGAGGAGCCGTGAGTCAGTGTGTGAACGAACCCAAAGCAGCTTACTTTGTCTGTCATCATGCAGGTCAGCGAGGATCCTGCCATGTCATGACATACGAGGGTCTACTGATGCACATTAAAACCCACAGTGGTTATCGGAGAGTGCTTATACTTTAGCCGATCTGTTTTTTAAGCACTCAGACGCTCAGCGCCGATGCTATTTTCCGCTCTGACAGTCAAACGACAGTCAAAGCTTTTAATATCGTTACGTATTCCTCACTAAACCTTCAGAGCCAAACATAGATTGCAGGGCAGCCCTAATATCTGGTATCTGCTTGACTGCAGCATTTAAAATGGTAACTTGTAGGTTTACAAAGTGGAAGATTAGAACAGGAACGATACTCCGTTTTTACTTTTCATGTGTGTGTGTTGTCTGTACGTCGATGTATCTGGATGTGTGTGAGTTTAGGTGAAGTGTGTGAGGACTGTGGGACTTTTGCACCACTTGGTGTGGGAAGAGTTGCTGCTTGGGGACGATTGTATCCGGTTGAATTATTTCTTAACGTGCTTTTCAAGGGGATAATTTCCCACCTTCATTAATGTGGATGTCCAATCAGTGTTGATGGTAAACGAAGTCAATTGAAGCAATAAATTCCTCTGCGTGCTTTATTGATCTAGAAAGCCGGGTTCTCAGGCTCTTGTGCTCCAGCTCCTGATGCCTGGAGGGTCCCTCTCAACATGCACGCTTAATAAAGCTGCAACCTCTCCACCGCATGTCTTTGGTCAGCCACAACACTGAAGATCCTCCTCTTCTTCATGTCCGTCAAATTATGGCCCTGGATGCAGGAAGATAACAGGTGGAAGTTTCTCTTGAAGGCTTCTGTGTGCTGTACATGAACCGCTTGTTGACGGTTGATTCATTTATATTAACATATCAGACTGTGTGTATGTGTAGGATATGTTGGTGTCAGTAATTCAAGCAGCTTGTGTGTGTGTGTGTGTGTGTGTGTGTGTGTGTGTGTGTGTGTGTGTGTGTGTGTGTGTGTGTGTGTGTGTGTGTGTGTATATGTACAGTTTCTATAAACCGAACCCCCAGCTGCTGCTTCTCAGGACTTGTTCCCCTCCAACATTTTCTTCTTCTCTGTCAGTGGAAAGCTATGCAATTAGAAAAACACCCTGAGAGATTGACAGTGGGCTCACATCCAATTTGACAAGGGGCTCCGCTGAAAGGCCCTTTGGATACCTAAGTATTTTTAATTATGCAGCTCTTTGCACTTGCAGCGTGCTCACCCTCGCCAGTTCAAAGACGCCCGCTTTGACCCATGTGTTAAAAGTTTGTATCAGTTTTCCATGACTGTGTTTTGCTTGGCGCCTGAAACACGCGATCCTAAATTGTCTTGTTTAAAACCCAGTTTGTTTACAGTTCACACTCTTTCTCGTGCTTTACCCCCCAACCCCTCTCCCACCTTTGCATTACCACATGTGTGCAGTGTGATCAGGTTCAGGGTGTAGTTACACACTCCCAAATGGCCCGGTTTGTGTAAATGCCTCAGAATTGAGTTAATTTGAAAGAGAAAAAAATAAAATCTAAAAACATGTGTATTAGTAAACGGAAAGGTCCGACAGCACAAGTCGACCCGTCGCTCCGCCATCAGTCTGGTTTATTTAAACGTAGAAACAAGTAAAATGGAGCGCGCATCTGTTACTGCGGCGCTTCATCAATAACATTTGTCCGTCTGATGTAAAATCGATATGACAAACACTGACACAATGCCAGAGCAATGGCAAATGTGCCATCATTTGTCATCGACTGGCAATAAAGATATGTCAGAATTGATTTTAGCCCATTCCCCTCCCTCTCCCTCTCTCTCTCTCTCCACCTCTCCCCTCTATTCTTTGCTCTTTTGCAGTAGCGGTGATAGAAAAAAACAAATGAATGTTATTATGACTGAGGCATGGTCAGCCTTGCCAAACTCAATTAATATTGGAGCAACGGGCTGTAATGATTTCAGGTCCTGCGCGTTATGTTTTCATTGCCGGAGATGTTAAAAAGAAACAGAGGAGAAGAGGGATGGATCGCTGGGTTGATGTTTGGGTGGGTGTTCCCTCAGGGAAAGGTTTTGTTTTGGCCTCCGCTCGCTCAATATTTATATATATATATATATATATATATTTATATATATATATATATATATATATATATATATATATATATATATATATATATATATATATATATATACACACACACAGACATTTCTTCCAGATTTCTTTTCTTTTAATTATTTCTTTGAGTGTTTTGTGCTCTTCCATGAAATACATAATCTAACCTTGGATTGATGGCGTTTATGGATCCTCAATTCCTGTTCAGATTGGAGGGAAATGCCCAGTGTGTGTGTGTGTGTGTTTGTGTGTCCTTTTGTGGTGTGTTTTATTCTTGTGGGATGATGTTTTATTTTAATTAAAAGTTCTCTATACGACGATGAGAGCGAGCGCTCCCCCTGTTAGCACTGTTAGCGCTCTGTAAGCATGTGGAGGCAATATATATATATATATATATATATATATATATATATATATATATATATATATATATATATTATGCTTTAAAGATTGCAATTCAATTATTTTTTTTATTTTATTGTAATATTGTTGAATACAATGCTATTCTTATCCGCTAAATACAGAGCATTAAAGCTCATTATATGTGTTACTTATTAAAAACTAAAAACGTGAGATGATGAATTATTCCTTCATATTAAATGACAGGTGAAAATTGCATTACATTTATTTGTAAAGTTTCAAGTGGCCCGACAGTGTGTGTGTGTGTGTGTGTGTGTGTGTGTGTGTGTGCGCTCCGCTCTGTGTCCGCTGTGTGTATGTTTGTGTCAGGTTTGCCATCGCGGTTTGTTGCCGCTGGGTTGTGTGTACCCAAGTTGCGCCGGTGGTAGCGAGCAACATCTGTTTCGGGGTTGTTGTTCCTCTTGGCTGCTTTTCAATTGGATTTCCTCAAGCAGGGCCAAAAGCTGTCACCTCTGCCAGGCTCTGTTAGCAATCACCGCCGGCCCCTATATTAAGTAGGTGGTTCAGGGCTAAGCTAATAACTCTCTCTCCTCTCCTGAGCCATCACACACCAGCACTGGTGCTGCTGCCGGCCTCAGTGTGCGCCTGTGTGTGTGTGTGTGTGTGTGTGTGTGTGTGTGTGTTCCTCTGGAGCTGTACACCCTGTAGAGGCAGGCTGGCTTGGAGGTCCCCTCCTCAAAGTGACAACCCGGCTGACTGGATGTGTGTGTGGGAAAGAACCAGGGAGAGTCCTAATAGCTCTTCTCAAAGAATGACTGATTCTCTCCCTGTAATGTTGTACAACGGGACGGAAACAGGAAGAAAACCTCACCCTCACACACACACTTTATACTGTAATGCGTCATTGTTAGGAGAAGCAAATAAAGAGTTTAAAGACCCTGGATGGACCATGTGCTCTGTGCATTGTTTTGCAGCCAGTTTGTTCTTATTTGCTCGCAATTTATTTTACCAGCAATGTTAACTTTTGAGGTATTGGGATTCAAATTAAATTAAAATGATATAGTTCTCTCTTTGAAGATGTATAGCATTACTAGCTGCACATAAAATAAACACGGCGTAACATTTTTACATAGTTTATTATACATGCATGTGTTATGTATTGTACATTATATATTAAATACGATGGCTCCACTTCTGGCAATGTTATGCATGTTCATATTTACTTGAACCATTGCTTCAAATTCTGCATTTTTTACTTCTATCTGGTCACTTTATGGACTTAGATGTTTGATACCTGCATGAAAAGTTGCATCGAGTTCTTCGATGTTTGGTTGATATTTAGTTTTCCCACTGAAAGCATCAACGCGTGTCAACTCCTCTTGAGCTCAGCTGGGTGTTACGAAGCTTTTATTGGAAGGTATTTACCTCATCAAGCTGCCCCGGTGGCAGGCTGCCCGTCTGTCTGCCCGTCTGTCTGCCTTCATGTGGCGTTGCCAGCTCCTCCGGCCAGCTGGAGCCGTTACACCGAGCTGGATTTGAACTGCGGACCTGCAAAGTATCAACTCCTTGTTTCACAGCTTTGACAGACACTTTGATTTGACATGCCATGAGCAGTTAAAGTGAAAGTTATGTATACATGTTAATTAAACTGTTTATGCGTGGAGGGGTCAGAGACATTAGCAAACCCCAGCGCAGAAGTGTGAATTTCTTTTCTTTTCCCCCCATCGCAGCGTTTTAACCTCTTCTGTCTCTCGTTTCCGTAATGATTACCAGGTGCAAGGGGAGAATTTTTCCTCCCCTTTTTTCTGCCAAGTGGGGACGCAGATAGCTCTATTTGTGAAAAGTGTCTTTGTGTGTTTGAATTTGGGCCGGGGTATTTGACGTGGGGTTCAACTTCTTCAAATAGCGTTCATTTTTTGGCGTTGGGTGACGCTGAAGCCTGAACTTCTCTGAGAGGACGAGAGGCTGCGGTCCTGCCGAAAGTTGTCCAACCAATTTGAAAGGTGCCATTTGTGAAAAGCATCGCTATCTTGATTTTTGATGTCGGGTTAGACAATTATGAATATGTTTTGACACTGAGCAGAGCCTGAAGCGCTCCGAAAAACTGAACGAAACCTGTAGCTTACAATAACTCAGGAGTAAGAAAATACAGCCGTCTCCTTTATGAAAGGTTTTATTTAGACCTGCGATGCCAGGATGGAGTGAAACTTCTTATTTTTGGTGCCAATAGAGGAAAGTCCCTCGAGAAACTTAATTGCCTGGACCGGCCGACATTTTTGAAATTGTATGTTTGTAAAAGCTGAATTTACATCAATGTAAAGCTTGAGGTTTGAAAAGACAACGCCTGTGTTTTCACCCATTTACTACAAATTACTACAACTCATATAGACGTGCATTTCTAAGGAAGTAAACATTGAGCTTTAAACATCAAGGTGGCTAAACACAAAACACTGAAGACCTGTACATATTGTAATTGTTTTGGAAATAAATAATAAATAAACAGCAACTCAAATTCATAACCAAACAGGCCAAGAGATGAGGGGTCTCCGGCCACGACGCCTGTGTTAAGTGGCTTTTGTGAAATGTCTTGTTGGAGAGTCAAAGCGTTGCTTTTTGTGTCCATTAAATAAAAAAAAGAGCCTGGAGTTTCGATCACGCGCCGCTGGTTTGACGCTGAGGACGTCTTATTGGATGTGACCGACCGTGTCGGCTCCACGCATGACTCCAGCGAAACATTTCTTTTGATTAGTGGAGCTGATGAAATTATTACATTGTGTTCAGACATTGCAGAGACTGTCGATATGGAATTTAAGGATGGTTGCGGTTTATTTCGACCCGGTTTTGCCCATGAATGTGGTTATTTGTCGTTCTCTGACTCGTTGGTCCCTCCGCCGCTGTTTTGGGATCAAAGGAATACATTTTGACATGATTAATTAGCTCCATGGATCTAGCGTTATTAGCCTCATGCTAACTGCAGGATACCTGCACATGTTGACATGAATTATCAAAGGCTCAAAACATTAAAAATATATATATTTGCACAAATGTCGTCATAGCTCTGATTACTGTGCTATTGTTGACAATATACAGAAGTGTTAATCCATTATATTGCTGCTTTATATACCTTAAATCATTACCCATCAGTTGTTTATTGTGTTTGTTTTTTAAAAATATGACTTTGATGTTTAATGAAAATCAAAGCATTGCATTTTGTTGTACATGAACGATGCTTCAATATGAATATGGAGGATAAGAATTGGATCCTGACGGCTTCAATCAGGTCCTCTCTCTCAAACTTAACAAAATAACACAATACCTGTAAATCTAAACAGGCCTGATGGAATAAGAACTTCATTTGCAAAAGATCTCAAACTTTTGACGTTTAGGGAAACAAGCTTTCTAATTAAATGTATATTTCCACGTATGTTGGCGCTATTAAATAACATTTACACAACCACTGCAACTAAACCTTCATTATTAGTGTTACTAATGTTTGATGGAGTGACTTGATGCTTCTTGAAGAGGAGGAAACCAGCACGAGGGTTAGATCCACATTATCCGGGTTTAATTGACTTGACTTAGTTTGTGTAAGTAAATCGATGGCTGACTTTGATTTGTTCTTCCTGCGTCTCATTTCAACAAATGCTATTTTCTGTCTCTGTGAACGTTAGCAGAGAACATTCCTCTGGGGTAATAATGTTTTTGGTCAAACACAGTGTTTGTTGCCTTTAACTTTTTAAACATACAATTGTTCCCTAATTAGCTGGATGCTAATTAATTTATGCTCCCGTGTTTGATGTACAGTACAGCAATACTTTGAAAGCAACTGCATCATTTCTTTGCATAAATTTGTTGCATTCGCCGTCGAGTTCAAAAGAAACAGGACTGGCTTTAGAAAAGCACACGTGCATTTAAATAACGCGGCCCATTTTTCATCTGTTTGTTTTTAGCGGGAATATTAATGAATTAACATTTTAAACAATCCATCATTATTGTTTGTGCTGCCATTTATTTTTAACTCAATTATAATTTAATAGATCATTTTTCCTAATGTGCACAGTATGTTTTCCCCACTTTGTTCACTACACAACAAAAGATGATTTACAAATAAGAGGAATGATCAAAAACATGATAATCAAATTTCAACAATAAGTTGGAAATTGCAATTCTAATGCAATACAATAGAGTCTGTGTTGCAAATTAACCACCCACTGTCTATTATTGTGTGTGTGTGAGCTCATGTGTGTGTGTGTGAGAGAGAGAAGAGCGGATTACACAACAGTGTGTTATGATGAACGATGTACAATGTGCATTACTGTTTTAAAGATGGACACTATAGGTTGTGATTGTACTTAACTTTCAAGAAAAAAGCACATTTTATCTTGAAGGTGTCATACTCCAAGTAAAAACTTTCAAACTACTTTTTCTTCTTTAATTGAATACTTAAAATGTATTTATTACTGTCAGCCTAACTCATATACAAAAAGGACAAAGAAGACAACTTCCTTTGGGTTGAATTCAAAAACAAGAGTAGCAGAAGGATCTATTTTATGAAGAGTTTGTTTTGTTTGCCCTGTGATATACAAACAAAAACACATGTGGCGTTAAAAGGTTCATCATCTCTGGCAGGACGAGGCTGATTACTGGAATCTAACAATATTTACTTGTGTTGGTCATCAGGAGGATTTAGTGAAAAGAGTCAGAAGTTCTCATGTTTTCAAAGTGAGGACAGCTTCTTTACTCAAAAACAGCATTTTAGCTGCAGAAGACAAAGCTGATAACTGAATAACGTTAAGAAAAATGATACCTAATAAAAATATGGACCCTTATTCACACGCTTGAAAAATACTATAATATCTGTTGCTTGAGAAAAAATTATCTGAAGCCAAAACATTTTGTGACATGATTGTTTTTTTTGTCAACTATTGGATATTTTGTGTTATTTGCTGAGTATGAATTATAAGATCTTCAGCTCTGGTCATCGCTAACGACCTCGACAATCCCATCACGCTCACGTTGAGCAGCAAGGATCTTTTATTTTTGTCTTCACAACATTACACGCAGTTGAAAGTAAGAAGCGGAGAAGATAAAATTGCCGCTCTGAGCTGTGAGCTCCCTTGTTCTGCCTGTTGTCTTCAGCGTGTCAGAGACCAGCGGGTTGTCAGTTTAAAGAGGATGGATGCCCTGAGATGTCAGCTGACAGCCCGACAGACAGGGCAATTCAGTCCCTGGAGGACAGCGGCGCAGCCAGCAGGAGGTGGATGGGCAGCGGCTCGGGCTAGAGGTCGCCGCCGCCGCCGCCGCCGTCGGCCTGTCACTCCGAATGGGCCCCAAATCATGTTGTCAATGGTGATGCATCGAGATCTCCCTCTGGCAAAAATTGGATGCTCCAAACTGGCCTTGATTGATGCGTTGTCCAGCTTGTGCCTGCCTGTCCTCAGGATGTGTCCTCACCTTCGTCTAAAGATGAAGCAACACAGACGCACAACTGAGCCCTGGAGGCGGGGAGAGAGATGCACTTTTTAAAAAAAGTTTTTTTTTGTGGTTTTAGCCAGACCCGTCGCGGACGCACTTGTGGGCTCGTCAAAGAATCTACTGTATCCATCAGCCTTGAAATTTATAGGATTTTACCTGCCTTTTCAGTTTCCTCAGTACATCTTTTGTGTCGCCGCTCAATCGGTGCTCTGAGGTTGTTGTTCTCACTGTTTCCATCGAGGCAACAGTATTACATTATGGCTCGAAGGCGAATGCACAGCTTGTACGTTCAATAGATGCCACAATGGATCGGAATGAAAAATAGATGTTTTTCGGTGACCAAAAGTGCAGCCTTTATGCATCCAAGGGCATGGTATTCTTGGGCCATGGGTACTAGCCGTGGAATTTTGTGAACATGAAATATCTTCTTTTATGTGTCATTTTTTTCATTATGCTCCCTCTGTCTCTCTCTTTCTCCGCTTTCCTCCAATGCTTTTCCTTGATAGCCTCGTCTGGCCTGAGTTGCTCTCTTTATGTGCCTGTGTGTGTCTTCAACATGTGTGTGTTCATGCTCTCTTTGTTTGCTCCTAATTTATTTGTGGCTGTTGCATATGCTTGTGAATACACAGACTTTGTTTGATTATATATATAAATATGTCTGAATTGGTATGTTTTTTTGCTCTTTGTGTGGGTTTCTGTGCAGGAGCATGAATCTAGGAGACAAAACAAACGGCCAATTTGGACTCTTTTAAGTCCGACATCTCCTGTTACTTTTCACCAAAGTGACTTCAGCTCTGTGTTGCCATGAAAGAGGAAAATAAAATCAACTTGATTTGTACATGTTGCTCCCTCTTTACCTTTACACTTTTGTTTTTCACTGGAAAATAAGAGATAAAACAACTGTAACAACTTTGTCCTCCTCTTTCTCTCTCCCTCTCTCTCCCTCTCCCTCTCTCTCTCTCCCCCTTTCTTTCTCTCACTCTTTCTTTGTCTGTGTTTGCAGGGCCTGTTCATCTTCCTGATATATGGGGTGTACAACACAGAGGTAAGTCTGCATTGTGTCTCAAGGCTGTCGGAGTGAATGAGAGAAATGACAAGTTTCTGATGGGCTCCTTGCTTAAACGCTGTGTGGATGGAGGGGTGTGTGTGTGTGTGTGTGAGACAGTACGAGTGTGTATGTGTGTGTGAACGCGTGTCTGTGGACGGGAGGAGGGATGGGAAGGAGGGGAGGCGACGTCGTTTCCACGCGAGCGTCCCACTGCCCTTCATGCTTGGACTAACTTATATGCATCCGAGTCCGACCATTAAACACTGACACGCCGCGCTTCTCAGCCGCTCATTCCTCACCCACATTGGCTAATATTTCACTGCCTCTTTAAGTTTTTTAACTCACGGCCCTCCATTTAGCATCCTGACAAAGCCTTCTGGCCGCGGCTTCGCGGGGGCCCCGAGCGGTAACCGTGCTAGGACAAAAAAAAATAAAAGCAATATGCAACCAACAATATGCAGCGAAGGAGGACATATTGTATAGAGATGCTGCTTTATTACCATTTAGATATGCCGCAGCTGGAGGGTTTGGTTGAGCGGCGAGACACAGAGAGAAACCATTTAATGGATGAGACTCAAGTCATGAAAATCACTCTTGGTCAAACGTGGCTCTTCGTCTATGTAAATAGGGTTAACTTTAAAGGTGCATGCATGATATTCATCTTTGCACTGTTTTTCGAAACTTGTGCTTTATTTTTCATGTTTAATCTCTTCCCATTGAGAACTTTGAGGAGAAAGGAGACATCTGCCTCAACAATGCAAATAAACAGATCGAACATAAGATGCAGAAGTCTATATTCAAAATAGTATTTCAGCCAAGTACACAGTTTTTTGGAGAAACATACACAATTTGATGTATAAAAAGATAGTTGATATATAAGATATGTAAATCTAACCGACGAGTCTTCAGTTGTGATGAATACAAACATACTTTATCTTTTCATTTGCTTGTTGCTTGGACTCAATGAACAAGGTCATAGTCACTGAATACTATACGAGCAGCTTTTTTTTAACATAGTTATACAATACCCATCTCTTTAAAGTATTATGATTAATATAAGTACTAAACCAGCTGAACCTCTTCTCCGATGATTTCTTTTTTTTTTTTTTTGGGTCCCACTATTGAAGAGGACATCTTGCATGAAACATTTGCATTTCCTGTCCTTTGTTATTTCCCATTTTTCTCTTTCCTTTCATCCTCCGTGTCTTCTGCAGAGCATGAAGAGCCGTCCCTGAGTCAGAGGCGATGCGCCGACAATGCAGAGCCAAGGAGGGTTGACCTCTTGCTCTGTAAAATAAATCCACACAGCGTTCCTGCTTAAGTGGCTTTTTTTAGTGCCTGGGAATTCATTTTCACTGCCCTTGACCATGGGAGCAGCTCATGTACATGTTCCGCTTTTCAAAAGGGCCACACTTCTCTGTTAACATTTTTTATTTTTTTAAACCGAGATTTTGGCATCATTCAGATCTACACATTTCTGTCTTTGTCCTCTGAACCCTTCGTACCTTTCTGCAGCGCTCACTTGGTTCTCTCCGACCTGCTCAACCTTTTGTTTTGTGTGTGGCGCACACACCTCAGGGTTCACACTCCCTGATACCTGAAAGGAAATATATGATTAACACAAAAAACACTGAGGGAAAAGCTAAATGTGAGACAGGAAGCGTCCAGCTCTGTCTTCATTGAGGCTCAGCCGCTTGTATCACACACATCCTTCCATCTCGAGTGAGGAAACAACTTTGCAAAGTCGCCGTCAGTTGTTAACCAACCATCCTACGGCGAAGACGTTTTACTTTGATACGCTAACGAAAGGTGTTGAATTAGCGAGTGCCTCAAAGTCAGAACATGCTCCGTTCAGGAGGCCGGTCTCCAGGCTCAATAATTACCAATATGGCATGAAAGACAGACTGCGTCGGCTGCTATTGCTCTCAAAATGCACCGTTTTAATTGCTAATTACCTGACAATAGCTTTCCATTATTCATAGCAATTAGCTTTTCCTTGGTGGTCACCTTGTAACGCCGCGCTTTGATGACCTTTTATTTCCATCAGCTCCAAGGATGTCGGCAGGTGTTGTTGGGCGTGCTGCTTTCATATGCTAATCGCTTTGCGCCCATTTACATGGGGAACCACGCTTTGCATCATTTGAAACCTTGAGTGCGCGCAAAACCCCTTAAACACATAACGATCATCTAAAACAATGCCCTTCCCCTCATTGTCAAATGATTAATTAAGTTGTGTCATGTAATTGCCTCAGCACGCCGGCCGCTTTTGATATCAATGAAATCCCAAGGACTTACTTTACCCTATTAGATCGCGTTAAGACGTCGTCTCTCCAACATCTGCATCGCGTCGAAGGCCTCCTGCGCATCTTGTCAGAAATAATAGGAGGATTTTGGAAACATGACGCCGGTGCTGTTGATTTTGCGCTGTCACAAGACTCGGGCTCTCTTCATTATGTGGCCCTTCAGCGTTGGTATATATGCAAAACATCCTCTGTGTACACACGCCGTCTTTGAGACTGTGTGTGTGTGTGTGTGTGTGTTCAGTGTGGTGTCATAATTTATAACACGCTGCGACTTAATGAAGCCATAAGCCATAATGCATATTCACTAACGTGGTGGGCTGGGACGGGCTGTAGTGATGAGTGCCCATCCGCTACAAATTTACAGTGAGCGCTGACAATGTACACACACACACACACACACACACACACACACACACACACACACACACACACACACACACACACACACATTCCTCTAAAGTGCCAGAGGCTGTTCATAGAAGACTTCATCCCACTTAACTGAAAACACACGGAGTAATTTCCTGCTGTTCTGTGTGTTTGATTTTTTTCCTTCTTGATATATTGTTCTTGTTGTTGTAGCAAATGGATCACATCAAAATTGATATGAAGATCAATTAATAATAACATAATTGTTCCGAATTTTTTAATATGAAAAAAACAGACGTTTGATTTTGGATTAGTAATAAAAAGCATCAAAACTTTTTTGTGGGGAAATACATTAATTCACAGCTGCTGTTGTGAATTATTGTATTTTTTTGTTTATTCTCATATTTTCATTCTTCCACCAGCCTTTCTTAATAAAATGCAGGAGCTATTTTATATTGTTTTTCATTTTGTTTTCTACCAGAGATATTTCTAGTAACCCTTGTTTTAAATGTACATCCCATTATTTAAAAAATAAAACATGTTTTTGTATTTCTTCCAAACAGGTTGTTTTTTTTTCAAAGGTTCATTAATATAGAATAGTGTTCATACTTACAAGATTACTTGTCTTTTACTGTTATATTATTTACACAATATTTACATGGAATTGTCTGTTGATACTAATTCATTGTTAGTCACGACTTGGCTCAGTTATTACAAATTGTGATTTATCAATTTAAGAGATTGAAACATAAGATTCATCAGCAATATAATACGTCTGTATATTCATTGTTTAGTTTAAATTACAAGCGTTGGGGGTTAATTTAATTACAAGTCTGGACTGAAACTCTTTGCATCTCTTAATCTATATAATCCCTGACGGTGTCGTGTTGATGAAGGCGTGCGGTCCTGCGTTTCATCCGGAGTGTGAGGATGTAATCTGTTCTGCTCGGCGCTTCCTTCTCCTCCAATAGCTCCATCTGTTGGTCCCGGCGCTCCACTCTGACAGATGATCGCTTGAAGTCGTCTCCTTAGTTTGCGAGCGCTATGTGTCACTTTCAAGTCCCATTATCCACTGGGATGTACTGGAACACACACACACACACACACACACATACGCACACACAACTCCCCGACTGCTGTTAGCATCCGCAACCCAGCGTTCCAAATGTGTTGTTTCCCCTCCACTTCCCCTTCTCCTTTCTCCGTTTTGCACTCTGGGTGCTCGCAGTCGTTTGCTGTAAAATATTTTGGGGGGTTTTGATCGATTGTGAGTGTTTCATTGAGCGTCGTGTCAGACACACTCATCTCTTTCTCCTCTTCTTTCAGGTTCGGAGCACGGTCAACAGGATCAAGGAGAGAAGAAAAGCACTTAATTTTTCAGTACGTTGTCCTTTATTTTTTTGTTTTTGAAGTGTGTGTGTGTGTGTTTTCATGTCTCTGACACACACTCGTGCGACAGACTACATTTTCCTTGCCAATGAAAGCCGGCCGCTGAGCAACATTGTGCGTCTGCTAGTCGACAGTCCATGTTAGATGCCCTTATACATCAAACACAGACCCCCGTAATGGCTCCCTCCTCTTCCTCACACCGCCTATTGCAGCACCTTCATCGCAGCAATGTCAAGCTCCGTGGTGGGTTACAAGTTTCTAATCCAGGACAAGCCGTCCCCCGACATTAAAGTGTCAAGCCAGTATTTATACCTTGTTGGACGCTGCTGTTTGGCTGAGGTGGTTGGATGCTGCGTTGTGTGTGTGTGTGTGTGTGTGTGTGTGTGTGCCGAGGAAGCTTATACTGTCGCCCACACAAAGCACTTTAAATGTACTTAATAGTCTCCGGCACACAGAAACACACACACACGTAACACACACACACACACTTATACGGACAATTATAGACCCTAGCACCTTGACAAACACACGCTCCTTTGGCCCCATCACACACACACACACACACCTACACACACACTGTATCTCGTCCCTTATGAGTGATCACATTAACTCCACTCCTCTTCGGCCCTCTGCACCCTGACCCACACATACACACACACACACACACACACACACACACACACACACACATGCACCGCACCAATATTCCCCAACCTCTCGCTTCAGGTCATTGAAGAAGGAATGAAATCTTTTTTTGTGACGGCAGATTGATTTTTAAAATAGCAGCGTGCCCCTACTTCCTCTTGACCCCCCCGCCCTCAAACCCCCTCCTCCCTCCACACACACACATACACACACCTCAGAGATGGACACTGTACGGATGGGGAGAAATGAAATAAATAAATAGATAAATTAGAGTGTTGAGTGTGTCTCTGTGTTGTGCGGGTCGGCTGGGGGCCCCATGGGGCCCCTTGTTGCCAGGTGCAGTCTGATATATGGGCTGCTCATGTTATCAGTGAGCCCCCCCTCCCCCATCTCCTCCCTCCATCGTCATTTTTACTGCTTCCTCTCCCCTCTGGTGGTGGCAATTTTCCAATCTTGTTGGGTTCCGCTACCAGAAAGCGTTTTTTTCGCCATCACCGCCGCCTGACGGTTTTTAGCTAATGCTATTTTGTGCCATAAATCCTGCTTGAAATACTGTATCTACCTGTCCTTTGGTTAGATAGGAGACATTTGGCTCTAGATGACCGCACATGCCCCTCTATATATATATCCCCTTGTTGTAAAACAGAGGATTGGGTATCGCGCCGTGCCGGCTGGGGGATAAAGAGGCTTTGGCGGCGTTACTGCATATGGGGTCATTTGAAGACGAATGGCACTTGTCGGAGACAGAGGGGTTTATATGTTGTGTTATTCGCAACGACCGAAGGGTTAAACCCAGTGGGATATTTCACCACAACACAATAATGCATATTGGTTATTTCAATTACAACAAAACATTTGAAATGTTCGTCCCACCGATTGTTCTCTCCATCGGCAACATACTAATACTAAACCGTGAGGTCATGTGACCGGATGATCACGCGTGTAACAGAATCTTTAAGAAGGTCAGGCACCACACCGATGTCGTCACAGGCCTTTACTGTGTTTCATCAGTGCACACGGCATCAGAATACATGTGTGTTATACAACAGGAAAAATCTTTTGAATATTGAGGGAACAATTTAAGTACATATTGCTCTTGGCACGGTGACTTGACACACCTCTGACCTTCAGGACCTCTCATATAAATTCCACCAAACCTAATCACACACTCTCCCCTCTTAAATTCCACACTTCTGTCAACCTCTGCAGCCCTCTTGCTCGCGGTAGCCCTCTTCATGGGCGTGGGTCGCACACACAGCGATTTTAGCCTCAAGGGGTGGCGTTTAACACACACACACACACACACACACACTACGACCATTGTAGACTGCCTGTTTGATATCAAGTATCTTCTGACACACCCTGACCTCTCTCACACACACACACACACACACACACACACAGCCAGATTGCTTTGTGAAATAAAGCTGTCAGTTGCAGGACTCGTATAAAAAACACCCCTCCCCAATACTCCATGCCCCTGACACCACTGAAATATAGAAATAAATTGGAAGTGGATTAGTTGTTTTGATCTTAATTCAAGTTTTGACAACACAGGAAGCAAAGAGTTGCTTTGAATCAGTTTTGCTGTTAGAAACAATTCATTTAAATAGGATTTAAACAGTAAAACGAGGATGTTTCTGTCTGCTGACGGTGGAATAGCTGCACGCTGTTAAATAAAACATGTATTATAAATGTGTAGCTGTGTGTGTGTGTGTGCGTGTGTGTGTCATGGTCACTGAAGGACCTCAACAACACGCAGCAGCAGCGATGGAAGTGTTGTGGCATTCCTGCCTGATAGGAGTACAGTATGAAACACAAGACGCTGAAGCCTCTCAGTCTGTTTGAGAGCTGTGCAAACAAATGGGTTTTCTGTGATTGCCGTTTATTTTGGTCTGGCGTGAAGGTGTGTGTGTGTGTGTGTGTGTGTGTGTGTGTGTGTGTGTGTGTGTGTGTGTGTGTGTGTGTGTGTGTGTGTGTGTGTGTGTGTGTGTGTGTGTGTGTGTGTGTGTGTGTGTGTGTGAAACAAGGCGGTCTCTGAGTTTAACTCAAAGAGCAGCTGCCCAGGTTTCGGTTCAAGGATTGTTGGACGGACAATAGTGTGTCTATTCACTTCGTTACACACTGTGACTTCTTAAGAAGACGTTTCTTACTTCTGATCAGAGAAACACTTTCATCAATAAAGTGTACATGCAAAAAAATCCATTAATCAGGAAGATTAATGGATTTTTTACCGATGAGTTCCCTCTTCCCAAAGTCAATGTGGGTTTTAAATGGATGTTTTTTGGTCAGATGCCTGTAAGGTCTGTGGTTAACACAACGTTAACTATTCTATGATATATAACACGTCACTTAATACTCCTCTTGTGAACTTTAAATGGCTAAATGAGACTACAATTGTCATCAAGCTGACTCGTAAGCCTTTCATCGTTCGTCATTCTCTAGTTTCGAACCTTTTTACCTGCAACAAGCCGAGGTGTGGAGCAGCTCTTCTTCTTCGTCCGCTCATGAAGACACACTGCAGTGACTCACTACTGCCTCTTGTGGTGCAGCAGGACAGGACAGGCCCGCGTTAGCTGTTTTGCATGCTCCTTTTAGTAGATATCTCTCTGCAACAACACACATAGACGTCGATATCGTAACCTCTTTACGTTCTGTTGATGAGGTCCAGCAGTTCTGAAACCTTTCAGTGATCCACTGCAGCTCTCAAACCTTCTCATTTCTTACAGAACTGCGCCAGTTCCCGACCGTCCAGCTCGGTCACCAGTTCTCGTCCTGTCAGTTTCCCACCGGGAGCTTCCCCGAGTCAGGAGGAGGAAGAGGAGCAGGAGGAAGAGGCCACCCGCACATCCACCCAAACATCCACCCACAGCCCGGTGGAGGAGGACCAGAGGACCAGAGGTGAGTCAGACCAATACAAATCCAGGTGTCGGCCTCTACAGGACGTCATCGTTAATGTTATTAGTTTGGTTTGGTTACTTTATTGGTACCTGAGGGTAGATTTGGCTTGCAGGAGTAAAAACAGTAGAAAAACAGTAGAAAAACAAAAAAAAAACCTTCATACATTACCACAAACACAGACCAGCATGATAAAAGTGCTCAGAGCTTCAGATCACTGCGGTTATAATTATAAAGTGTTCACCTGCGTGATGGCTGATGGTTTTAAAGCGCTTTGTTCTGCAACACACCTCCGTCTCGTTAACCCTTCACCTTCCCTGTTTTAAAATGTAAATGTGTTTTATGAAAAAAACTCAAAACAAAACAATGAAATTAAGATCTAGATAAAGACTCTGGAGTGTCGTTCTCGTTTTAAAGCTGAAGGTGTGGCGATGATGCAGAGCCTGGAATAATAACACGCTCATGATAATATCTGTAACTGTAATATATCCTCTTTCTCACAAAAAGACATACACACAGTCTGGTAACACACACGCAGGTACACACAAATGCTGAAGAAGGTTAATGTCGGATATCTAATGAAAACCTTAGATTCTAGTTATAGTTAAATATCTTCCACTGAACTTCTTCTAGACTTCTGTTGGAGTTTTTACAGTTTGTGCTTCTGTGATTTAACAATATTAATATCTCTTATTCACTTTCCCCACACGGTTTTTCGTAGTGAACATATTTGAACCGGCTCTCTTTGGAAATGAGCATAATAAAGCAAGTTACAAGATTGCTTGCTAATTTGATTACTCTGCTGGCTTTTCTTCTCCAAAAGCACAACCGAGCCGCCGTCACTTAAAAAGAACATGGAAGGCCACACATATATTTTTTAATTAAAATGAAAGAAATAAGAATGAGTGAAGTATTGTGTGGGTTGTGTACCTTTTTTTCCTCAATGTACGCGCTCTTTTGAAGAGGGCAGCACCTGCGACCTTGCTTTTTTTTGAAAATATTCAGATCAGAAGTGGTAGTTTTGCCTGCAAAGGATTTTCATACTTCAGTACCTCACATGCAGCCGAGCCTTTTCACTGATTAATTCAATGGAATTAACAAGTGGTGAAAGTTCATGTAGTGTGTGTGTGTGTGTGTGTGTGTGTGTGTGTGTGTGTGTGTGTGTGTGTGTGTGTGTGTGTGTGTGGCAGACTAGTAAATCTGCTCCAAGGTCATTTAAACATGTAAAGCATTCATACTTGATGACTTCAGTTCCAATGACATCCTCTGCTCACATTCTTTTAATATATATATATATATATATATATATATATATATATATATATATATATATATATATATATATATATATATATTTAGTGACTTCTATACTTGCACAAATTACATTTTATTTACTGCATTAACTTTGCATATGCTCTCAGTTTGGGTTTGTTTGCGACGCCTCTCTGATCTAATGCCGTATAACACAAGCGCTCTGCCTTCAATAAGTTTATAATATTGCATTTTTGTTGAAGGTCTTTTGTACGTGTGTTGATTCAACTGAACGGTTGTTCAGTTTGTGATGCATCCAATTATATTATGTTATTTAGAGAATATTTAGTCTGCCATCACTGATATGGATGGGTGGTCAAAATAACAGAAACAAGACAGCTTTCAAAATGGTCATGAAGTCGACTCAAGTTCGTCTCTGCACTTTTATCCCCCGGCGTTCCCCCGCCGGCGGATCTGCAAGGCATTACTGCGAGAGAGCGAGCGTCTGGCCTGTGAGTGAAATCAGACGTCAGAACTCTCCTGTTGAACCTGAACACTAACCAGACGCCCCGGCTTCAACCTCGCTGCCTGACCCGCGCCGCACGCGGCCGAGTTAAGAGCCGATTGGTTTGAGGAGAAGATCCGAGACCCAGTTTCAAAGCAGGGGAAGCCAGAGCGAGAGGTTGCTGGTTTCATTCTGTCGGTCTGAGCCGGTGGTAGTGTCACCTGCTCTGTGGCCCTCGATCATGCAGCATTTACAGCCGGATCCGGCCCGTCAGGGGGTCCGGCTCGGCCCGCCGGATAACTGTAGAAAAATAAAATAAAGAAATTATTATTTTTTTAAGTGACATCAGATTAACGAGGATTACTGTGATGGATAGGATGTCGATCGTATTAATATGTGGTGTTTAAAATGCATCACGTCATGAAAGTGGCGTCACAAAGTGAGCGAACCTGCAGCGGCTGATGAATGTTTGGTCTTTATGTTTTTAGTTTATTGTAGAAATACCTTCAAAGAGAGTTTATCATCCACAAACCTTCACCAATGAAGCATGTGGCCCCTTCATTAAAATGAGTTTGAAACCTCTGATTTACAGAGTTAAATCATTTTTATTTATTTATTTGCAAAAACAAAATAAGGGCCAAACACGTACGCAGAGTTTCATGAATGTAATGTCTTCATAAAATAAAATCACTGACTATTATATTCATTGTTGATGGGATAGAAAAAATGTAATATCATTTTTTATTTATAATGTAATAATAATTAACAAACAAATTCCTATTGGTAAATACTTTGTGGATTATGGTTTATGACTTGAACAATAATGTTCTTCACATTTAAATAGTACAAGCTGTGTGTTATTGCCCTGGGAGTCGCTCTCTGCTCCTCTCAGGCTGATTTACTGCGTTTCCTTTGCAGGTGATTTGCATGGTCCTCAACACTATCACTGTCTCTTTCACTCACTCTGCGCGCAGCAGTTAAATCGTTCCCTCCGTCACTTTCACACGACTGAGCCTCCAACGCCATCTGACAAATCAAACCCGGCAGCAGAACTCATGTTTTTTTTTAATTTTTTTTATGTCATACAATTGCAGAAACAATTGATTGTCAGACGCTGTTCTTCAGCCCGTTTGCTGCTCGAGTCTCAACGCTCCAACATGCAAACGCCGTCAGCGCCGTCTGATCGCGTGGGAACGAGCTCACACACGAGCAACTGCAGCGCCGCTGTGTGCGTCTTGTCGCCCGGCTGGACACACACATGCAGACTCTGCTGTGACTGATCATCAGGACGAACTCAACTCACTTCACCATAATTGTGTATTACATACGAGGTTATTGCAGTGATACAGCAGCCGGAGGCACAGCGGGCAGTTTTATTATATTATTATATTAAGTTGTGCAGGATCTCTGAAAAACACTCAAATGAATCTTGGCGGTGAAATCCGCTAAAATGTTTGCTGTATCTGTCATTTTCTATTCAATAGAATTCATATAATGCATTAAAAAGGAATCTGGCAAACCTTGCCGAGACCAGCGTGAGCAGAATGTTGCATTTTGGGAAGTGGTGGCTTCACAATATTGACAGATATATCGACAGTGCGCTGCTGAACAGCGCAGCACAAACAACATACAAACAGATGGGCCCCATCTTCCCGAACAATAACCACACCATCTCCTAAGTGATAGCGGTCGCTTGCATGTACAAGGTCAGCCCCTTCTTATGCCTTTTCCATATTTCTGTTTACGCAAGTTGGTTGGCACAAACGTCCAAGGCAGACAGTGGATGATGTTGAGGGCGCGTGGTGAAAAATGTGAACAAAGTAAAGCACATATTTGCTGTGAGCACAAGAGAAGGACAAGTGCATAATGAAGGAATAGGGGGTGAAGTGTGTGTGGGTGGGTGGGGGTGGATTTGAAAGGGGAATGGTTGTGTGGGTGTTTGTGTGTGTGTGCATGAGTGTTGCATTCCTGATGAGATGGTCCCACACAATGGCTGAGTTGAAGGTTGCGAGCCCTTTTAAGCAGGAATAATATGCTGGATCACTAGTGTTACCTCACATCATGTTCTGGCTTTGTTTAAACCGCTTCTCCACAAACAAAGATAGTCAAGCAGTTATCTTTCTTTCATGGTTCACTAAAGGTCACCGAGTGTGTTCATGTGGAGTCTCTTTTGTGTTTAACTGGACCGGAGGTATTGTTTGACTTCCAGTTTATCATGCAGTTAAATGCAACTAAATGTCCCATCATCGTGTGTGAGATATTAAATAGTGTGTGAGCTCCACATGACCTGTTTAATTTAACAATGAAAAGATGCTACATGCATTATGCAGTCCTCACAAGACTTCCAGTGTGTCTAACCCAACTTTTAAGCACCATATGCCTCCAGGTTGCTGACATCTGACGCTCCCCCTTTCCTCTTTTTCCTAACATGTGTTCCTCAGCATCGCTCGCAATTAGGGGCCTTGCAGATAAAATAGTGTGGCGGTCTATTTCATGCATCTTCTGCAGATTACGCACAGATCCCACGTTGACACCACCGTGGGGTTGACTCCCCTACCGCCTCCCTCCACCCACACACCATCACTTGTCATGCGTGTTTAGCTCAGTTCATTGACATACAACAGGTTCCCCCGCTCTAAAAACACACAAGAAGAACACTCCCTTGTGTAATGACAGCATGTTTGCAGCAATTTAATGTGGTTGCTTGCTTTCTTCTATCTCCAAGTCCGTTTGAAGACCATGCACAGCCAAGTGTCACAATATATTCAATATATCACTCTGGATAAATGACTTATGGATAGATATTGGTGATCATTTTGCACAATACACATTGGTAGAGTTATATAATGTCCAGCTAGAACACTGAAAGCCTCACACAATGTCTCATTTGACTCCATGCCATCTTCACCAATCTGATAGTAACTAAAACTCTGCAGTGTGTTGTCTCATATCACAGTTAGTATATACACATGTATCCTCATGAGTTATTTAAACAAAAAATATATATAACTTGGTTTTCTTTTCCCCAGAATGAGCACGTAGAAAGGCTTGAAAAGTTGATAGATTCAGTTCAACAGAACCGAAAGGTCAAGCAGCTGTTGACAGCTACCTGACCTTTCTGTTTCTTTACTGAATGACTTTTGCTCATCAGGACGTCGAAAACAGTTTTTGTGGCAGAATGCATGATGACTTCAGATATCCTTGGTTGTCGTTCAAGTGTACTAAAAGTGTGAATTTGTGATTTAACTTCTTGCCCAGAGTGTTAAGTGATGTAATCTTTGTTCTGATACCTGTCCTTTCTTTAATGGAAATCACCTTGAGCTACACCTCTTGTACAGAAAGTACTTGATATATTCAGTATATTAATATTATAATCTAGTAGTACACTAGTATTTGAGCCGAAAAGCTAAATTACAGTGTCCTCTGCATGGATTTAATATCTCTTATATCAGTTTGAACTTTTTGATACTTCCAGCACTTTGTAAAGATCGAGTCTGGTGGAGTTATCCTGCATTTACAGGTAAAGTTATGAAAACAGAAGTTCAAATTGACTTGGAAAGGTATAAAGTGTCCAGAGTAAAATAGTGTAATAAAAGATTTTGTGTTTTGTATCAGTTAACGGCCAAACACACTTCAGGAAATCGAATAATATGAGTTTCTTGCAGTGGGAATTGACATCACATTGATAATCACACGGACACTTGAGGTGAGTTGTGTCTGTGTGACAGAGAGCGTTCTGGCCTCTGAGCAGCAGCTTGTGTTCAACGTCTTGCTGATGCAAAGTGATGTGTACTAATTCTACATCTGCTCAAACCAAACAGGGCTTGAAAGTTCAGCCAAGCCTTAAAAAAAAAAAGAAGAAAAAAAACCTACATCCTCACTGGATCTTCATCTGTGTGCAAACTACATTTTGACGATTTTTCCCTGCATCCTTTTTGCATTTTGAAGTGATGGACAAATGAGTGGATCCGACTTTGGGGTTGTGTGTGTGTGTGTGTGTGTGTGTGTGTGTGTGTGTGTGTGTGTGTGTGTGTGTGGACGGAGATTTGGCTTTTCGGCTTTGGCTGTTTAGAGGATATGTGGCCCTGAAAGGCGCTCTTGTCATGTGGGTTGAAGCTTTGAGGACTTGATTGTAGCCTCAGTGTAAATACCCAAACAAACAGGCAACAGTCAAAATGTGCTGTGGGTTTGCCGTGTATTTACATTCCTCTTCCTTCCTCCCACTCGGTTTCTTTCACTCTCTTCTCCCCATGTGTCTGATTTGTTAATTTGAATTACTCGCTAGCTTTCCTTCCTTCCTTCTTGTGCTCCCTTTCTCCCTCTCTCACACACATTGCTTCCATTCCCTCTGAATGATACTTACTCAGTTATCATTGTGATATTTGTGTTTCCAAGTGTCACGGCTAAATTATGAGAAGGCCTTTTGTGACAGGAAGTAAGATTTAAATTGTCAGTTAAAGCGCTCAGACGCCGTTTCTCACCGTCGTGTGAAAAATCTCAAAATGGTTCTTTGATCATTTGAAACACTTAAGCGGCTGCGTTAACTGCACTTGTGCTACACGCTGGCGTCTGATATTCATCACGCTGAAACAAATCCAAAGATGAAATATTGTGCCCATTTGGTTGTTCTTAAGTGGCTTTAAGCGCAACTGTTTATGCATATTCGCCCAGCCGCTGCAAAGCGTGCACACCGGTCGACACAGATTTGTTTTCCGCAGCTGTTCTGCATCCCAACGCCACGCTGCCACGCACAGGCAAAGTCTGCTGAAGGGAATCTATTCATAATTCAAAGAAACAACAAGGCGCACGCCGTAGCGTTGTCAGATATAACAAATTGAGGAGGGAAAGAGTTGAATTTGTATCTGCTTACAAAGGTTGACTGCATTATACATACTGCAGGTAGCGCTGAGTGCGTGGTAATAGGAAATATGATGGATGGCCGAGCCGCGCGGGCTCCCATTTCTCTGGGTTATTCATCTATTTATCTGCTTATTTATTTATTCCTTCACCCAGAGAGACCCTTCACAAACTGGGTGCAGTCGTACCCAGAAGGGGCCGAGGATCAGCCCGTTTGGAAATGTTGCTGCAGTCCGAGGTCTGGAGATCCTGTTGAGCGCAACGTGTCAGCTGAACGGACATCTGTCCTGTTCGCTGGTGTTGAAGCCGTACTGTACACTGAATAGTGATAGCTCTTTTTTTTCAACTAAACCGTCGCGCCGTGGCACATTTTCTCCTTTTTAGGAACCACAAGTGAAACTCAAATTGCACAGAGATCCATTGGAACATTGAGGCATGCTTCTCCAAAGATAATTCAACACATGAAGTGAAGCTTTTGTCTCTATGAGTATCGTTTGAACCAATTTTAATGCTGCTGCTGCTGCAGGACTGAATCCCACCGACATGTCCTTCATGGTGTCTTTAGCTTCATTCAGCGACACTAAAAAACACTAAAACATTTCCAAAGGTTTGAGAAAATAATAGTAGAAAAGTGAAGTTGAAGCCAAACAGTAGCAAACATTGTATGATACATTTGAATATGATTGGATACGTGTTAAATCAATTTGAGCTTTCATTCACCCGACTAGAAACCAAACCTCCAGAGACGAGGACCCTGTGATCACACGCTACCGGCAGCTGGCTGCCTTTCATGTTTGACCCCGTCACCGCTCCGCTATGGAGGGTGTCGCACAAAGACGTGTCGCACAAAAACCAGCATGTGTCCCGAGGCCGGCCACCTCTCCAGTTCACCATCTCGCCCACTACGATCTGTCTCAGTGGATGTGCATCATATGAGGCAGCACATCGAGGCTAAATCACAAATTTAGCAACTTTTGTCCCTTGAACCTTTTTCATGTTCATACACACATGCACAGCACTTCTCCTGCGAGTGTCTTAACTCAGCCTGAAGCATTCCCCACTACTAACACCCTGCAGCTGCCAACAGCACCTCTAAACCAATATCACCCCCCCCCCCCTCCACCTAGAACATTTTTTCATCGTCCTCATCTCAACAGTCCATGGCAACGACATAGCCGGCAGCTTACGACGAAGCAAAGTGGGGAAGAGGGAGGGAGGAACGGGGTAAGAGGGGGGAGTCAGGCCGTAGATCAGGGCAGGGAGGATGGCGGAGCGACCAGGAGGTGACAGGGGAATAACATCCCTTTCTCCTCAATCGACAGGGACCATAACTCCTGCCTCTCCAGGGACAGATTGAGAAAGGCAATAGCCCAAGGGGCTGTGAGGCGCGGATGCTTAGGAGAATTGAAAGTTAAAAGAAAAACTCAGTTTGCCGAGCCGCTGCCGCTGATGCAGCCGACAGCACCGCGCTCCTGCTTTATTCTCATTTCTGGAAATTTCTTCTTTTTTTTTTTTTAAGATGGCAGTAGAAATGCTCCAGTGGCAAACTGTCCATATATATCATCAAACAATTCATCTCTGAAGGGTGTTCATGTAGTATTCCCGAGTTATCTGCACTTATTAACAGTGGTAAAAAATTGTGCACGTTTATTTTTTACTGACCGAAGGTGTAATAGTGAAAATAGTCTTTTTTTTTTTTGGAGGGGGAAAGTTGAGAATATTTTTGTTTCATTTAGTTCAGTAATATAAGATTTCTGATCCAAGTCAAGGTGCTAAGGCCTCTAGGGGGCCCTATTACCCACAATGCAGGTGTATTTGTGGGATGCTGGTATAATGTACTGGGCTATATTCTCTGTTTGATTTACCCTATAACGACAGATGATGAAACTGGAAAAAGAAGATAGAAAACGGTCCGCGTCGTGTGGATTGTGTGCTGCAGATTACCTGATACAGTGACCAGTGATTTACAGCATGTCATGGTTTCAAAGTAGTTTAATTTGGCAAAGTTTAACTGCTAAGTGACGACGCACTGAGCGCTTCATCAGGAAAGAAATCCCAGCGCCGCTCTTTTTTCGTTGTGTGTCGTTTGCTGCAAAAGACTTTTATACTTTCTCTCTAAAGTTACCTTTACTCTCAGCTTCACTCCTTCTTTCTTCCCTACTTCTCTCTCTCATCCTCTCCGTCACTCACTCGCCTCCTCCACAGCTACATTTCCTTGTTTGCAGAGGCCGAGGAGCCGGCGGGCAGCGGCTTTTACAGCCTGATCAATGTTACAGTGGCTTATTGAATAGCTTGTAATGCGCTCCTTTACTTTCAGTCGTAACCCGCAGCGCGTCCATCGCTCCGGGGCGGATGTGATGGCTCGCCAGAGAGAGACAATACATTTTAATACACCGTCTCTGGATAATCACACATGTTTAATCATTGATTTTTATTGGCTCATCATGATAACATTATCCCAGCGGGCCGAGAGAGCGGCTCGTAAAAGAAAAGAGGTTGAATTAGTCATGCCGATGTAAATATAGAAGCAGGCGAAATGAAATGTTGGCATAACCAACTTACTTTATCTAATTTACAAGGTATTGATTAAGACTGGAGCGGTTTCATGCACGGGCCATTTGATGCAGGAAGCATTTAAACACGTGGAGCTTTCTCCATCGATTTGTCAGTGTGTCCGTTTGTTTTTATGACGCTGATAGCCGAGGAATTAAAAGGAAAGAAATGTGTACTGTTATTTTATTTTATTCTCAGACATAGTCTACTTTTAAATGCTCACACATCTGGATATCTGTCTCTGCTTTCCTGAAGTCAAAGTAGGTTTTTAGACAGTTTTTCCTCCAATGCACTCGTCATCTTGTACAAACAACCTCTATTTAAATACTTCTTTAATGTTTAAAAATGATACATTTAAATTAGATTAAATAAATGCATGCACAACTTTTGCAACAAACTGGTAGTGTATCTAATTTACTAATGTACACCTCTTCTAGTTTTCTCTACTTTGCTCTCTGTCACATCCTTTGTGATTTAACCTCGACAGCAAGAGAGCAAGAAAGGTGAAATTTGAATGTGTGTGCACCAAGATTTATCGTCTGCATATAAAATAAATATCAGGATCATTAAGTCCAACTCTGCTGCCATCAAGCTGATGAAAGCTGGCAAACACGCAGACTTCATAATGCTTGGTGTGTGTGTGCGTGTGTGTGTGTGTGTAAGTGTGTGTGTGTGTGTGTGTAAGGGATGTGATAAGGTAGATTGACTTCTAATATGAATGGTAGAGGCGTCTACTGACATCCGTATAGTCGTGCCCTTTCTGTCCCTGTCTGGCAGCCTCATTTTCTCTTGTGTGTGTGTGTGTGTGTGTGTGTGTGTGTGTGTGTGTGTGTGTGTGTGTGTGTGTGTGTGTGTATGAGAGAAGGAGAAGATTGTTGTTGAGTGTGTGCAAAGATACAGTATTTCAATGTCTTTGTGTTGCAATATGTTCTCATTCTTTAATCCTGTTTCCAAATGCTGCATCAAAGCTTTGTGTGTCTGTTGGTGTGAGACCAATAGTTTGGGTTAGTGAAGGAGCAACCCAGCGGACCTACGCATCTCCCTCTCTCCCTCACACACACACACACACACACACACACACACACACACACACACACACACACATACCGGGGCAGGTTAGCCCTTCTCCACTCCGGCACCTGCTCCGTTGAAGGTGAAAGAAGTGCTCACTTGAGCTCATTGAAAAGTAGATGTGACAGTAAATTTTTCAGGCCCTTGTGAGATGGGAGATCTTGTTATAGCAGTCAGGATGGGGGTCAGGGCAGTGGCTGCTTGATGATTGAGGAAAAGAGAAGTAAATTCATTCTGCTTCGGGCACTTTGTCAAGTGCCAGTAGCTTACTGTTGAGAGCCACTCACCCATCACCGTGTTACGGCCCCAGAGGTCACCTCCACCGCCATAAATCTGCCTCACCTGCTAAACCTCCTGCCTTCCCCCGGCTGAGCGCGAGGAGGAGAGAGGAGACGAGAGGAGGAGAGAGGAGGCGAGAGGAGGCGGCAGCTGCTGCTGCTCGTAGTCACTCAAATGAAAAAATACAGACGGGACGATATAGATTCTCCTTTTGATGCTGCTGATGGTGTAAAGAGCAGGACGCTGCTCCACGTGGGGGATGTGTAGGTTTGGACTGATGGTCCTGTTGTGTGTGTGTGTGTGTGTGTGTGTGTGTGTGTGTGTGAGAGAGAGAGAGAGAGGTTTAATGGATTGCACATATATTCGTAGCATATAGTTTTTTTTTAAATTTTGTATCGGTGAATCATTACAGTGTGTTTGTGTATTTAAATGAGGATTATTTGCTGTTTTAAAAAAAAAAATTTTTAAAACCACCTACAGCCACATGATGAGGAGTGGAAAACTGATTTTACACAAACATCACTGTGCAGAAAAATGTAACTCAAAGAAAGAAATAACTACATCATTTAATTTAGCAGCATGAACAACATGTCCATCCGCCCAAAAAGACTTGAAAAGGGAAAAACAAGATATTCAGAAGACAGAAGCAGACGAGGGAGATGAGCAAGTGACAAAACGGCGTAAAGAAAACCAAGAGATGTGGAAATGAAGTGAAGTAAATGATCACACAAGAGAAGGAAGGTAAAGTACACAAACTATCGCGGCGCTATGTTTCCTTTAACTCTACAGAACAAAGTGGAAGACGATTGAAAGCTGCAGTCGTTTTTTGATTTGCTTAAATATGAAACACAGAGTGGTGCCGCTCTGCATCGCACCGTTAAGTGAGCGGCTGCCTTAAAGGCAAATAAAAGTATTTTGTGTTAGCAGCAGCACTCTGAGATGTTGCACACTGCAGCTGTGCTCATTTACATAGTCCGTGTTCGTAAATGCACTGCGACATTTAAAAAACCTGCATGAATGTGAGAGGGTGCAGCCAAAATCAGCCCGTGAGTGTTTGTGTCCAGAGGAAAGCTGCAGTGACTCATGGTGAAAACACGTGTTCAGCGCTGTAACACTGGTGGAACAGCGGCCCAGTCGATCCACTGCTGCATTTTTAATGGTGCAGATTTCTGTTTGGGCTGAAGTCCACCAGCTCTGCTTGATGTTGAGCCATTTGTGTCCTGATGAAATGTAAGATGGTTTTAGGAATGCCAACATCAGAAGTTGCTCCAAGTTTCTAAGGAAGCAAAAAAAAAAAAGAAACCTGATGAGAGCCAACGATAGATTCTGTATCACAAGTCATTTCTAGAAAGTTCTCCACCTTTTCAACCCCAAAGGTTCAGAGAAAGCCCGTCACTTGTCTCAGAGTGAGTCTCTAGACTACAGTCCCTGTGTTTAGCCTCATATTCGTCCATTTGAGGTCGCACCAAAACAGACACAACTACACAAAACCAGACGGGGATCCTGTTCTGTCTCCCTAAATTGATAATTGGTCACAAAATGATTCATATCTTTTGCCATGTGCTAACATTTTCCTCGGATCGGAGTAGAGGACTGAAGTCAGAAGAAGGGAAAAACAATCCTGTGTGTGTGTGTGAGTGTGTGTGTGTGTTGATATGTGAGTGTGATGTGCATACACACTCTTGCCCATATGTGTACAGATTGCAAGTGATCGCTTCTTTCTGAAATGTGTCACAGCGCACCATAATTACACCTGCCCCGACTGCGTGTGTGTGTGTGTGCGTGTGGTCAGCGTGTGTTGTGTGTTGGCGCTCGCAGGCCTTTCAAGCTCGTCGTGTATGAGCGCCGGCCTGCTTTCAATATGGCCTCTTATTAGGTGGTGATTATCCTGCCGGCATCTGGCTTCTTTCAGCCTTTGACTGGAAGTTGGAGAGGCCAGGGGCACCCTGGGAAGAAAGGAGTGAAAACTTCCTGAGCCCAGCTCCCCCCCCCTCACACCTCTCAACTCCAGCGTACCCTTAACCTCTCAAGGCATCTCCTTACATTCACAACTTTTTATTTAACAAGAAAACATTCTGAGTCGGGCGGAGGAATGTGTAAGTGGTGCTTCCACGATGTCAGCGTACCGGGATGCCGGCAGTAGTCATGGTGCTGGAGAAGGTTTCTTAAATTATCCTCTTCTACGATCGCTCTCACTGGATTAAAGGACCGTCCTGGATTAACCCTGGAAGTGACGGTCAACACTTGTTCACTTGTTCGGCATTTCTACTTCAGTAAACTCTTTTATTGCGAAATGTTAGCAGTTTACAGACTCGTGACTGTGTCTTCTTCTGGCTGTAACACGCTGTGTGTTTGTGCATGATCCAATTTTAGCGATTTGATGAATTCACAATACAGTATTTTAGCAACCAGCTGAATGTGTGTGAGGTCATTGTATGAACTCAGTCACAGTCAACCACACGCTGACTGAATACATTACCTTTACCGAGCTGCAGAAAACACAATCGACAAGCCCTTCGACACAGACACACACCATTTCCTGTTCCCGTCCTCGTACCACCACAACACCGACACAACACTGCTGGAAAACACAACATCACGATTAAGAAAATACTGAGTGAGGCAGAAAAGGGACAAGCAAGAGAAAAAGAAGACAAAAACAGAAGAAATAGACAGTAGACGGGGAGAAAAGCAGTATGGCGGGATCCCGAGGGCCCGGCTGGGGGCTTTGTGAGAGCCCATACATCAGCTGTCACCCGACGGGCTTCCAAAGAGACACAACAGAGAAACACAATAGACCGGACAGATGGTACCAAACAAACTGCTGCGGGTTTGATGCTATTAAAAGCTGTGCGCCTCGTGCCAGACGCCAGCAAGTGTAGTGGATGCATTGTGTGATCATTTCTGAATGACCAAATGTGTGTGTGTGTGTGTGTTTGACTGCAGGGTTCTGGGGTTTTCAATAAACCCTCCAGTGTGTTTTTAGTAACCAAATGACCATTTGTAGCGCGCCTAAGACGTGTGTTTGTGTGTCGTTTCCTCATAATTAAGATGCAATCAAAGACAAGCGAGACACAGTCATGATTGATTCGCACAAAGTGGATGCCAGACAACTCTGTAGGGCCATGACACACTTTTGGCTTATTACCAATAACTGGACAAATATAAAACTGTCTCTCCCTGATCCTCCCGCCCGTCTTCTCCCCTTCGTCTGCTCGCTTGAAGAGCGGCTCCGACGCCTCCAGAGTGATGAACTCCTTCGACGTGCTGACCTTTGTGCTTCGGACCAGTCACCCGCCTCCTGCCCTCCTCCATGTAGATGAGACAGAGACGGATGAAGATACGTGGCGACACGTGTGTGCATGTGCGGGTGTCAGTGGGCGGGGACGTCACGCGGCGACACGGGGAAATTAGTTTTGGTGTTGGTGGATGGCGACCGACCCACCTTCAGATCAGCAGGCGACCAAAGAGATTAATCCAGACGCAGTGATGACGGGAGGAGAGGCAGGCAGACGGAGGGACGGGGCGGATGTGTTGCTGACAATGACGTACCTGCTGAGATGGTGTCCATATATCTATCTGTGGAACTTCCAGGTTTAACATACAGATTGTTGGACCGCTGTGTGGACATGAATGATGTCCTGACCAAGTTTCTTCACTCTGACATGTAAAGATGGCCCAGATGTTGCCTCCTTCCTGAACTCTGAATCATGAACTCGTTCACGTTGTTCACAAAGACGATCAGGGTTGCCAAAAAAAAGTTGCTGAGTTTCTCATGTATTTTATTTATGCAGTACACATTAGGGCCACATGAGGTAGCTTGAATGTCTGTACTGTTCTGATAATCGTCCTCTTATGACATTAAATTCAATATGAAAGGCTATTCTGTTGGTTTAACTGACAAGAGGGAAGAAAACAAGAGCCTGTGATCTTCATCTAAATGTATAAATCGTTAAACTGATGAGGATATTAAAGGAATCAAATACTTTATTTGGTCTCATTCAGAAAGTTCAAATCTTTGAATAACATATGCATGACATAGTTGTGATTTATCGAATGTGTGTCTCTTCAAAATGTCTGGTTTATACATTCAGGATACTATAAGGTGATACAGGAGGTTAAAGAATAGTCAGGAACGTTCATCGACGCTCATGTTTGTTCCTCTAGTGATTAATAAATGAGGCTCATCCCATGAAATAAATAGTTTAGGAGACATTGCTGTCGTGGGTAATTCCTCTGGCCTGGAAAGCAATCGACGCTTTTGCCTTTGCAAATAGGACATGCGGGAGCTGCGTGAGACACATCAGGACATGAAAAAGTACCTCATGCAAAGGAGGGAGGTCCAACAATATCTAATGAACGCGTAAATGTAAATGTATTTGTTTGAATGTTAAACTGGCTCTGGTGTCCGTCAGCAGCGGACAGGACCTGCTGCTTCACTGTCAGATGACGCAGACGAGAGCATCAGCTAAGAGCCTGAAGTGTAAAAAGAAGCCAGAAGTTGAGGAACATGGTATCATTAGCCGCGCTTGTCTTGCTTTTATTCGCTTTTTGCTTTAATTGGCTCCAATTTCTGATTCTCCACCTTCGGGCCATCTGTTATGTGTCTTGTTTTCCTCTCTAATGGGTTTAGATCAATGCATCTTACAGGCTGCGTAATCTTTTTAAGCCATTTCATACCATCTATCTTCATATTTTGCTGTATTGAACAATAAGCGTAATGTTATTCAAGGTCCTGAATAAATAATTTTTGAGGAGAACTCTTCATTTTTACTCAAAGCTTCAATGACGAGTGATGAGGAACAACTCGAGCGCTAAACAGCTAAAAAACCCTCACTCCCTCTGTGCCATACTTTCTGGAAATTAAAATACAATATTTCAGTGATTGCAGTGGTGTAGGACATTTCTAGATGATGGTTCTAAAATTACAAAGGAAAAGGAGCAAATATTGTATTTAATTAATGCTCTGGTGAAGATCACATGAGTTTTATGGCACATAGCAAATAATCTATAGTGAGACCACATGGAGCCTCTGTTCAGCGTTGCTTCTGGATATACAATGTAAAAAAAAAATCACACACACAATGTTGTGTTTGGATGTTTCAAGGGAAATATTTAATTCCTAAAATATGCCTGCAAATGTCATAGACTTCAAATGTGTAAATAATGGTCTTTTATATGTTGTTATTGATTGAAACGTGACTTAAAGTACTTTTCATTTCATTTCAAATCTTGTATATGTGCAGACCTAACTCTGTGTGTGTGTGTGTGTGTGTGTGTGTGTGTGCGTCTGTGTGTGTGTGTGTGCGTCTGTGTGTGTGTGGGTGCGTCTGTGTGTGTGTGTGTGTCTCTCTTTAGGTCAGCTGTCTATTTCTTGTGTTCCAGAGAGACCAGAACATTCCTTGAGCCAGATCTCCAGAGACTCTCCTCTGCATAGGAAGGTAACTGAGTCCTTCCACACACACACACACACACACACACACACACACATGCACACACACACACACACACATGCACATGCACACGCACACCGCGGGGCGCAGCAGTCGCTTTAGTGGGACGTTGAGCTTTGGGTAACGGGGCAGTTCAGAGGGTCAACGGCAGCATTTGATCTTTGACCGGATGACAGAAACAGACTGAAGCTGAGCGGCGTCTGTTGCTCCCTTTGAGTCAGTTCTCCTCTTGTATTACATAAAAAAACAATAAGCATGATAACACTGATAACACACAAATGTATAAATTAAAATGCAATTAATTAAAATGATGTCGACATGCATATACATACACGTGTGAACAGATTGAACAGATTGTGAAACCTTACGAGGAAAATTAGTATTTGTGATTTTGACTCTATAAAATAAATTCAATTGAATTTATTTATTGACATATACACACACACACGCACACACACACACACACACACACACACACACACACACACACACACACACACACACACACTTGATAAAACTCTTTCCTCTGATCGCTCTTTGCATACTTCGTCCCCCTGGTGGTCAACATTGAAACTACATCATAATTGAGTTTCTCATTTAATTGCTTTCATGAATTTAAGTTACTTTTGTCGAAGTCTTTATCTATAATTCTATAGAATAAATGAAATAAAAAAGAGTAATGAGTAATGTATTAATTTGATATTGTAGGATTTTGCTGAAATAACAGTTTTATTCAAAAAAGAGACAGCACTTTATACATTTCATTTAATAATTGTGTTCGCCTTTGTTTATCTATAAGAGCAAACTGAGTATTTATACAGTAAGAGGTAAAGTATTGATGAAGGGCACATGTTTATTCTGCTAGAGGTGAGGTCACTTTACTTTCGGAGGTTTTTCCAGCTCATAAGCTTCTTAAAACCCCGCTGCAGTGTTGTTGTTCCCTATTAATTGTGTAGTTAATTGTTTATGTGTTTATACTATTATCTATTTCAGCAGCTTCGTCCAGATAATGTCACAACATAAAACTGGGGCTGTTTTGATTTTTTTTCAATCCTGGAATAAAAAGGAGTAAAGAATGAAGTTCATTTGAATTTAAGAAGGTTTTATCTAAAACGAAAAACAAAAAACTAGAAAGTAAAAGAAAAAAATATGAGATAAAAAGTAGCTAACAGGGTTTAGCCTGTTAGCTACTTGTATCTTTATAATAGTTTAGCCTGTTAGCTACATATCTTTACAATAGTTTAGCCTGTTAGCTTCATATATCTTTATATTATTTTCCCCCGTGGAGGACGGCGACCACACAGCGTCCAACTGTCCTCTGGTGTGATCGACGCTGACGCTGCTCTCCAAAAAAAAAAAAAAGAGCTTTGTTTTTCTTCTCAGCCGTTGGGTGGTCTGTGTCTCTCTCTCTCTCTCTCTCTCTCTCTCTCTCTCTCTCTCTCTCTCTCTCTCTCTCTCTCTCTCTCTCTCTCTCTCTCATTGTCAATTTCACAACGCCTGTCTTTTTTTTCTTGGAGCGGTACGGGACCCCGGCATGGCCCGAAACTCAACACCAGAGTATACACAATTAAGTTCACACCAGAGGTTATTGAGTGGAAGTGCGCGCTCATTCCACAAAGTGCGAGTCAGTCAAAGGATAAGAGGCCGCCGGTGTTTATGAGCGGCTGGTTAGTTGGTCAAGGTTAACTAAATGACGGGCGGGGCGGGGCTCTGGTTTCAGCATCGTGCGAGACGCTGGACCGGCCCGCTGTGGCCTTTTGAGGCTTTTGACAGCTGCCCACTCTCAATCAAATATCAGCTTTTATGGCGTGTGGCGGTTGTTTATAGCTGCGTTTTATTAGCCCACAATCTAACATACACAAAATAAAGACTGAAAAGGTGTTGGTAATGGCATAATGCTCATATATTGCTCTCCTTTACAAGGTCAAATATGACATTGTTAATGAACATTGTGATCTTACAAGAATAAAATCATTATGCTTTTTTTCGGCCACGTGATCACTGATCTGTGATTTAAAATGACATCTTCTTCTTATATGTCTTATCTGCTTTCGAAGCCAAGCTTCTCATAATATAGCATCAAAATATGATGTATTCTTTTTTAAAATCTAAATTAGAAATGTTTTTTAATAGACCAAACATTTTCCAAAGCATCCCTGGGCTCTTGTGATCGGTGGCGTTGGACGTGTTCCTGCGTTTTGCCCGGCTGAAATCACCCCGGTTGACCTTTCCAGCCTGTTGAGTGTTTCCGCGTTGGAGCTGTTCGCCGTAGCGCCTCTGAGCAGCGCTCACACGCGATTGGGAGTCCCGTGACGGGCCAGCTGGAACCTTCAATCCACCCAAACACACACACACACACACACGCACACACACACACACACACACTCTCCATGGAGCCAATACTGGCCAGCCAGCCTGTCAGTCAACCAATGGGAGGGGTACTCTATGTGTGTGTGTGTGTGTGTGTGTGTGTGTGTGTGTGTGTGTGTGTGTGTGTGTGTGTTGTTGGGGCTTCCTGTTTTGGCCTGCGTGCTTCAGTCCTTCCTGCAGGAGTCATGTCGGTCAGCTTTGGGACCAGCAGCAGCAAACACACGTACAATACGCCTTTTAATCCTTGTTCTTGTCATTTTGACGTGTAAAATTATATTATATCTGTATTTATCATGTTGATGCCAGGATATGGAAAGTTTTCTAGCATTGAGGCTCGAGGAGGTGACTCAAGCTCTCCGAGGAAAAATCTGGATTAATGATCCTGGACAGGTTAGCAAAAATCCATGCATGCCCCATTCAGACAATCTTTTGGCATAAAATACTTCTTTTTTTTTCATTTTTGAACCGAACGACACAGTTTTTTGACTGAAACTCCTTCCTAACAGGACAAGTCTTTGTTTTATTGTGATTTTTGTTACAGATTCTGATTCTTTAGGTCCTAATCTTTCCAAAAAGGTGTCTTATTGACGCTCCAGGAGGCATTTTTAATGGGAATCTGGCTCACATCATACTGGATGTTCATAGTTACGATCACAATATCTTTAAAAACAATTTTTTATAAAAAATATTACGTATTTTATGCCAAAAGATTGTCTGAATGGAGCATGCTGGGACTTAAAATTGGCGCAGGAGGATTTTTTTTTTAAACGTGTACTTTGTCCACTCCTGCTCTCTCACATCTTTATGCACATGAACATATGCAAAATGAAGTGTTCATATCTCACACACACACACACACATACCTGTCTTGGGGCGAGCACCAGTCATGTTCCATTAATCCGACGCAACCGGTGGGGATTGATCAATTAGCCCTGCGTAAAGCTGCGGCTCAGGCTGATCAATAGCACTGATCACCAGCCAAAGGTTTTTCATTAAGACCTGCTGCTCTGCATGAGTGGCTCCATTAGCAGAGACCAAACGGGCTGCGAGGAATGCAAATACTTCAGTGAAGACGTACACACACATAGTTTAGCCCTCGAATCCAGAATATCTTTATAGGAGGAAGATATGTCATGATTATTAGAACGTGTGTCACATCCTGATGAACTCACTTCTAATGGTGAATTTGTTTGACTTATGGTATGTTTTATGATATCGCAAAGTGTATTTCTTCAAATGTCTTTTTAAATAAATATCTGAATCCCTCCAAAAGCAAGGTTGGTGCTTCATGGATGCATCCAGCTGGTGCTTCCACGTTGTTTAGCATATGTTATTAGATATTTGTCTTGTATTTGATGATAGCGGTGAGATGCCGTCATGATGTCAAAGCAGCCCTCATGAGCTCAGGATGTTTCTCAGACACAAACTCTTTCTTTCTATTTGCGTTGGATGTTCCAGATAAGAATGGTGTACTGAAATATAATAGTATATGAGTCATATTGCCTCAGAATAGTCTTTATGGTACAATACTGAGCATGTCTGGCAGTGTTTCCCTTCCAGCTTTGACTCATTGTCAGTCTTTTTGTGAGTTACCTGAACGAGAGCGGATGTTGCTGCTCGGCAGTCTTTCTCCTCCGCGCCCGATCAAGCCCACGGGATCCTCCACGGCTTAAAACAGAAACGCATCCACTGGCAAACTCACCTTTCTCACCCTTTCTTAACCCTCAGTGGGGTCCAAAGCCATTGTTTCGCTGGAACAATCCTCATTGAATTAGAAACCGGCCGCGTGCTTTGTTCGGTGAGGCCGATGCTGCTGTCATGGGTCCTGTCGTTAATGTGCCATCACCGAATCGCACATCCTCGGCAGACACAGCAGCGCTGAGCTTATTTCCTCCATCTGTAGGTGGCTATTAGAGGACATACGCGTGTGTGTGTGTGTGTGTGTGTGTGTGTGTGTGTGTGTGTGTGTGTGTGTGTGTGTGTGTGTGTGTGTGTGTGTGTTTGCGCACAATAGTGACAGTTGATAAGTGTGTTAGTAGATGGGGTGAATGAGCGAGAGAGGAGGTTGGCAGGTGGGTCACTGTGTGTGTGTGTGTGTGTGTGCGTGTGTGTGTGTGATTGTCAGTATTAAATCGCTCAACAGAGAAGGGAAACCATTTTTTATCCTTTTGAATGTTAATGTGTATTTATGGTTTAATATCTGTCTTGTGAACGTGCCAGATTTACCTTTTGACGGCCACAAAACAAACACGGTACAGGGAGTGGAAACACATCTAATGAATACTAAAACAACATCTTTATGAAGCCTATGATGCTAATTTGTATTGATACCGTTACTTTAAGGCATTAAACTCAAGTTGAGGTTATGTTTCTAGTGTTTTTATTGCATCACTTGGATTATTTGTCCAAAACATACAGATAAAACCAAGAGAGGTCATTAGCGTTAGCGCCGTGGTTCAGGGTTGGATTCGGCCTAGGGATAGAGAAGGAATGTCTTCAAGAGGAGAAGCACAAACGTATGCTAACACAAGTGTGTGTGTGTGTGTGTGTGTGTGTGTGTGTGTGTGTGTGTGTGTGTGTGTGTGTGTGTGTGTGTGTGTGTGTGTGTGTGCTTTTAACTGTGTGTTTTAACGGAAAGGAAGGGAGTTGGTCTCAGAGATACTGAGGCAGACAGGAAGAGATCATCCTGGTGTTACCACTGCTGGGGCCGAGACCTCTGGCTCCACACACACACACACACACACACACACACACACACACACACACACACACACACACACACACACAAATGGTTGGGGATGTTAGTGCGCACAAAGTTACAAATACTAATGTTACGTCTCGTGGCCTCTCACCTCTCGACTCTCCACCTTCTCTGGTTGGAGTCATTTTTACGACCTTGAGATTTAACCTTTAAAACTGCTTCACCGTCTCAAGCGTCCGCTCCGTCCGCCCAGCCACATGTAGAACACAAACACACACACTATTTGTGACCATTCGCACTGATTTACAAAGAGTTTGGTGAGCTTTTTGTTGGGGATGGCACGGCAGCAGAACGCTATTTCCGTGCCCCTTGTGGGGGTGGAGGAGGGTGGAGGTGGGTGGAGGTTGATGGATGAATGGATGGACGGATGACACCCGTCTCCATCCCCACTGGGGAGAGGAAGTCCCTATCAGAACACAACAGGAAAGAGACGGAGCAAAAACAAGTGCATGTCTTTTTGGACATTAAATCACTTCCTGTAGGGCCTTGGTCCCCCCTCCCCCCTCCCTCCACCAGCTACAGCCTCCACCCCTCCGCCCAGCCTCTCCACCCTGTTTTGGCTGAAAGATAAATTGATCAGGCCTCTTCATCCGTGCGTATAAAGGGTGTGCATGTTCTCTAAGGTATTGCACTGATGAGTGAAATACCTCATCAATAACGGAGAGGAGAGTCTCGAGACCGTCTGGAGCAACTGTGTTTAAAAAAAAATAATCTTTTAACGATATGAAACAAACCTTTTTCTTTAAAAGTAGGACCAGTTGCTCTTGGGCCACAGCGTGTATATGTATATATATACTGTATGTAAAGCCGTGCAGTCTGCCAATCTGATTTATCGCTGTGACTTGCAGATGTGATGAGTGTCGTCGGATGCGAGTGCGTATAAATCTGCACCCTGACGGATCACAAGCTCCGAGTCTGGACCTGCAGCTTTGATCTTCATCCAAGAACACAAACAAAGAGGCGCTTTATCTGTCTCCAGAGCAGGAAAAGGCCTTTTTAACGGCGACAGGAAAAGACAACGGCCACCATTTTCATTCAAAACATAAACTGCCAGTCTGGTCATCTGCACAAGTTCTGCCCGATATTGAAAGGCTCATCGCAGACGTCAGCCATCTTGAGTGAAATTACTTATATTGATAAAGCGGCTCTCAACACAATGTTGCCTCGTCCAGGGCACAGCTGTGAAAAATATGACTTCCTTCCTGTCGGCAAGTTCCTGTTTGCCTGTCTGAATTCGGGTCAGAAGAGGGGGACAGTGGTCACTACCTCGTCCACTGTTATCCTTCCCCAGAGGTGACCTGATGATGCAGGATGCTGTGGAGCCCAGCGCCGCTATGGTCAACAACACAGCCGTCCCTCTTCTTCTCTAGTTTTTCATCTTTCTCTCTTGTTCTCTCAGGTCTCATCTTCATTGTCCGCTGTCCCTCCTTTCAATGCACAGAAAGAGACGTGTTGGCAAAGGTTGTGCCAGAATAACCAACATTGGATAGCAGCCGCTTTTATCCACCAAACCAAAAAAAAGAGATATGACATTATTTGCGTTTTCTGCTCTCCGCAACACGTTAGAGACTTCACCACTCTCCCTTAAAATACGTCTCAATTGCACACATATGGATCTTCCCGAGGCACCGTGTGTGTTTCATTTTCCTCTGATTTGCCTAAAAGAGACGGCAGCGGCTGCTGTGAATGTTTAATTTAAGAGCTCTGTGGCAGGTAGAGGGGGTCCGATGGGGGGTGGGGGAAACGGGGGCGGGTGGTGCTGATGGAGACCCCCAGGTCTCCGGGCACAGTCATTAAGATGGCTCCTCGGTTTGGAGATGAGATAGCGCGCTCGGCACTCATTGAAGATGCTCCCCTGCCTGCTCGCCGCATCCATTATTTACGAGTTTTTTTACAAATTCCAACTGACATTTATATCAGTCGTGGACGTCTGTTCGTGATTTGGCCGCACCGGGTGTTTCTGAGAGGGAAATGTTGGTCAGATACAACTTCTTGGTATCGCAAGGCAACAATACGACTGTTGGGTGCAACAATAATGTGAGGTCAGTCAGGTCAGCTTGTTCCAAAATATCTGTTTACTAACTTACAGAAACTCTCTCTCTCTCTCTTTCTCTCTCTCTCTCTCTCTCTCTCTCTCTCTCTCTCTCTCTCTCTCTCTCTCTCTCTCTCAATCTCTCGCTCTCTCTCTCTCTCTCTCTCTCTCTCGCTACGTGAACTATTTTGTTAACATGACAGCTTCGCAGAGTAGAAAGATGCTCGTGGTTCCAGCAAGAGGGGAATCCCCCTGACACACACACACACACACACACACACTGTATGCCCAATTTGGTGTGGCTGGTGTGTTCCAGTTCAACTACTTTTGCTTTTTTGCTTTCCAAACCACCGCTCAGGTATTTGTATACTTCATAATTACTTAGCGTTTACACGTCATATCTTTAATGCAAAAAATACTGAAGCAAATGCTCGATGAAGGCAAAACAGAAGCGTCTCTTTTCTGCCCGGCAGCCCGACCCTCAGTCCGCCGTGGCCGAGCCGGTATTGATCCGATCTCTGACCTGTGCTTTGGTTGTTCAGCCTCGGGCTTCACAGCCTCGCCTCACCTCACATCGCTCACCTCACATTAGAGTCTGAGCCGCTCGTGCGCGATGAGGCTCTGGGACGCGCCAGAGAGAGAAGCTGTCAAATGCCAGTAAAGAGCAGCTGCAGCAGACGACTGTACTCGCTGTCAGCGTTGTGTTGGATGTTGGAGGTCAAGTCAACAAAGCTGTTGCATCCAGAGTTGTGTTAGGACATTAGCCAATGCGTTGTTGTATTAGCATCGTGATCAGACACAGAACATGTCTTCTTTCTTTTCTCTATCTCTGTCATTTCTTCACCGATTCTGATTTGAAAAATACAAAAAAAGTTACAAAAATGAAAGTGCATGTATTTGAAACGGTTTGAACCTATATTTATTTATCTTTTCATCTATTTTTCAGCTTTATTATGTCCATGTCTTTTCTCTCTCTGAGTCTCTGAGCAGCGGTTTTAATGTTTTTAATGTTCAACCCAGCAGATCGTCTCTCTCTGGATCGTACCACTAATTTTACACCTGGTCATGTGGTATTCATAGAAGACACACTGTCATGTATGCTGGGCCGTGCTCTATCAGCAACCAGTACCAGACCATGTAATGATATTCAACAGAGGTCCACAACAAAGCCTGCACACACACACACACATTGTTCTTTTTAGCTCCGTAACCAGAAAGCACCGGATCGCAACAATCAAATGTTAACAATATTGATTTAATAGAGGTGAAAATGAGTGATTCAGCGGAGTGGGTCCAGGCCTCGTCAGGTAAAGCTTGTTTGATCAACAGCAGCTCGACAACCGGAGGCCTCCAGGTGATGAGAGACAGTCTCTTCCCTGTTACACTTAACTCCTGGCCTCTCCAAGGCGGAGCCACAGCTCCAAGCAGATGCTGACCTTATGTTCCCAAAAGGTCTTTCCTGAGGCTCGTGCGCTCCCTTTTTCACCGCCATGTTTAAGTCTGTGATGTTCATTCATAGGAACGTCTATTACAGTGTTATTTGCTGCCTCTGGCGAAGGACCTTTAGCTTCTCAAGAGTCCTCAGTAGCTCCCAGAGGAGACACAGCAGACTAAATAATCAGCTTCCCATCACGGTGACAATCCGAGAACAGCTGTTTGCATGTGAAGGCCTGGCAGCAGTTGTCTGTGACGCTCTGAAACAGAGAAGGAAAGAAAGGAGGGAAGGAGGGAGGGAAGGATGAAAGGAAAGTTTCTAACTGCTTGATTCCTCTAAAGGCTTTTGATATTTATCTCACCAACAGACCGGCAGAAGTATGAGACACATGCAAAGATATGTACATCCGTCTGTGGACACACACATGTACACACCAGGAGAAACACACATGGACACACACTTAATTCAGGCTGAATCTTGTGCGTTTGTCATGGGGATGGAACGTGGTACTTTCAAGGATATACAGTATTTTTATTTTTTGCAGATGTATGTACTTCTTTCTTTGTTTTGCAGCATTTATGTGGCACTTTGCAGAAGAAAAAAACTAAAACTCTTATGGTTGCAGACAAACTGATTTTAACGCCATTTTGGGAGGAAAGTCAGGCCACTGAAAACTAACGTTACGAAGGTATATATATATATTATATATTATATTGTCTCTATTTCCACAAATATAATGTTTTTTCAATCAGAAAACATAGTGTTACCCCGTGATTGTGCAGCAGAAGAGCAGTGTCGTGACATCCAGGTCGTCGTGTTATTACAGACGCTCCTCTTTCTTTGATATTCCCTTAGAGCTCTTTTTTTTTTTTGACACCGTGGGGGCAAAGGTCAAGATTCCACGCGCAGTCAAGCGTTCACCTTCGGCACTTGGCTGAGGTCTGGCAAGATTAATTCTTTGTGTCATCTCTCGATAGTATGTGCCAGGTTCATCTTTCCTACAATGGAGCCAAACAAACAGAGGAGCAGAGTGTGTGCCTGAAAGTGTGTGTGTGTATGTGTGTGTTTGTATGTGTTTTTAAGAGACATTGGCGCAACCGTTTTAACAGGGCGACTCTGTTTGAATTAGATGTTCTAACCCCCCGCTTGCTAAATGGATTTCTGAAGTGGCTGTAGTTGGAGGCTTTCAATCGGATGCAACCTTGAGTCCTTTTTTATGTGAGCTGTGTAGGATTTAAGTGCTGGTATAACATGAGCACGACTGAATGAACGCTCCTCATTTTTTGAAATTGAAAAATCTCCAAAGGCTCTCCCCATTGTGCAGGCAATTAATGGAATGCTGGCAGCGAGGTTCAGGTGCTTAAAAGTTGTATTTTCCCTCTCTCTCTCCCCCTCTCTCGCTCTCTTTTTAACGACTAATAAAGGATAATCATCGTGGAAAAAAACCGTCATAATGCTGTAGGCTTTCTCTTTATGCACAATGATGTATAATGCATGCTTTGAAATGAAACGGCAGCGGCCTTCGAACCGTTCCATCTCCAAACCTCAGTGTATTTGCTTTGCATGCCACAGTGAGGCTTTTGCATTACAATAGTGAGCGTTCCCATTAACAATGCCAGCCTATTAATTTGATCTTTACATTTTTAAAGTTTGTCCATCAGGCCGCCAAACAATGGGTCCCCCAGTCGCTGTTTGGTATAAGTGATTAGAAAGTTGACTAATTGCCTCTCTGAAGATTTGTGCTGTTTCTCTGCAGCTTCCTTGTTCTTCACCTGTGAGCCTCCCCCAGTTTCACCACTAAAGACGGATGAATAAACCACTTTATTCATCAATAAGTGTTTTCTTCCCTTCAATTTAGAGATTATTTCAATTCAGACAAACGTTAACATCGAGAGTTTGGTGAAATACGAGGCTCAATCTGAATAAAATGCAGTTCATTTTACGTCTTTATGAACTCCAACACTCTGATATCACATCCAAATAACGGCCAATGCTCTCATGTTTCTTTTGTTTAATGATTCATGATGAATGACAGAAACTAAAAATACCTTTGTCTCAACTTCCCAGAACTGAACTGCAGGTCCAGTAATAACTCAAGGTCACTCGATAATGAAGCGTATGAAGATGGGCAGTGCTGGTTTTGATGCTGCGTTTTTATGCGATAATGTTTAAATTTATCTGCTGGGAAGGTCTTTTTTATTTTGAGGTGACTTCTTGGTTTAGCAGCACAACAAACAGAGCTGCTAAATACTGAGGATACAAGACATGAAGCTCCAACAGGCAGGATGCTTTTTGTTCATATTTAGCGCTCGCTCGCAGAAAGATTTAAATAAAGAATCTACAGGAAGTGAGTTGTGTTGAAACATTATATTACATTATAAAGTCACTGGTTGTGTGGTGATTAGATTATTCCACTGGTTTTGCCACCGTGTGGCGCCGGGTGGGTGTTTCATTTCATATCGTGGTTCTGCAGCTCTCCGCAGCCTCCGGTCCTGCTCTGAAACCCGTTCAGCCGGTTCCAGCGTTCAGTTGCATCTCTTCTTCCGTCTTGGAACACTTCCAAGTGCGTTTGTTTTTTTTCTTGTGCCCTCGATCTCTTTCTCTTTGACAATGCAGGGAAACACACAAGCGCATCTCGGTAAACACGAGTGATGTGGTTCCAGAGTTTAAAAGCTTCACACACAACACTGGTAGACACAACTAGGGGCTGTTTGTGTGACGGAGAGGAAAACTTGCTTAGAAACTGACAGCGCTGCATCTGTGTGTGTGTGTGTGTGTGTGTGAAGAAGAAAAACACAGTGTGTGTGTGTGTGTGTTTATGTTGCTTTTGGCAAGTTATTCATTTGTGTTTTTTTCTTCTTTCTTGCTCTCTGTGTGGTTTATCTTTTGAGTTGGTCGGTTTGGAGCTGATGTCCACCTTCGGGGATGCGCATAGCATGCATTTCTGAGTATTTTCACCTGAGGCTGCACTTGTTAGAGTCCGCGGATAAATGTATATACATTATTTATACAAATTCGGGCCGAGTGAAAGCAGGTTTAACACATTTACAGACAGGAGGCCAGGCACTGCAAGCCAAGCTCCGAGTGAGTGTTGCTGCGCTGTGTGCCGGGGATGGAGCTGGCCTCCCGCTCGGCTGTGACCGGCATCCTTAATGCTGCAGAGAAGTGAACACCATCACCGACACCGCGGCACTAAAACGCACTCTCGTGTCATTTGCTTCATGAGGAAATAAAAAGGAATAGATGTGAAAAGTTGTGTTTGTTATTATGATACAAGAGACATTAAAACATTGAGATTCTTTGTTATTACACTCATTTTTTAACACCTTCGATACTCAAAAGAACAACATTATAACCTCAAAATGGACATGTTGGATTAAAATCTAAAACATTAGAAGACATGAATATTTCTCATTGAGAGCAATGTGGCAGTCGGTTGCATCGTTTTAAATAATTTGGCTTTTCTTGTTTGATCAGTCTGTCGTGTTTGATGTCTTGTAAAATATAAAAATACAAAGTAATTATGAAAATCGTTCATTTGTTTTCACTGTACATGATTAAAGAAAATGTAAGAAGTGAAGGTCTTTAGATTATTAACCATCGCTTCATGAAGGCAGATACATAGATCAGTAAAATATTATATTATTATATTCAATGTATTAATACCAATGCTGTCTTTTAATTCCAATTTCTTTTGACATAAAATTGTTTGATTTATTTTTAGGTATATATTTTAACCTTGTTAATAAGGTTGGTAATATTCTGCTATTTCATTATTTATATTACTTTGAGAACACACTAGAGTCACATGCATGTTGTGTAAAGTCAGAGGCTTTATCCTAATAAAACTGTTGTTCGATTCAAAAATGGAAAAATTACATCGTTTATGCCAAAACATTGTCAGAATGGGGCATGCTGGGTATTAAAATTGGAGCGAGAGGATTTCCACAAGGTTGCATCCAGCGGTGCGTTGCACGGCCTCAGCATTCACTGTCACGACATTGTCAGATGTTGTTTTCCTAACTTGACCTTGACCTCTGACCTCTTCCCCGTCTCCATCCAGGAGGCTCCTCCCTCGGTGGGCGGGGCCTCGCCGGCCGGCTGCAGCCTTCATGTTCCCATGGAGCTGGAGTTCTCAGCTTCCTGTTTCCCTCGTAGCCCCGCCCCCCAGAAGAGCCGCGGCCTCGTGGACCGACCTGGATGTTGACCGTGTTGTAGTTTTTATGTTGGGATTCTGTTTTTGTTGTTATTTTATTATTTTTAATCAGTCGGTGAAATGATTCCTCTGTATCGCATCTCCTTTTTCTTTAACAAACGTTCAGCTGTGATTAATGTGGAGATGCAGGAATATTTGGCAGATCTGTGTTGCAAACCTTATTTCCAGATTTGTACCTTTTTTTTTAAGTTCCAGTGCATGATAATGAACAAAGTGCCTCATTTAGGGTTTTCAATCTTAACTTAATTTTACGAGCTTTCACTCAAAGTTCATTGTTTGTTTTTATTTGGTGTTTCATGCTATATTCTCCTTCACGGCTTCACTTGCTGTGTATTTGCTTGTGAAAGTGTTACTGTAAGTTGTCAAGTAAAGTGTGTAATGGGGCGTTTATGTGACCCATTAGATTCAGGTGGACACTTTTTATCACAGGCCTCTTTTGTCTCCTCTGGTTTCCCGTCGCTCGACTGTCAAACTATCAAAAAAAGACCAAAATGGAAAAAAAAGATGAAGCAAAACAACTGATTTCTCCTCTGAGTCTCATTCCTGCATGTTTCACTAAAATGATATTCAAGCTTTTCATTTTTTCCCACAAGAAAAAAAACATATAATAGAAGTGGACAGTGTTAGTGTGTGTGTGTGTGTGTGTGTGTGTGTGTGTGTGTGTGTGTGTGTGTGTGTGTGTGTGTGTGTGTGTGTGTGTGTGTGCAGGAAGTGAGATTCTGGTGTTATAAGCATAATAATTATTTATTGAAATATGAGGAAAAATTCATTTTGCCTCAGAGAGACAGTCCTCGTGACGGGGGGCGACTGTAACGTCAGCAGGAGGGCAAAGTCATGACAAGCAGGAGGACAAACAGCATTGTGATGCTTTGTGTGTCACGTGTGAGCGCGTGGACGCACAAAGGTAGTCGTCGTTAAAGTCCTCGGTAAAGTACAGTCTGTGTCGATGGTCACTCTTGAATGGCAGGTTGTAAATCAAACAGATTCCTCAACATTTCCTTTAACTTCGTACAGCCGAAGTGTCGGAAAAGTCTTCCTCCAAAACTTTTACTCAACCTCATCTCAAGACAAGCGTCTGTTGGTGCGTGCAACATTCAAGTGTTATTGATGTGCACGGCTGCGTGGCCTGTGTGTGGGTCAGAGGTCACCTGTGTGTCACAGGAAGTCCAAGGCAGCTGCAGAAACTAAACACAACTTTAAAAAAGTGGGTGATAGAAGATTGTCTGATCAGTTAATTAACGAGGTGAAGGACCAGGAACTGCTTCTCGACTAGAAGTTTTTCTTCTGTACATCAAACACGCCATTGAAAGACTTTTGGTCGTTTTATGACTTACAGTAATTAACAAACGCTGACAGGTAAACAAATGAGCACCACAGGTTGTTGTGGGAGGCAAGAAAAAAACCCAGTAACAACAACTACAGGACGTGAAAAGCTCCACATGAAAATAAGTTTTTTTTTTTAAAGAGAAATGAACCTAAAACAAGTTTCTTGTTCATTTTGGACGCAGCACGAGAAGAGCTCACAGAGGACAGGATGCAGTCTTTGGTTTAAGAGCAAATCATCAGGTGGAGAAGGAAGCTGGCAGGAACATCTGTCATACATACTTAAATACAATAGTCTTTTCAATGTACTGACTTGCAAAAACATTTAAAAGACAAAGAAATTGCGGTGATTTTTTTTTTTTCTTTTTCTCCCTTTCGCCATTATTTTTGCTCCAGACCGGCGTCACTGAACTCCTCGTGGAAACAAAACGAGAACATGCTACAGTAAACAAATTTATTCTGGTGCGGACACCTCACGTCATGTAACACAAAGATGGAAACTCAGAGACGCAATAAATTATCTTCATTATTAAGCGTAACCAGTGACATACTGTACAGAAAAACAGGTCAAAGCACTGTAAATAAAAAAGAAAAAAGTCTACAAAAAGGTTGAAAGTGAATCCGTATACAGCAACGCTTAAGAAACAAACGCTTGAATGCCAGCAGACACAGAGAGAAATTAATATTTTAAGTGTGATTCCTTTTTGATTTTAGTGTCTCACGACATAATTTAAGTACTGCTCCAAACAAATAAAAAACAAAACACTGTACACACACCAAAAAAAGCAAAACCAGAGGATCTTTTTTTCATTTCGTTGTTTTCATTTTTTAGGAAATCATTGCTTTGCAATTTATGCTTCATCACAGTTCTCTCCCATATGACCATATTAATGTAAACACCTGTTGAATTATTCTTTTTTTTAATTTTTACAACATTAATACTTTATATATATATTTGTACATATTTTCATTCACATCTGCACGGTTATCTAGCATGGTAATGAAATAAGGCAAGACTCACATAACTGTGACATCAAAAATCTTTTTTTTTTACTCTTATAATACTGATTATTAAGGTTTTTTGTCATTTCCTTCTTCTGTTCTGCAGCAAGCTTTGGTCTTTCTGGACAAAGGCGGGTCGGTCCGTCTCCAGAATCACTTTGTTTGTTCCAGTAATGAAATAATAAAACAGGGGGGGTTTCTTCTTCTTTTTTTTGCAGGAAAAGGGCTATAAATACAATTGTTTCAGCTGACATTATTAATTGAATTTATTTAACACTGGTCTTTCTGAGGTACATAGTTTAAGATGATTTGGATGGTGGAATAAGAAAGAGGAACCACAAGCTGACCACGAGGAGCAGATGACCATTTCATGAGAAGAAAAAACTGTATTTTTCTTCCTCATCGGCCTATTTATCATTTTGTTCATGAAAGAATTTCCCTCTTTTTTTAGACGTTTATGTGTAAACCGTCAAGTCGCCTTTTCTAGTTCAGATCAAGCGTCACGAGTGAGTCCAAAGAGCAGATGTGAAGGGAGGGAAAGAGCTGGTCGACTGCGTCTCCATTTGTCTTCACAGTACCAACGACAGCGAGAAGCCGGATCCAGAGAGAGAGAGAGAGAGAGAGAGAGAAAGAGAGAAAGAGAGAGAGAGAGAGAGAGAGAGAGAGAAAGAGAGAAAGAGAGAAAGAGAGAGAGAGAGAGAGAGAGAGAGAGAGAGAGAGAGAGAGAGAGAGAGAGAGAGAGAGAGAGAGAGAGAGAGAGAGAGAGAGAGAGAGAGAGAGAGAGAGAGAGAGAGAGAGAGAGAGGAGCATCAACCAGAAGAAGCCAGCTCTGTAGCCTCCTCGCTGCCTGACAGATGGACTGTGTCACTCAGTTTCCTTCCTCAGCACAAAAAGCCTCTCACAATGTCACCAGCTCTAAAACACTGGAGGGTTGTTAGTTCTTTAAGTTGCAGCCTGCCGGTCGTCATCGTCTGTACAGACGATCAGATCCCATCCGGTGCCAAATGCAGTGTTTGTTTCAAGTGTTTGTTTGTTTTTTTCATTCAGTATTGTCTTTTTTTGTCTGTGTGGTTGAGGAGATGCGGCTGTTCATTCAGACTTTTTTTTTTAAACATATTTTTTTTCAATGAAGGGATCCATATGCTGTGTGTGTGTGTGTGTGTGTGTGCACGCTGTGTCTCTACGCATGTGTGTTTGTCCACATCTGTACTCCAGGAGATCAACATGAGCTTAATGTAGACAAGAGCTGCTCACACACTCTCTCTGCTCTCCATCCTCCAGGTCATCACTCAGTCTGAGCTGGAGGTTCAGTTATTCAGAGTTTCTTTTTTAGTGTTGCGGCAAAAAAAAACCTCTCCGGATGTCTGCACAGCTGCATTATGGGTAACGCGGTCCCCTCCTAAGCCCTCTTGGCGTGAAGCATCTCGATGAGCAGGTTGTTGCAGGGCACGTCGCCGTTCAGGTGCTTGTAGTAAAGGTATTCTTCAGCCTGCAGGCTGATGGCTCGGATCTCTGGCAGCCGGAGGAGCAGCTGGCCGAACTTGTCCGTTTGCTGCGGGTAGTTGCACATGACGTAGTCCAGCAGCGCCGCGTTGACCTGCTCCTGCACGCTCTCCACCAGGTGGAAGTTCTCCAGGTTCTTCACATCTGCAAGGCAAGAAAGGAAACACAGAGTTTAGATGAGGTGACATGAAGCGATCTCTGGGAGTGCTGCGGGAAAGCACACGAGGTCTTCATGTGATGTGCTGCAACGCTGTCACGTTGCTCATTCTGGTCACATGAATTGATTTTGGGCTCTACAAAATGAACTGAATTGAATTGAAAGAGTAAATAAGTGACAAATTATACCACAGAAACTGAACAAGGCCAAGAATTACAAGCCGCCATGCCTCACACAGCTGATTGAGTTTCAAAAGGCAACATGATCCACTTACTGCGGCTAGATTGAATGCATATCTAGTCCCACATTTCGGCCTTCATGTCTCATTTCAACTCATTATGGCAGAAACTATAATTCAAGACAGTTTTATAGTGTCCCAGTATCCTGGCGTGGGGCATTATGGGTCATATTTCAAAGACAAAACGCTTTGAATCCTTTGTATTCTCAGGGGAAAGCGCTGCAATGTCATGTTTGGTTGTTGTCTTTTTTCCTTCTTCTTTTTTTTTTACTTTAAAAAGAAACGCATGATGAAATATCCCTCCATCCACTTCTTCCCCCTGATAATCATCTCTTGAGACAGCGATGTAAAGGGAATCAGGTAAAGCCGCAAAAAAAAAAAAGGTTCTCCACCCAAGAGATTCATTCCCCAGGAGTGAATGAATTATGTAGGGCAGCGTTACAGTCATATTAATACCAGCGCTGCTCCTTAACCCAACGTCGCCACCTCCTCTTTTATATCATAACAAAACAGAATGTAATTATCCTCGAAAAATATATATTCAGTGTTTAAAAGAGCGTCAATCTGGTGTGAAACAGTAATCACTTGAGCTGCAGGGTGCAATAAAAGCGCAGGAATTCATATTGATGGGAAGTCTTTTCTCCCTATTAATTCCTTGTCAAAAATACATTTTGCATCTTTGGAAAATCTCACCTTTACGCGCAGCTATAAGCACTTCTCCTTGACAATAATAAGCTCACTGGGGGTTTGAACAGATTATTGCAAGACAAGACAAAAATGTGCTAAATGGATAATGGTGAACAAGAGCGCCGCGTGTACTTGTCATGATTATGAAGCGCAGGGCTGCAGAATATTTAATCAGATGGCAGCGCTGTGTGTGTGTGTGTGTGTGTGTGCGTGCCTGATCTTTTATTAATCTGTTTGACCCCAGGTTGAGTGTGCTCGCAGTGCGCTAATGTGGAACGACAGAGTCCCTGTGTCTAGTTGACACCTCCAGACCAACACACAGACTCAACCCACACTGAAATATACCACGTTTAACGCTAAAGGTCTGCCTTTCTCTCCCACACACACACACACAGACACACACAGACACTAATCCATGGAAATACACATCATATTTCTCACATGGTACCCCCTTCCCACAGTCACACACACTCCATCCACCCACCCAGAGCATTAGGAGGAAGGAGTGGGAGATAAATCAGCAGCTAATGAGGTCTAGAGAATGAGAAGCAGGTCCTTGAAGGCACTTCCATCTATGATGCACTCTACCATGCGATTACAATATGCATGTGTGTGTGCGTGTGTGTGTGTGTGTTTGTTCCCGTGTTGCCTGTGTGTGTGTGAGCTGGCGTGGTGCATGTGCGTGATCATTGTGACCTCTGGGTGACACAGTGGGGGCTAAATAAGGCCAAGAGGAGGGCAGGAAAAGGGGGGTTGGGGGCGCGGCCGGTGACAAAGAAGCCTCCAAACAAACATGGCATGTGCTTTTTCCTGCTGCCACTCAGCTGTCTGACCCCCCCGGACTCCTGCAGCGGCTTTCACGCCACCAACACCTCCGAGACGCATTGATAGCGCCTTACATAAGCCAACGCGGTGGAGTGAGGGCTGCAGGCTGCAACACACAGGCGTCCTACGCAGGTCAAGGGGAAACATAATGGACTTGTTTTTATTTGCACAATAAATCTCGCGAATGCACGGAAATAAAAGTTTCTAAATGGCTCAAAAAGTCTTTTAAAAAAAGAGTCTACAACCCTCCACTGCACCGTTTGAGTTCAGACCTGGAGTTAATAAATACAATATCCATCATGTGCTCAGTTTCTAACTGTAGAAAACACAATTCCTTCAAATAGTTTAAACCCACACGTTCCACAAACAAACACACAAACACACAACTGTCTCCGTTGCAGCGCTGCTGGTTTTAATGCCATAAAATCATTTTAGTTTTGATGAGACTCGGTCAAACCACTGATTAATAAAGAAAGATTAAAACCTTCAAATAAAACATAAAACAAAAAGTCTAAAAATGTAGTGTTACGGATACATACAAATATATTTTACAAATGTACTTATTACGCATGGTAATTGTTTAATCTATAAAATATTTAATGGAATCTGATGCACGAAAGATAAAGTTACCTGTAACATGTCACGTTAAATATAATCACTGCAGCAACGTCACCGTCTGCAGCAACACGACAACGTGAACCCAGATCACAGCAACATATGTCGGGTTGCTGTGTTGATTTCCACTGTGTGTGTAAGAGTGTGTGTGTGTTTGATGGCTGTATGTGTGGATGTGAGGTGGATGGTGTGTGTGTGTAGGGAGGGTGGGGGGGGGGACTACAGAGAATTAGTACCCAATGTCTCTGTCAAGCTAATTAGTGGAAAGTGAGGCAAAAAAATCATTTTAATTGCTAATTATTACAAGAGTCCCTTTAAAAATGAGACCTTCTGAAAAAAGAAAAAGCCCAAATGACAATAGTTCGATAACGACTCCTCCTATACGACCTACTCACAAATAACGATAAATACAAAAACACTAAGACATGTAGCTTGATATTTAGCTGCTCATCGCATCATAAAAGTGCTTTGATTGTAATTCAGTGATCATTAAAGGAGCTGAAGGAGAGACTGAAGGGTCGAAAACACAACCAGAAGAAACAATTGATCAATGATTCCCAGACAGTGTCAGGTCGGAGCATTAAGTGTGGTAAGCGCTCCCCTTAGCTCCCCCCTACACACACACACACACACACACACACACACACACACCCCCCACACCTCCACCCTTCGCTCTCCATCTCATTGTTCAGTCACTGTGGGACTAATTATCAACTTTTTTTTTCACATAAAACAGCCACAGCTCGTTGCAGCGCCGCGTCTGAATACTCAAATGGAAACCCTGAGGTCCCGCAGAATACATTGTTTCTTTTGACGGGCGATCATGCTGAAGCCAACGACCCACACACACACACACACACACACACACACGCACGCACACACACACATGCACACTAACACACACACACTCTCACTCATCCATTCTCTCTATCACAGAGCCCCTGAAATCACTGCTGTGCTTTTTAATTAGACGTGTTCTGTGCTGTGAGTGTGTGTGTGTGTGTGTGTGTGTGTGTGTGTGTGTGTGTGTGCTGCTTGTGCTTTTGCATCCACCTGCTCCAGGGATACATGCAGAATTTTAGACACACAGCACATTCACTCGTGTAAACACTCGCTCCATCACTACACTCTGATCTCGCTGATGGACACTGTGCTGTGCAGAAACTCTGACCAGAATATTATTTTCATAAAAAAAACCCTCACTTGGTGTCAAGTTCAAGCAAACTGCGTCCCTCTGTGTGTGTGTGTGTGTGTGTGTGTGTGTGTGTGTGGCGTTAAGAAGCTAAAGTCTGCAGTATCTTAGGAGAGGAAGAGCTGACACTTGAACCACATTGTAACAACAAGAGGAGTGAAAAAGATCAGGAAAAGCTGATTATGAGTTTTGCACATACATGATCATTTGCTACATTTGGATTTAAACTATATTTGCTTCATTTTGATCAGTTAAACACCTTTTGTGTTGCAGTTATAAGATCAACTCGTGTTTTATGAAAGCAAAAACCTCATGAGTCATTCACCTGACATGTCACACGTTTACTATCTCCACACCTCTTTTCCATCCTGCTATTTGGTCATCGCGCTATCGCCCATTTCCAGTCGTCTTGCCGCCTCGTCGTCTTGTACAAAACAACACCGCGGTCCCTCACGGTACACTTTTAGTGCCCCAATCAATAAACCAGTCACATGCTGCCTCTCTAACTTCACAACATGTGTTTCCTGCCTCGTCCAAAAACAACACGTAAAACTCTCGGCTCATAAACAGTTATTGAGTCAAGCGCTGTCAGTAAACTTGGCCAATTAAACGTGAGTGGGAAAAAAACTGGTCACTTCCTGTGTAGGCCGGCATCCTGCTCTTCCAATGGGGACGTTTATACGATCAAAGCTGACGCACCTTTTACTACGGCAGCGGTGCTTCAAAGACCGAGGATTGTGAACCCGTGTCCAGGCCAAGTCCTCTTTATTGCACCTCACTGGATTGTTATCAAGTCAACAATGTCCACTGCTACTTTATTCATTATTAATCTGCCTCGCCGCGCTGCTCCAATCAGAGACAGAGGCGTTGAACGAGCAGAAACCCAACGACCTTTGACTCTGGGTGGGTTGACGGGAAAAAGTGACGACGAAACGACTGCCAACAATCAGCTACACGCAGAAATGTGCGTGTGTGTGTGTGAGTGTGTGTGAGTGTGGTGTTAAAAAACAGGGCAGCGAGGGCAATCAAAGCAAACAAGGTTCACGGGGCAAGGGGCAACGGCCGCGCGGCTAACGGCATCACTTAAGCTGTAATCTGAGTCCCGCTGCACCGCTGCATGGGCTTCGTGTTGGAGAGAAGCAACCTCCTTTACCCCCATTGTACCCTCGAACCACAATCAAGTCATGAAGTACACAAGCTCACACACCAGCTACACACACACACGCAGCAGCTCGCATCAATATTCCACTGACAGCGTTTTACGTGGAAGTGTGTGTCTGTTTTTTTCCTCCACAGAAGACTCTGCTTCCCTCATCTTTCTCTCGCTTGCCAGCAAACAAGTTTCCCTTCTCCCCGGAGAGCTCAGCTTCCTTGTTTTCCTCCGAGTCCCATTTGGGGAATTCCCTTTCCTCAGATACAACGCCTCCGTGTTCGAAGGCGAGTAAAAATACACGGCAGGGTAAACTGATGCTGATTGCCCCTTAACATTAAATGGTTGCTCTTTGAGACTTGATCCACCAAAGGCTAAAACGCTAACTAGCATCATACGGCGATCACAGGAGGCAAGAAGAGGACGATCAGCTGATCGTTGATCTCCGATAACAGTCCATTGAAGCACAGACAAAACATTGCTATTTGTAGATGCAGGGTTAAAAAGCTATAATCATTTAAACATATTTAAATATGGGAGATAATGGTGCACATTTTTTAATTATCTCATTGTACTTATTTGTACATATGAAAAGTCTGCTGAGCAGATCAATCATTATGTGGATTATTGCTACTATATATATATATATATATATATATATATATATATATATATATATATATATATATATATATATATATATATATATATATTGGTGGACAGTTTTATGTGCATACAGAGCATTTGTCGGTCGTAGCTAATTTAGAAATGTATTTTTTCAGCATCTAATGAAGTGAAAGGATCTTAAGAAGCATCCTTTACTGTTTAATAATTTAACAAAGACCTTATCATGCCCTGAACAGTGACCCTTCATCTTGCAAAGTGACCCTTTATTTCACCAGCATCCAGTGCTAAAGTGCAGCTTCATGCCCTCAAGCTAACATGGAGCTCAGTGTCCAGAGACCGAACATCCTCTGCAGAAACAATGCAGAATATCAACTGTGTGACGGCTCCTGGAGACCTGTGGGCACCGATGGGTTCGGGCTGTTGTCAGTGTGTTAGAAGAAAGCGTGAAGGCTCAATTTGCTCAACCCCTCCCTCCCTTCGGCCACTCGGGGGCCGGACGCCATGCGGCTGTGAGAGACAGTGACGCCTGCGCAGTCCTGTTGGAGAAGCACTAAGTCAAATCTCAACCTCCTCCTCCGACAACGATGCTATGTTTTTGCTAAACTAGCAGCGGCTGGTTCGGTCCTGTCGCCCAAGGACGGGTCGGCGGGCTCGGCGGGGCGATGGAGAGAGGTCGAGAGATATTGAGAGGAAAGGAAAAGCGCCTTAGGTCCCATAAAATAAACAAGAGAGAAGGCGCTGTGAGCAGGAAGGAGAGCAGCTCACCTCATTGACTATGCTGGCTGCAAGGTGCTGGGGGTTTATCCTGAGGTGAAGGGAAACAAATGTACATCCTGTATGTCTTGGTCCTCTGTTTAGCTGTGTGTGATGGACTTAAAGGCCTTTAACAGATGGACAGCCAGGGCGGGTAATATCAGAAGGAATAAATATGAAAGAGGTAGTTCAGACTTTTTGACATGTGTTACTCTACTTTAACGGTGGCATTCAAATGGTGTCATATTGATGCAAAGAAGCTGCTACAATTAGTCTATTTTGGTGTTTTGTGGCTGAAAATATTGTGTATCTACTGACCCCATTTGCTGCTGTTCTTGTTATGAAGCTGCATACTCACTGTGATAGAAATGATATTGTATGGAGAAAAATATCTCATTGTCTCAGCATTATGAAAATGTACTTGCCAGAGGGATACGAAGAGATTTGAATCAGCAATGAATCTGTGGTCCCTCTAGACCCCACACACACCCCAACACACACACACACACACACACACACACACACACACACACACACACTGCCCCTTTCTTTAGCCCCCTGGAGGCTGAACCAAACGCCTTTCACTGAGCCGACCTCGGACGGCGGCGTGCACCCACAGGTCCCCGCTCTTTCACCTTGCTAATGCCATCTGGATTTTACAGACAGTTTACCCCCCCCCACCTCCCACCCCACCCACACACACCCCTCCACTTTACCATAACCCCCAGTCACGTAGCTACATGCAGCTAATGACGCTAACGCTTGACTGACAGGCTCAAATCTAATGGACGACGATCCAGAAGATAAGTCACTGTTTGGTTTAATCTGAGGTAATGGAGCGGTGCGATGGAACAAGTTGTTTTTTTTTTAAAAAAGGCATGAATTAGGAATCAATATGGCCGTACCTGCGTGGGGACCTTCCAGGGTCCTCTGGACCTCACCCCACATTGCATTCGTACCTGTCAGCGTATACTGTGTGTGTGTAGTCTCTTTCTATCAAAGCGTGCGTGTGAACCTCGTTTACATTCACTGCACTTTTGCACCCCTCGGCTAATTACACACCGGGTTTGTTTGGCGGTGGAGGGAAGGCGTCGGGGGGTGGAGGGGCATGTCAACCTTTCTTGTTTATGATAAAGTGACAGAAAATCATTGGGGGGTCAAGTACCCCCCCCCCCCCTCCAACCCTCCATCGCCCCAAAAACTCCTACAGCAGTACAGAAGGTGCCCGGTGTGGGAAGCCTCCTCTTTAATGAGACCATTAAAGGGCCCGTCTCCCCGTCAATAGATTTCTCTCATTCTTTCTCTGACAAATTTGAATTAATAATTCAGTGCCAAGCGCCTGGGGATGTATATTTTCAGCATGAAGGACAGTTAATCCATAGCGTCATTTCCCCCCCTCTCCCTCTCACTCCTTCCTCTCTTCTCTTGCATGCACTCTCTCCTTTTAAATCCACCTCTCTCTCTCTCTTTCCTTCGTCTTGTGCTTCGCTCTCGTTTGATGGTGGAAGCCAGCAGGTAGCGAGCGGACTAAAGAGTGAGCTCAATGTTTTTCACACCTTCTATTTAACTTATTTGTTCTCTGTGCGATTTTTTTGAATCCCCTGTCATGTGACAAGTGGAGTCAACAAGTGCAAGCTGGAGTTTAATTTATTTAAATGTGTTGGGCGGCGGTTGTAAGATGCCGTGTTTCTGCCTCTCAAAGCTGGCGTTGATTTGGTGAACTGGGGTTTCCCTGAGCCAAATGCAAGGACTTTCAAATACACATTACAAAGGATTTAAAGGAATTGAATCATTTTGAGGACGAACCACAGTGACACTAGTTTGATAAAAACTATTCAAATGTTGTGGAGTTTGTTGTAAAGTTGTTGAGTTTCAGTCATCACCGACAACTATGAATTTACAGCTATGCATGTCAGTGCCAGGTGGCACTAAAGTACAACTTTATTGTCTGGCAGCGTATTTTCATTTCACAACATTTTAAATATATACTCCTGATGAAGTGTGTGTGCAAAGAAGTGCACTGTGTGTTTTAACACAAATGTGAAAGCAGCTCTAAAGTTTTACACCACCATGTTGGTTTTTTTCCCCTTTTTATAATGGGAGAGAGAGAGAGAGAGAGAGAGAGAGAGAGAGAGAGAGAGAGAGAGAGAGAGAGAGAGAGAGAGAGAGAGAGAGAGAGAGAGAGAGAGCACCTGTTGGATCATCTGTGCTTTAAAACATTTAATCACTGTCTCTGGTTACGCACGAACGCACGCCACAGAATGCAGACACACACACACACACACACACACACACACACACACACACACAACACACACACACACACGCACACACGCATCACCTTAAAGCTCCGCTGTTCTCCGGCCTGCCAGAAGTATCTCGTAACCACATTGTCCAGAGAGAAGCATGCACACACAGAAGCTCAAAGAGCAAAGGGAAGCTGGTTATAATCTCCCAGCAGCCACCTGACCACCGCATAGCTCAGCACCGCCGGTTTCAACACATGCCGCACCGTGCACACACAAACAGCAACACAATGGCTGGCAACCAATACGCCTGACATTCCTGTGAGGCCAGTGAGCGCCGTGTGTGAGCTCAGAGGGTTTATTTCACCTCTTTAATCGCCAGTATTTCTGTCACTGATCAGTGAATATCAATGAAAATGAAAAGTGTCATCCTAAAAACAAGTTCAAATAAAAAGGGTATTCTAAAAATACTTTTTTTTCCTTTAAGTTTGCTTTTTCCTTTGCTCGAGCAGAAGGCCACGCCTCTTAGTTTATTTCCTTCCTTTGTCTTTTACATTACTGGTGTAATGATTGTCCAGTGAGTAAAACTAACGACGCATCATGAGCTACAGTGGCCATAAATGTCGTGTCATAAAGATTTATTTTTTGCGGCACTAATTCTGTTGCTCCCACTGATTGGCGAAGTGAAGCCATTCACATTTACAACTTCACAAACCATAAATGATTGACAAAGTGTTTAAAGCCAGAGGGCCACCTGATTGCATATTTATTTTTGAACATTTGACCTGTGATACGCTCGAAGTCTGTCTGAAGCATATCCACAGTACAGTCGCTTAAGTTTGTGTGTGTGTGTGTGTGTACAGCAAAAACGGGTACTTTTTTGTATATATTTTTAAATATACTGATTGATAAACTATTATCACAAAGATTGTACTTCCATACATTTCAAGTCACGTGTTTTACTGATGAAAAAATAACACGAAATAGTCCTGATAAACGCAAAAAGACTTCAAATACAATCAAGCTGAGGATCAATATGGGGTTATAATTAAAATTATTGTACCTCAGCTTAGTTATGAAGGTAGATTTGTGTTTTTATTACATGAGCAGATGTATTGTTTGTAAGTAAATTATCTCACTGCAAATCCCAAATCTTTGCTCTCAAAATAAAAATCTTTGCTCTCCAAAAAATATACACTCTCAAAAAAAAGCTAAAAAAAATAATTAAAAAATAGGATCTAAAAAAAAAAAAAAAAAAAAAAAAATCGCAAAAAAAAAAACTGCACATTAAAAAAAAGAACCTTTGCTCTCAATCCCAAAAGTGACAAATTGAGTTTTGGACGTAGTGGGCGGGGCACGCGCTGTTTTTTTTGAGAGCGTTGTTGGTTTTTGAGAGCAAAGATTTTGGATTTGCAGCCAGATAATTTACTTACAACATAGTTAGCATTGTACAATGTCGCATCTACAATAACTGATTTAATGCGCCACTGAAGTGACACACCACCGTGTGTGTGACCTGAAGCGTTGGGGCACGCTGGGTCTGGCAAACATGCCGACGCCAACGTGCTGGCGGTGGATCCTCCGGCACCAACTTTTAACTTTAGTAAGGTGTGTGGACCTTCTGCTGTTCTTATTCTTTGAGAACGGACGCGTAGGGAAGCAGACGCCACCGTGCCGGACACAACGTGAGGACAACAACACACTGACTGGACTCTCAGAGGAGAATGTCAACAGCCACGTCGTTTCCTAACAGCGTTGTTGTGTAACAACATCGTTGTGCGCGCCCTTCGCGGTGCAGTCTCTCCTTTACTGTAACGTGTGTGTATGAGTGGCTGCAAGTGCTGTGGAGTTCATATTGTTTATACCTATGTTTTATTTTACTGTTGTTTCTAAAGGACCTTTCAGCCGCTGTTGTGTCCACAGCTCGTTTTGTTATTTGTCTGTGCTTGTGGTATGATTATTACCATATATTCATACTTGATAATCAGTCGTATTTATGCAAAGACTGCAAAGTAGCCCCTCTGCCAAAAGGGGTTATTTTTGCTGCATTTTTTGCTACACAATTAATGCCATCTATTTTGTTGACTCTATATGTTGTTTAATTTATAAGTCGTATAATGTGTTTTTTTGAATGCAATGCAGTAACGTTTAGTGCATTGCTTTGTGTAATATATATTTAAAGTAATGATACTTTTACTTAGAGTGATATATTATAGTATTCCTTCCACCTCTTGGTGTGTGTTTGCTTTTGTGTGTGTGTGTGCTTGTGTGTGTGTAAGGGCTTCCTAGAGTGCATGAGAGCAACAGAAGTGATCACTGGTTGAGCTGTTTGGAGGGTTGTGTAACTCTTTGCTGCTGTTTGTGTGTAATGTTTAGGTTAAGGTCGAGGCAGGCGGTCTGATCATTATGGTGCATGATTGTGGCTGTTTTTTTTGTTTAAGCCATACACACAAACACATTAGATCTCATGGCGTTAGCGTTAGCGGTTGACTCTATGTCAGCATTGTCTTTGCAAGCTTCAGATTTAAAACAGTAGATGATATGGTGAGCCCTTGAAATGCTGATTTATATTAATTCCGTAAGAAGTCAACATTACATCGTTGACGTGTTTCATCACGTTTACATGAGCAGGAGCTCTTTTTTTTTAAAAAGGTCCCTGAACTGAATAGTTCACCTGAAAATCACCTCTCCAGCCAAATCACTCAAATCAAGAGCAGGACTTTCCAATGTAAGCACAATTTGTACTCTGAGTCTGTTTTCTCTTCGACTAATGTGAGCCGGTTCTCCGCAGGGCCCCAGATAGCCCGGGCCTGTCCTCCCTCGCCCGACGAGGAATCCCTTAGCATCTAATTGGAGAGGAGTAGTAACCGAGCTAGCACAGCGCTGGGACTCAACACTGCAGCCACTGAGAATGCATTAGCATTAGCATTGCAGCGAACCGACAGGTACATAATGATAACCTCAAGCTCTGGCCGCTGGGAGCTCCTGTTCACGCGAACACACACACACACGCGAACACACACACACTCTCTCTGCCCCCGTCTGCTGCTTTACACGCAGTCACGTAAACAAGCTAGTGTAAAGCAGCCCCAGCGGTGGGCTGCTTGGCGATCGGAGGAGGGGGAGGAAAATCTGTTGCTGCCGTTCGGCTGAAAAGTGTGTGTAATGAACTTGAGTTCCATTGATCGGGACTGAGAGTACAGGACCGGGGGCTGTTTGTCCCAGAAGGGCTGCCGTACCACGGCTCGCTAGCTCCTCATAAATGTTTGAGCGGCCTCGGCCGCCCGAGCGCCACGCTACCTGAGCTACCGCCCGCACACATCCACGCCGATGCTGATGATGGATGGGTAGTCGGTGGTGCCGGTTGAAGGGATCGATCATCATTTTAGCTTGATGACATTACCGTACACAGCACGAGTGTTTTCTGTGACTGAGAACGGGGAAGGTGTGTTGACGGCCGCTCAAAGAGGTTCATGAAAAGTGGAGATATTTTTATTCTAGTTTTTTAATAAAATACTCCCACCGCCCCCTGTCATAAATTCACACTTTCAAATCTCCGTCCAGGTGCAAACATTGATATTTGCAAGCATGTGTTAATTTGTTTGGCGAGCTATACTTTCCTATGCTGTACCCCTAAGCTCTTAGGCCCTCGACCGCCCCCTGAAATCCCCATTATGCCGCACACAGGATTTATATTACTGCAGATATCACTTAGAAAACACCTGATGTGCCGGGCGGACCGTCCGCGCCGCCTTTTGACTGCTAAGTACCAGCTGGCGGGAGGTCCGCTGCGTTATGCAGCCGGTAATAAAAGTTGAACATTGATTTTCTGTAGCAGCTTGTAACTGTTAATGTTGAGACATCAATAGCAAAAGCAAAGCGCTGGTGCCTTAATAGGAGAGCGAGTATATGGAGGGCGCGAGCACAGGCGGACTCTAAATCACAGAATCTATCCCTACCGATCGATAGGACAGTAACTGCAAGTGTCCCTCTGCTTTCCTAATGTTTTATAATAAACTGACAGCCTGTAATAAGGCCAAGGGAGAGGGAGAATGAGAGGGGGGGGGAGATGGAGGGCAACAGTTTCTCCATAGCTCGCCCATCTTAAATCACACCACATGGGAGTGCAGGAGCCGAGGAGGAGGAGGCAGGACGGAGGGAAAGGGTTTTTTCTTTCGTGAAAAAAAAAAAAAACTTTTACAGGAGCATTTGTCTGGTTGTGCTCACTGCTCCGGTAGTTAGCGAGTGTATTGATGGAGGGGAGAAGAAGTTTAAGGGATTTGTCCCGCATTGCTTCGACAGGGCAGTGAGTTAAAGTGTGTATTAAATCCAACTGCCACCTTGCAGATGGCGGCTGCGCGTGATGTGACTGGATGTGGATGGTGCTGAAATTAATAAAAGGATTACAACCCGTGTAATGCTACTTGGTGAAAGAGCACTCACTCTGTTGTGAGGAAGTTTCATGCTTTGGATTCAGAGTAGTTTATTTGAGCAGTGATGAAGAACATGTTGTGTTACTCCTTTGTATGTTAGCTCATTAAAAAGTTATGATAATAAGAACCTTTTCTTGAGGTTACAGTGGAAATGTAATATTTTATTACAACATTTAAAGAGCAGGTCTCTTGTGTTTTACCTTTGAGCCATAAGAAAAACTATGAAATATAACAAATATACCTCTTTATTCCTCTGTGGTATAAGATCTACATCATATTAATGTCCAAATGTAGACAATTCACCATGTTGAAGGCTGCGCTGTGCTTCCAGGTTCCTCTGGACTATTGAAAATAGTCTAAATCACTGATTATATGAGTATTTAATTCCCATAAATATCTCTCATTATCTGACTCATTTAGTGCTTGGACTCTCTGGCTAATAGAACAACAATGATGTGTCTTTGTTTGTCTTATCTCTTAATTGTTTGCTACTCGGGTCCATCAATTTATAACTCTAAGAGTAAACATAGGGCCCCTATTATGTTTCTTTACTCTCTGATAACAGATGCGTTTGAAACAGATAAAGAGCAGTGTCAACAGCATCACCATATAAATCCTTGTAGGAATGTGATAAGACCCAAAAAGAGAAGAAAGAAGGCAAGCTTTGGAAAGATTGGAAAGATCTGGGAAAAGTCGAAACCCATCAGAAAACTGTAACGTATATCAGGAGAGATGTGTACGGCGAAGGCTAAAGGGGGCGCAGGTCAAGGGTGAAAGGGGATCCTCAGCATCCCCGCCGCCACATCTCACTTAATGGCAACAGCCTGCAGTATTGCAGGTAATAGCGGCGGGCTGGAGACCTGGAGCTTTTATTGCTTGATAAAGTCTGAAAGCCTTTTAGGCGGCCTCATTACGTGGAATTCCCTACAAAGTGGCGGCCGGCATCAGGAGCCGACTGCGCACCACGTCAGATTTCTTAGGCTAAAATTGCTAGAAAATAGGCGGAAGTATTAGGTTCATTGCTTTAGGGCACACTCCCAACTGCTCCCGATGAGATGGAAAGAAAATTAAAGAAAAGTCAGGACACTCAAACATGATTAGCTGCTGTCGGGACAAAGTTTGAGCAAATGTGTTGTGTTTGCGTCCTGCGTTACTCGGATGGCCGAAGGCGGCCGACGGGGGCTGGAAAAGATTTGTTTGTTTGAAAAACTGAGAGTCCAATACTTGTCAATCAGCACATGTTTGCCGAAGCACTTCACCAAGTTTTTCCAAACCGAGTGATGAAAAAGCACTAGATGCAGTCACTCTGTGCATGGATTGCACTTTATGAAGCATTTACTGCATCCATATAGTGTTGGCCCAACTGCAATCACTGCTACTTTACTTCACATTACTGCAGCCATTGCACCAATCCAGTTCCTGCAATTTGTGCAATATGCAAACATTAGTCAAGCATATGGGCTGCTTGCCTACACACACACACACACACACACACACACACATGCTATGAAGCTTTATTCGTGCCACTTTTCACACGATATCAGCGAAGGCATTTGAAATGTCTCCAAAACCTGTGAATCTACTTCAAGCCGAGCGTCTTCACACGTGACTTCACCTCCAAACCGGAGAGGTCCTCACTTAAGGGTTGGATGTGAATTCAGTTCCAACAGTGGGCGACTTCACTGTACTTGTAGTTTACTATTTTACTATTATAAATAATCACATATATCAGCAGTTTTATGGGATGTAAAGGTCTGGAGTATTTTTTTTTACACCTGTGATTTCTGCTGTTTCTTATAATTCAATGTGCTTTATTTCATGTTTCCTGGTCCCTCTTGAGAGCAGAAAAAGACGCTTTTTATGTCGAGTCAAGGTTTCTCGTAAGCCAGAGCAATCCATACACACACTAAGCGTACCTTTAAACATGTATTGATCAGATCAAATGTACTGATGATGACTCCATTCTGCTCCGACACAACCAGCTGCTCAAAAAGGTTTAAAAAAGTCCTAATTATGTTGCTTTTAATGAAGTTGTGAAGCGTTGTTCTGGTTGTGTGCTCCATTCTTTAGTCTCAATGCTTATAAATATTGAACCGCTGCCTCACAATGTTAATCAATCCCCAACCAAATTCTAAATGATTTGGTTCGTTTCAGGAAGTGAATATTGGCCGGGCTTTACAGAGGGGGGGGGGGGGGGGTTGTGCATAAATTAGCTCACTTGCTCACTCGCTCGCTGGCCAGGGATCAGGGCATTGATTCTGAGCAGCCTCGGCTGTTGCTTAATTAGGACGTACCTGTCTGGGAATTACTTCTTTTTTTTCTTGCTCTCGTTGTGTGGAGAAACAAATAGGATACACAGAGAGAGAGAAAGCAAGAATAATTGTCTTTTTTTCATCAAGGTCAATCACGTTTGCCGTGTTTGTGTTGTTGTCAGCAGATTGCCGTGTGACCTCGTGGTGCACACAACACGTCTTCGCCGTGCGGCGCACGCAAACATGCTAATGAACGACATGAGCACATGGGACGGGCCTGAGGAGTGAGGGAAAGGAAAGGTAAACAGAGGGCTGGGGTAAAACTTCTGAAAGGTTTTTGTGTCACAGTTTCACTTGTTTTATTAAGATCATAATTATTTTATGCTGAACAGTGAATACACACCTCCTGTCCAACACCTAACTGACATATACTTCAATATAACATGTTCCAGAGTCCTGTTACTTTTTATTTACAGTATTTAGAGATCAGTGACATTTTCTCAGCCCTATATTATACTTGATTTCACAATGTTTGAAGAGGAAATTACAGAGCAACTCAACACAAGTTTAAATGACTGCGGTTAAGACGTTTAAAGGAAGGAAAGGCGTGGAGGGAAAGCCGAGGGAGGAAGGGAAGGAGCGAAGGAGATGAATGGCAGTTCAGACGTGGGTGAAGTTAAACGAGGAGCGCAGGAGGTGGATGGGAAGATGGAGATGTGATAGATGGAGGCCTACAAAGATGGATGTGGAAAAAGAAGAGAGGGAAAGGACGGAGCAACGAGAGGAGAGACAATGCAGAGGTGCTGCACGGTGGTGAGGGATGGACGGCAGGAGGGATGGATCGCTGGGTGTCTCTAAACTCCAACCTCAGAGCTGACTAATCACTTGACAGACAGTTAATGTGGTGCTGAGGCAGCTCCTGAATCACCGGCTGTCTCCGTTTCTTATGAATGGACAACAGAACTGATTTTTGATCACCGACCTTGAATAAAGAGCAGCCGACATTACTGTACACACCGTTTCATCATGTTTGGAATATTTATTTCATTGTATTAACGGCATTAATGCATCGTGCGAGAATCGATTTTGTTTTGTGTTATTTAGAGATGCACGCATTGCTCTGACTTTTAAACAGTTTATGACCTCACCAACAATCCTGCTGTGTCCTACTGGCTGAGAGGAAAATGTAAATAAGTTTCTATGCTTTTGTTTGAAGGCAAGCAAGAATCTGATGCTCGAGCTGCTGGAGGCCATTGTTTACTATTTAAATCAGTTACTTGAGAAAATAATGAACACATTAATCAATAATAGAAAAACATATAATCAGTTGCAGCCTTAATTGATAGAGAAATGATATAGTTCAAATAAACTGCTGGATTGGGTGAATTAAATAAACATGCTTCCACTGTGGTTCACTGTATTTCCAGTGTTTGTGGTTCTGGACTAAAGATAAGATCTCTTGCAGTACTGTGATACATACAGTAATTGAACGATGCAGTTTTTAACCCGTTCCTTCATTCAAAGCACCGTAAGGGGAAACACATGGAAATCACATTCACATGGTCCATGAAACTCCCTTTGTGAAATAAACCTTTTGCTTCAGAGGAATCCAGCACAAGCCTACATTCTCTACATTTTCGCAGCTTTTCACTGACTTTGTTCCTTCTCAAGGCTTCAATACAGGGAGCATTATTTCAGGCTATGTCCACAAATCTGCTCTCTCCGCTGGGAGCATTTACCACCCGGCGCTGGTCTGGCAGCTCCTCTGGTTCTCCTCTCGGCTGACGAGCACTGGCAGCGCCTGTCTTACCCAATTACACCTGACGGGGTCTGACCTGCAGCGCTGGGTTAACCGGCGGCTGGCTGAACGCTCCCTGACCTCTGCACTGCATCTGCTTGCAAGTATGGAAACTGTCTGTGAGCATGCATCAGGACGTATCTGGAGGAATTTGGAGGGGAAGTTCATCAGAAAAGCTTTTTCTAGTATTCTTATACTACCTGGAAGATGCCGATACTACAAAGTTAATTTTTCTGAGTCTTTTTTTTCCCACTTTCCTCATATTGAATTTGAACTTTTGACCCATTTCTCACCTCTGGCTTTTTATGTCACCGGTCTTTCTATTAGGCCTGTGAGCCTTTTAAAGGAAATCAAAGTCCCATTAACAGAGTTCTGACACCTTACAACTACTAGTGATCCTTTGCTGAACTCTGACCCTCGGAGCACTCACTCTCTCCAATCCCTGGGTATCTCGCTCAACACCCAACGCACACAACCATTGCTCACGGTCCTGCAAACACTTACGAGATCAATGCTCCGAGAGTGATAATCTCCTCCCTGATAGAGGGCGAGAGCAAAGAGTGACAGGGGACAGAGAGACGGCAGAGCCAGAGAAAGACGAACACACACAGATCAGGACGAGTGTCTCCTCTCAGCTGGAGGCACATCCATATCCCCGTCTCTATCGACAACTGGCCTAACGAAGAGCTCTCCTGGCGGCCGGCAGGTGACCGATGCATCCGCAGGAAGAGAGAGAGATGAAGATAGAGATGGAGGGAGACACACTGAGACACAAAAAAAGACAAAGAGGCCGGGAGATGGAGGTAGTAAAACCACTATAGTCATGACTCACATGAAGAGCAATAGCTAATGAAGTCATCGTCAACACCGAAACACCTTCATGTCCAATACCATCTTTTTTTAAACGCTTGCTTTTCTATCAAATATTGTGCAGACATGGGCGAGTTATGCCCAGTAAAAGTCATCCTATTTTTTTCAGACAAATTCGACATTAAATTTGAGCAAAGTCCTCATATTAATAATGAATCCTATGAGCCCTACAGCGACCGGTGATGGGATGAAGCTAATAAAAAGGGAGAGTCTAACATTTTGGTGTGGCAGTTAGCGCCATGTCGTCCCTCACATGTGAGAACATACTCTCAGATGTGTGAATGCACTGCTGCTGCCTCGTCGCCCCACACATGATGCCCTTTCCCTCAGGTAAATGTATGCATCTCAACCTCTCTTCCGCTGTGTGAGATATTCATCAGATCAATTCCAAATCTCCTGGCTTTACATTGCTCCCTCACCCCCCGACCACCTCCACCAACGCTGATCCCCTCAGCCGCCGCCGCCGCCGCCGCTGCTTCGTCTGTGTCGGGCTTCTTTCGCAGGAGGCCTGAACAGGCACTGCCGGGGGCGATACACATCCCTCAGGTGAGCCTTTCATTATGGATGATGTTCCTGCCAAATTATTTACACCCTGAGCCCCAGCAACACCCCTACCCCATAAGAAAAAACCCACACAAACAAAACACACTCATGCACACAGACATACCGACTCCAAAGCCCCCCTGAAGCCCACCCCACCCTCCCTCTGTCCACACACACCACGAACACACACATTAATCCTGCCTGATCACCTCAGTGTGTGTGGACTGTATATATGGGCACTTTTCCCTCAGCCCTTCTTTCTTTGTTTAGAGAAGTAAAGTAGTGAAAGTATGATCTCTGTGGACTCGAGGTGGATGGAGGGAAGCTGAGAATGAGCAAAATATTCATCATCGTATGTATGCCACTGCTGCTCTCGGTGCCATAGAGGGGCCAGGTTGAGCCGAACTACCTTGACATCATTGGCCTCAGTAATGTAGGATGTTAAAATAGGTTTGGTCAAGTGTGTGTCTGTGTGTGTGGGTGTGTGTGTGTGTCTGTGTGTGTGTGTGTGTAGTCCTCAGAGGCCATTTGCTGCACACTTGTTAGGTAAGAGACAGAGATGACAGTCTCCTGGCAATGTCTGACCTCGGCTCAGAGAGTGGAGAGCAGCTTTGGTATCCGGACAGACACACACACACACACACACACACACACACACGTACACACATTAATGTACCCCTTCTCTTCGTCCCTTAACTTATTTGGCTACACATCCCTCCTCTTCCCTTCCTTCCTAAATCCCTTCCCTCCTCTCTCTTCTCTCCTCAGCTTCCTCCCTCCCGTCCGTCCCAAAGGCTTCACGGTTCCTTCCACCAATTCCTCCTCTCTTCTACTTCATCATCCTCCTATCTACTGTTTCCTCCCTTCTCACCTCCTCACTTGACCCCCAATTCCCTCATTTCCATTTCCCCCCAGCAGAAGCTCAATAAAAAAAAAAAAAAATATGACACGGACCTGAACTGAAAGTGAAACTTATCTACTTCCCCTATTTCCTTTCTTCCTCACTTTCTCCTTTGTCCCTTCCTTCCTTCCTACACTCTTCCTCTTTCCACCTTCTTCCTGCCTCTCCATCCCCTGCATCACTGCGATCATCATCATCATCATCATACCGCAAGAGCAGCAACTTTAATTGGGGCAGGAAAAAAAATACCCAGGGGCCTTTTCAGCGTATCTCCCCCTCACACGGTTCCACCTCAGTGCTTTCATGGACTCACCCAGGCTGAACAGGACCAGGAACTTGAGGCAGACGAACTCCCGCTGGTCCATCTGCAGGGAGCGCAGCTTGGCCACCAGCTCCTGGGCGTGGCTCAGCAGGTTGTTGAGGGTCGCTCCCGCCTGCGAGGCGATCACCGCGTAGTCCACCTGGAACAAGCAGAGAGGGACGTGAAGACACGCTCTGAAGGTGCAGGACTACAGGTACTCTGTGGAGTTTTACTTTCATTTGTGGACTGAATTGAATGTCTAGACAGCTACAGCTTGTTAGCAACATGTAGCGTAGCAAGGAAAGCTAAATAGATCCCTCTGCATGTTTAGATCAGTGGAGGTGACACCGACACATGGCGCCATGTTGATTTACTCTATCGCCAACTTATGCACGTTTTAAATATTAAAAACAATCACTGCTCTGGATGGGAATGAATATTGTTGTTTGTGCGTAATCTTTCATTCGTAGCTGTGAAAATTGTCATTATGCCAGCTGTAGAGTTTAACAAAGAAGACAGCAATACAGCGATAGGTGCATACAGCGCCACCTAAAGTACCGGAGTGTGTGGTGCAGAGAAGGCCGAGCTCCATTAGCTCGACAGTTCTGCAGAGCTGCTACAACAAGCTAACCGTTTGTTAATGCCAGTATCTGTTTAAAATAAAATACAAAGGCACATAACTCTGGGAAAAAAAAAATTGCACTCTATTGAAAAAGATATATATGTATTTTAAATCAGTAATATTTATTTTACAATGCATATTATAATATGGTACTATATTAACTGAGAGTTGAGTACATTTGGAAATAACCATTGGACCAATGTCAATATTGTTTTCTGGTTGTCATCCTTCGTTTGAGCATCATCTCACATGTTCTGGCCAACAGATTAGCACGAAAACATATAATATACACTATTTAAGATCCCACCCAGAGAAGCAGGGTTATTCTTTTTTATCATACTGACTCTTAATTAATGGTTTGATTCAACCAATTCCTCTTTAAAGAGGAAGAGGATGAGCAGCCTCCTCTGGTTTAAATACAGCAGATTCAACAGCTTTTACTTTTTATTCACTTGGTTTCAGTTTGTCTACCTGTGGACATACTGTATCTCCGGGTTGCTCATGTCCATTCAACCGTTACATTAATCAATGAAAATGTATCTAAAATCCCCAAATGCAGAAATGATTGATAACTGTGCAACACATGACTGGACCCTGAACACAACGCAGTGATTTTCTTCATCCCTCAGCCTCCTCTTGCTCTCTCAACACCGTCAAAAGCTTTGCTCTGTCTTTCCTAACATGAGACATCGGTGTAGGTGTCAAAAAAAGGAGCTGCAGGCAAGAGCTTTTTTTTCAGTTTAACCATTTTTTTACGACAACATGCTGTCGGCGTACGGAGAGAGCATCATGGGAGTTCACCTCCATCTGACCAGACCTGCCAGACTTGACTTCTTTCTCTCTGTTCTCTGTTCTCGTTCACGTTTTGTGTTACACAGCAACACAAAAACGTGCTGAGAAACGACAAAAAACAAGATAGATAGATAGATTATCCATAAACCCATTTGCTTGAGTCCAACACATCTGTCAAAACACACACACACACACGCACACACACCTCTTTCAGGTGCACTTCATATCTGCAGCCGCAGCACATTTGTCTGGGAGGCAAGTCCTTAGCTGCCACTCAGAGTAAGCAAGACCATATTAAATTTTAATATTTATTGACAATTCATTACCATAATTGACTGCGCTCTGGTTTCCTGGGGAAGGTAGATGTTGGCGTGTGCAGTTCCTAAAGCTCAGGGAGGACGAGGCTCCCCGTGAGCCTGCATTTGCAATTAAAAACACCCCCGGATTTGGAATTAATTTGTTGTGTGAAGAGAGTGATCGGAGCATGTTTCTCATCCGTGAAGCGGCGAAGGGTCAACGTGAAGTAGATGCGTATGAAACATCATGTTTTCCTCTTCTTCTATTCTGCTTTTCTTGTCTTTTTCTTTTCACTACACGACTGTCCCTCCTCTCCCGATTTATCCTTAACTCCTTTGTCTCGCTCTCTTTCCTCCTTCCCGCCTTCGGGACGGTGAAGAGTTATGAGCGGGTTGAACAGCAGACACTGCCCCCCTTCTAAGATGTCAATCAATTTACATAAAATCAACTGTGCATGAAATAACTTCATTGAAGGATTGGACTGTTGATGGTGATGCCTTAGGTTATTGCCTTCTAGCCTCAAGTAAAAAGAGAGGAGGAAAAAAAATGCTATAATGTCACTATAGCAGACTTAGCACTAACCCTGGTGACCTGCGCATCAGTCAATCAATCAATACTACTTTATTATCCCTCCTGGAGAGGCATGGAGAGTAAATATATGAATAAACCTTCAAATCTTAACCCATCATGAATACGATAAACAGCCTCAGCAGAACATTAACGATGGATCTGGAAGGTGAGCTGGGTTTGATGGGTGGAGGGCTTTAACAGGATGGAGCATGCACCTCGTTTGAGAGCAAAGAAATCTGCTGTTGGCCAAGAAACTTCTGCATTTCTTCTTCATTTGAATTTCATCTACACCAGGAGCGTCGTGCGATCAAAATATCTGGATTTTAATACCGAAATCTGACCGCCGAGCTGTGAGGCCTTGCTCAATCATTCAACAGTTCAGTCCAACCTTTGTCATTTAATGAATGCACACATGTGTACGTTTGATGTGACAGGATGAAGAACAAGCCTCTTTTCTTCCCCCCAAAACCACAAAAAACCCATTCATGGCCATTTCTCACTGCTGTCGCCGACATGACCGCATTAAGCAGTTCAGAGAAAGACAGAAAATATGGAATGGACAGAAATTAGCAAGTGAAATACTTTATGACAGGCTGGGGCAGTAAATCTGCTGCTACCATGGATTTCCTTTCAAGTATGACTGACGAGAGCAGAGAAGAGGCTGGATGCAAAGCAAACGGGGAGAAAGATCTGTCAAGATGTTCAACAAATTGTCCTGAGAGTTCTCTGAAGAGACCTGGAAGTATCTGCCAGCTTGAGGACATTGAAGTTGTTCCCAACACAAACTTTATCCGTTCAAACTTTAACGACATAAGAGGCTTATTTAAATATATGTACAAGTCCTGCCTTTTGTCACTTGAGCAGAACAAACAAGGATGCAAAGCAACGGCGAGACCAACGGACCCGACTGAAGTAGAAAATCATAAACTTCAACAAAAACGTCTATTTCATCACAAATAACTCACTAAAAATTATGCTTAATTTTTTACAATATCCCAATATAACGTGAGCATATTGAGTTTTCCCATTACAGACCAGTGAACAGTGTGTCGGCCCAGACAGTCATTATGGGATGTGTTACACGTGTGTAGATAATGTAGATGTGTGTAGACAAAGTGTAGATGTGTGTAGATGTGTGTAACTAATGTAGATGTGTGTAGATGTGTGTGTATAATGCTGCTACTGTGCTCTAAAGATCCCCGGTGTTATCGCTGCGCTGTCACCCCTGGCCAGGCGGAGAATAATAAGAAATAATGAACTGTTTCAGAGCCTCACACACACACACACACACAGACACACACACACACACACACACACAGACACACACACACACACACCCCTCCCTAACACCAGCTGTTCATTAACCATGGTATGCAAACGAAACTCCGTCCTGTTCCTCCTCTGATTCTCAGGCCGTCCTCCTTCCTGCTCTGGTCTCTTCAAACTCCTCTCATCATCTCCTCCATCCTTCCTCACTTCACCTCCTTCTCTCTCTCCATCCTTCCTCACTTCACCTCCTTCTCTCTCTCCATCCCTCCTCACTTCACCTCCTTCTCTCTCCTTCCTGGTCCCCGAACCTTCCTTGCGTCCTTCCTCTCCCGCCTCCTTTTCTTCATGCCAGCGCCTCCTTATTCACCTCCTTCACTTCTTCCTCATCGGAGCATCGTATTTGCATCTCCTCCTCATTCCTCACATCTTTTCCTCCTTTGCTTTTCTCAACCTCGCCTCTTCATCTCTTTCCTGTCTGCCGTGTTCTTTCATTGTCATTCCTTCACCTCTCCACTTCCCATCTTTCTTCCCTCACTTCCATTGATTTCCATCACCTCTCCTTCTCTTTCCTTCAATCCTTTCCTTTCCTTCTCCACCAGTATTCATCATTCTCTTCGGCTTTTCCTTCTTCCTTTTTCTTTGTGTTTTCTCTTCACCTATTTATCGACCTCACGTACAAACTTCTACTACTATTAACCCGGTTTGTTCTACTCAACCTTTGAAGTACTAATGACTATTTACTCCTCTTATTCTTCTTCAGCTACTAACTCTAACCCACGCCGCGGCTAAGCAGGACTTCCCTGTGTGCGGTGCACTTGCCGTGCTGCAACATTTATAGCGAGCCTCTATTGTTTTAAAACATTTTGTTGAAGAGCAATGTTTTGAAGAGCCGGCCGATCTATAATGTATGAGCGCTCATCTCGCTGACAGCCGCCGGTCAGAGGCACATTCATGATGAGCAGTCTTACGTCTCCGTGTGTGCAGGAGATTATGAAAATCACTGAAAGCTGAAGGAGTCTCCCCTCCTGCTTCGGGTGTGTGTGTGTGTGTGTGTGTTTACTCTTTGACAGTGTGTGTGTGTGTGTGTGAGTGTGTGTTTGAGGCAAAACAGAATCACAGCATCCTGAGGCTTTGAGGACCTCAGTTTGGGCCTCAGGCATCAGCTCCCACCAAGTTCCTTCAGGGCCTCAAGACAACAAAATAACACACTTAGCCACCTTCTTCATCTCTCCACCCGCTCGCGATGCTGCGCCATGCACAACCGAGTGCTTTATTTATTTATTCATGCGCTGGCAGAGTCTTTATGCACTTAGAAAAAAAATGATAAATTGATTATTCTGGTGACATTAGTATATATCTATAAAGCGTTATCTATTTTTAATGAAGCAGGGACTCGGCGGCTGCGTGATCAATAAGGCTTTAAGGGAAATGTTGAGGTGTTGCAGGTTCCCCTGAGGAGCAAGTGGAGCACGGCTGGCAGGGTTTTGGGAAAAAGAGAAAAGGGTGGAGATGGAGATGGAGGTGGAGGTTCAAACCAACTCACCTGCTGGCCGGTGACCAATAGGATGGAGCCCTCCTTGGCATGCATCACCTGCCGGAAGACGTGGTCGAGGATGAGTAGTTCGCTCCAGCAGTTCTGCAGCAGCTTCATCTGGTCGTCCACCTGGTGAAACAAAACAAAAAACACATCAACTACCTGACTCAACACGAGGAGCTACTGTGCATCAAACTGCACCGAAGCAGGCGGAAACGTTGCGGCGTCATCTAGCATGTTCACACGTCCTTTGATTGATTATATTTCCCTCACACAGGAAAAATCAAGTATCCCACCCTTCAAATCAGAAGGTCGAGGCCCCGCGTCGGCCTCTGCGACCTGTAAACATCACAGGCAGCTGTTGAACCTCGCACAAAGCTCAAAAGTCCCCCGCGCTCTCCAAAGCGTCCTCATCACTCAGTTAAGCACTTTGCTCCGTGCCTGATGTCACAATTTTGCCATGTTTTTCTGTTTGCCCGTTGCCAGCCGTTTCTGATTGATTCCACAGATGATAATGATTAAGTAGGTTTTTTTTTCTCCTCTCCTGAATGCCAGCCGCTGGCTCCCAGGGACCCGCCAGGTGAGCATGGGAAGCTAAGGCAGGTCAATCGCTGGTTCTGTATACCAAAACAACCCCCTCCATTGTTACTGTCTCTTCCCATGCCTGGCGGTGTTAATCATTACTCCGTGTGGAGGGCTCAGACCAAAAACAGGCCACATTGAGAGGGAAGGAATGAGGAAAATGTATGAGAGGCTCTTTCATTCTCCTCCTCCCCCCAACAAACATTGTCCTCTTCGTGCTATCATTGGGAATACTGTGTCTTTCTGCGCACACTGTGGTTTTGTCACGATGCGATTGTGCTTTTGAGTCTGTGAGAACTGTTCATCCGCAATGTCAACCACAACTTGTCGGGTGAAGAATGTGGATCGATGTCAGACGCTTGCGACGCAGGCAGGTGCAGCGTGAACACCGCTGACAGGAATTTAGTTTTTGTGCCGTCTGGAAATTGCACAGTGGTCCGTTTGTTGAAGTCTACAATGACCTTAGGTAAAAGAACAACATCTTTATGACAGTGGCTGTGGCCAAGTCTGAAGTCTATTACTGGTTGATTAGGACTGTTATGACTGGTGAGTGGAGCCGGTGTCAAACAGTGTCTGTTTACCCTTCAGGCAGACACAACACTGCTATGCGTTAGCATTGACCTGGCACACCCTGGAGGAGGACTCTGATGCAGATCACCAGGGTTCATCTGCAGCCGTGCTACAGTTTCATCATGCCTTTATCATGCTTTATACACTCAAATGAGCATGTTTTACAAAATGCAATAAATAAAAAACTAACCAAATGCAGCAAAGAAAATCCCAAAAGTACCCAATCTTTAAGTCTCCTATTTTTTTTCAGTCAAATGACAAAATACAACAAAGCTTCTGTGACCTTTTCTCACATTTTTGACAGCATTATGGACTCTTTGTCTCACTCCTATATCTATCTTTTTGCAGTTACACACTGAAGGCGTCTCAAGCACGGGATGAAAAAATTCAAATGCCTTCATTAAAACCATCAGAGAGCAAAAAACACAGTCAAAGGAGAGACTTCTCTATGTGCCCCACTCCATATACCCTGTTACAACGCGCGTGTGTGTGTGTGTGTGTGTGTGTGTGTGTGTGTGGACGGATGGGCACATGTAAGACTCTTCAAAGGACCCCCCTGCACGTCAGCAGTGCTGGCAAGTGTCGGGGTCCTCTTCAAAGCGCTGTCCTCGCGCTGCCTCCCTGCAAGCTCTTCCCTGACAAGAGGCCCGGGTCATCAAAGAGGGCCGGCTCAGAGGGGGTGACGGCGGGTGATGGCGGCCGAGACGAGGGGCTGGAGTGGGGGGGGAGGACACCCGCCTGGAAACGGTGGAACTGGTGACAGACAGACAGGCGTGAGGGCGGGCCAGGGGTTGGGGGTTCAGCTCGCTGACCTGTTTAAGTGCCGGCGACACGAGCTGTTTCCCTGACAAGCTCTTCCTTTGCTCTGTCGAATGAGCGACGTCCACGGCGCCTGATCTCACAAGATGTGCCGCCTGCGCTCTCAGATAGTATGAACTTTCTGACACGGAGCTGACAAGCGCGCCTCGCAGAGCTTCGTGTTGTGTTTTCATGCAAAGAAGTCCCGAATACTAAAGTTCAAGGAGCTCAACGCAGTCCAACGCTGGTTGATTGCATTTAGATTTATTCTTAAAATGACACGACAAAGTTCAAATGAGCAGTTTCACCAGGAGCAGTAAAACCTCAGGTCTTTCTTATCTCACCACGAAGTCACGGAGAGTTTAGATAACTGATAATTTACTGTTTCCAGTCATGTCGACCGTGAATGTCGAGTAGGAAACAAACGTGTTGTGTTGTTGTTCCCAGGAAGTGATATCTTTACTTTACCATCTAGTCACATGACAAACCTTCACTCTGAAATAGTCTGGTGAGTAAATACTAACTGGCCACGACACATTATCATTTTGTAGAGGTGTCAAATGTAATATTTGAGTTTTCTACTTTTGCTTCCACTTTACACATTTGGACATTCCCACATCTCGCCGTCCTTGGATGGAGCAAAACTCATTATAAGGATTTATCTTCTATGGTTAATACTGATGCAGAAAACACATTCCCCAGAAAACTGGCTTCAAAATCCACATTTAAGGCGTTTCAAGGTGCGATCTCTTTAATATTTTAATATCATCGCCAGTGTTTTGGTCCAAAAAATTGCGAGAAATTCCAAGCAGGAACTCCTACTTGCAGCAGCTACAGCAATGAAAAATACATATCCTCCAAGAAACCAATTTAACACCTTTATGATCGTTCAGGCGAATGGGATCAATGCCAGGATCAATCGCTTAGCCCATAGCTTTTGTTCAAAACCACTGGCTGAGATTAATGGGATTTTCCAGAGAGAGAGGTAGAACAAGAAAGAGAGCGTGTCCGAGAGAAGGAATGAAAGTGCCAGACAGGGAATGAGAGAATGAGAAAAGACTTGGGGGAAATTGAGAAAATAAAACATAGTGATTAAGAGCAGATATTCCCTCCATTTCTGCGTAAATGTAAATTAATTGGAAATGGAGCATTCAGATGCCGGCCGACTGAAGTAATGTTTATTCATAGCCCCCTGCTAAGAGTAGAGCAATTATCATGGTGTGTTGAGTCAAAACAGGCCAATGCAGGAGAAGCTTTCCCCCCCTTTTCTTGTGGCCGGGTTTTGGTTTAGTGCCACGAGCATTGTTACGCTGCGTACGGTGCGGCCGGCTTTAACGAGAGTACACAGCTGGATCTGGTTTTAATAAGTAGTTCCATTTTTGATGTGGCCTAATGAACAGATTAATGGAATCTCCTTCTGTGGAGCCTTAATGAATGAAGAGAATCATGCTAGTTTTTCTAAGACGGGGGGGAACACACACACACACACACACACACACACACACACACACGGACAGAAACCACGAGTTTATCCGCCTCAAACGACTTGTACATAAACAATAGCTGTGCTTCTATCTTTTCCGTCTCTCTCTGCTGGACACGAATCAATGCCGTCTCGAAATACTACAGGTGAGGTTTGAAGCCGACATCAATGCCGGAGCGTCTCGAGCAGCCGCCCTTTGGTGCGGTCCTGCGTTGGCATCTGTTCGCCTTGAGCCAAACAGGTCCTGTATCCACCTGGGAACGGGCATTAATTCACCTAGAACAGCGGCTGTTGTTCTCCGAGCGTTTTCGAAGCACTTAATTATGCTCAACTTGAGTGTACTGTAGCTCATTTTTTTCGTTCATAGTTGGGTAATTTAATTGAAAAGAGCCTCAGTGTGTGGTTTCGTTGCCAGCGATAGGATTTTGTTCAACTAATTGGTCATCAATGTACCACGAATCATGGAGCGCTGGATACTGTTTCCTAGCACGAGCTACCCCGCTGACCAGGCTCTTGACTACTCTTCCTATTGTCTTAACCTTTTGAAAACCGTGAGCGAAAATCCTCCCACAGCCATTTTAAGTCCCAGCATGCCCGTATGTATAAAATACGTAATTTTCTCATTTTTGAACCGAACAGCACAGTTTTTTGACTGATATTTCTTCCTAACAGACCAAGACTTTGTTTTAATGTCATTTATGTTGCATATTCTGATTCTTTACGTCCTAATCTTTCCATAAAGGTGTCTTATTGACGCTCCAGGAGCCATTTTTGGGGAATCTAGCTCAAAATCATGCTGGATGTTCATAGTTACAATCAACATATCTTTTTAAAGTGTTTTTTAAAAGACTTTGCTGAACAAATACATACAATAAACACAGTATTAGAATTAATTTGGGGTTCATACGACAACTCAAACAGAGAAAAAGAGGTCTGGACACAAAATTGGTTCCACAGTTGTCAACGTGTTAACAAAGACCAAACTACAAGAAAGGCGTGACACAACAAATGCCTCCTGAACCACAAATCATTTTTTGGCAGCCATAACGCCACAAATAGAAGTACATCCATCAGGAAAGAAGTTGGGGCTCCAGCGATGTGACCTGCTGGTGAGGAGAGGTCAGCGTTGGGCCTCCATGTTCCCAACCATGTCTGGCTTTTCCTCTCTGTACTCGCTGCAGAAGCGGATGAAAATACGATCATACCCCCCCCCCCCCTCCCCTCCCCCTTCACTTCTCCAAACCGACTCGTGTTTATCGCGGCGTACAGTTTGTGTGGGCCTCCATCCTCCGGCTGGCCGGGGCGATAAGAATGCTGGGAAAACCAGCAGGTGGCAGGTGGCGCTGCTCGTCTAAGGAGGGGGAGGGGCCCGAGGAGAGGAATGCTAATAATAGAGATAATATAGTGAGCGACTTTAGCTTCAGTCAAACTGTCAGCCAGCAGACAAGGTTGAAGATCGAAGCTACCAGAAGCCGCTGTTTGCTAGTCGTACACCTGTTGGTTACCTGCCATTTTCCCTGACTTTCAGGCTTTTTGGATGACGTGTTTCACTGACTTTCAAGAGGTCTTTAACCTGAGAGTTGTTCATGTAATACACATGTTTGCAATATTCTGTAGTATTACAAACATTCTCATAAAATAAGACTGACATTGGAAAGGAAACTATGTATTTAATTATGTAATTTGGTAGTTTAAGTGGTCACTCTCGTCTCCTGATTGGAGTATAATCCAGATTGATTAGCTCGCTAAACAAAAAGAGATGCCTCGGGCCGTCTGTGAAATCATAAAATATAAACATTGTCACAAGGAGGCCTCGTATCTGCAGACATCTTTTTTTGTTTCCAACTTAAAGAAATATTTTTGGTGGTGAAAAAAAGACAGAAAATGTATTTTTTCATATTTTTCTGTTTTTAAATCTTTCAGTAGAAACACCGACATTCACTCAGGAGATGGAGCGTGTTCATATAATGTGGATATCAAAAATAAATACCAGGCGATATGAATACAATCCTTCCCTCTACAGAAGAATAGCTGTGTGCTGCGTCTCATATTGTGTTTCTGTTACACACAAGAATGTGAGTCAGAAAAATGAGTCAAAGAAAATATTTATTTGCTGCTCAAGTGTTGAAGTAAACTGTTTCTGTTTGGCAACGATTGTCTACTCGACGTTATCTTAAGTATTCAGCAGGTTGTTCTGAGTGTGTGTGTGTGTGTGTGTGTGTGTGTGTCAATGTACAGGGAGCAGAACTCTCTTTGTAAGAATGAATGAATGTATTGTGTGTGTCAGACAGATTGCTCTCTGTCTGTGTGTGTGTGTGTGTGTGTGTGTTCCCGCATCTGTTCGATATTGCCGCGGCACTGAGATTGATCGGTTCCCACGGTGGCGGCATTAACAGACTCTGGAGGCTGACCTTTGACCCCGGGAACACTCTGCGTTCGATTGGCCGTGCTCGCTCCCTCTCTCCCCGTCTTCACATCTTTTTACCGTCTCCACATCCTGAAGTTCTCGTTCTCGTCCCAGGTGTTGTGTTAGAAAAAGAGGAAACATAAAAAACCAGCCGATCTTTGAACCTGCCCTTTTCCTCTCCTCCGCCTGTTCATCCTTTGGTCCCAGGCCTCGTCGAGACGAGAGGAAACACGACGTGAACATGAGACCGTCACAGCAGAGGAAATGTATCTGTCTGTGTGCTTAAACAAATATGTAAATAGATAATTATTAAATAGCGATGACGTAAAATACTTGATCGTGGCATGTAAGGTTACGTTGTTAGCCTCAGTCAGCTAAGCACACGTACAAAAATGCTAACGCACATCTGTGAGAATCCACAAGAAGCAGCACACCATTAATGCGGAAAAGCATCGTATCTGTGTGTGTGTGTGTGTGTGTGTGTGTGTGTGTGTATCTGTGTGTGTGTGTGTGTGTGTGTGTGTGTGTGTGTGTGTGTGTGTGTGTTGCAGCAGGGAGAACATCTTGTTTTCTCAAGGTCGCTGACGATGGCAACAAACCTCTCTGTCTGATGTCAGCGCCGGGATCTGAGGAGGAACCGAGCACGGCCAAACTTTCCCATTCTTTTTTTTTTTTTTTTTACTTGATGCATAAGCATTTGAAAGATAGAAAAATCAATAAGGCAAGAGCACGGACCGCTGAGAGGCCAGGCATGAATTTCTTGTTTGACATCTTTTCATGCGAGCCATGTTTATTGTTGTCTGCTGCACCAGGTCTGTTTAGTAGATATGCACAACATCTAAACTTTCCAGGTCATGTCTGTCCGATTTTTTATTATCATCATATATGACATCATCAATCCAGACGGAGATGGAGCTCAACTCATAAGAGACAAAACAAGAAAGAGATCGACTATGAGAACTGAATGTATGTACAGTTGCCTCATTTATGAAGAAAGTTAATCCATGAGTGGCTTAGAGGAAAGGAGGTTTTTTTCCTTTTCATTTTGAGAGCTGTTGTTTTAAAGATACCTCAGAAGTGGACTACCTACCTACCTCCCCCCCACACACACATACTCGCACACAAACACACACACATACACACTTGAAATCTCAGGGCTTAGAGCGAAGAAGCTATCATCTAATTATCAAAAACACAGAGAGGCCCTAATCAATTATTCACATGAACATTAGACCGCTAATACACATGCAGCCCAGGGAATGGCATCTCCCAAAAGTAACCCTTCCTCCTCCACTCACTCCAACACAAGATGCACACACATGCACAAACAAATGCAATCATGTCAAGACCTGAATACTCACACACAGACACACACAGCAATATCTATACCGACGTACTCACACACACTTACATGTGCAGCCTCCTGCTCCCTTCCCGCCACACCACTCTCCTCTTTGCAGACGGAGAAAATGCACGGCATCCAAAATGCTAAATGAGTTGTGCAAGTGGACTGTCTGAGCTTTGTGGCTGGGGAGGTGCTGTGCGTAGAACTGCTATTGATCCATCACCCTCACACCTTAATCTACCCGGCAATTCCTGGGCATTAAGCCCCATCCATTGAATTTTCATGCCGTTGCAATCATTATTTGAGTTAATGCTGCAATTTATGACTTGGTGTTTGTGTGCTGGGTGTGAAAGGCATGCGGGAGGGATTCAATACGAGGAGCAGAGGAGTTTGTGTGTATGCAGAGTTGGATGAAAGTGGGTTTTTTTAATACGGTTATTACATCAGATGTAAGTAAGCTAAGATGTACGTGCATGTATGTACATGTGTGTGTGTGTTTTTGTACTATTGTGTGTGTTGGTACCTGTGTGTCTTTTCTTGACAGACAGCAGGAAATGACCCAATTGTCTGTCTTTCAAGAAGAAGTGAAGACAAGGAGAGGAGACAGAGAGGACAGGCTAAAGGCTTCCCCCTTCTGTATTATTTACAAGAGTCGCGACTGTCCTCCTTAACTCTCTGTCTCACACACACACACACACACACACACACACACACACACACACACACACACACACACACACACACACTGTATATGCAATATACCTTAACGCATCTTAGACGAAAGCTGTTTAAAAATGCAGAAAGACGCAGCGATGCTTTCTGTCTGAGAGACACAGACTCCCATTAGTGTCTGACGTGCTGGGATGGGTGTGCTGTTCCTCTGATGAAGGTGGGGTTGTGAGGGGGTTCAGGTGGTGTGTTTTTTGTTGTTTTTTTTCCGAGCACCCAGCTGTGAACCCACAACCAAATGTGGCACCGCTCCAGAGATCATTGGGATCACAGCCCTTGATGTACAAATTAAATATCTGAATCCGCTAATTGAGCATTTCCTGTTATATAAATATATATACAAACAATCAAAGTACAAGGAAGAGGAGGCGTCACAACCGCAACGCAGCAGAACAGATGGAGCCCTGCTTCTCCCTGAAGTGTATCTCCAGGACTCGTCTGACAGAAACTGCCATGAATGCGTCTGTATTAGGAGGAATAAATCTCTCTCTAGCACTGTGGCGGTATGAGGCCTGGCGCTGCTGCTGCTGATGGGAAGTGCAGTGCAACATGTGGCGTGTAAAGTAATGGCCTCAGGGAAGGTGAGACTGCGGCTTGCCACCTGAAAACCTTGTCTTTTTTTTGTGTGTGTTTTTCTTCAGCATTTCTGGTTCACTTCCAGAAGTTCAGTGTGTCGTAGACACCCTTCCCAGCAAGTGCCCCTTTCAGCATATTTGGTTTATTGCTCGTCATTGTTTCAGCTCGCTGGAAAAGCCTCTTTTCATCCCGCGCTAAGTGGGCGCAATCCTAAAAGCGCGGAGACCTCTGAGGCCTTTTATTAGTGCCGTGCCTTTATTTTTTCACATATATGGAATCATTTATGTGGAGCTCGTGCCAGGTTTGCAAGTTATGGTGCTTTGGGAGAAATGAAGGAAAGAGACTGACAGATTGAGAGGTGAGGAAGAGGGAACGGTGTGAAAGTAATGAAACAGTCCTGGTGTCGTATAAAAGGAATGAGGCCAAATTAAAACCAGCAGAGAAAGGAACGCTTGGAGAGGGAACAGGTGTCTTTGTCCTACTTTGCTGGCGGGGATGAAGCCATTTTCTCGTCTGGGTCGTTGTTTGGCGCTCAGCCGCGATGAAATGTCTCACTCGTCGTCACAACACGACCGCAGTGTCTCGTGTTACTCCTATGAAACGCATCGCATCAGTCATCGCCGTGCAAATTCAATCACCCGCCTTCCCGGTTGAATATAAATACCCCTCCAGTCTTTAAGTGTAAAACTAGAAGGCGAGCTGTCGGCTCCGCTCCACCGCTGTCTTGTCTATTGTCTCCCGGAGCGCCGACCCCGGCGTAGCGTCCCCGCTCCGCGTCCAGAATAGGCGAGCCGTAAATAAGCATCCAAAATAGACATTGGGGGACAACTGCTGACGGCCGGTGAGCGACGCTGCAGACACCAACGCCATCACAAGAGCGTGATTGAGGCCTTTACATTGAAGCGAGGGGCTCTTTCTGCTTTTTTAAAAATATCTTTCTTTTTACTTACTTGGCAAGCAGTTGAAATATTGTGTTTCAGAGTTTGAGTAACACAATCTTTGTCTGCAGAAGTTTACTGTTAAGATACAAACGATTTGTCCTTTACTGTAAATGTCTCATTTTATTTGATGAATACTTTTCTTACTATTTAAACACATATTACTTTATGGTTTTTAATGATAGCATTGTTAAAGTTTTAAATACATTTTCTTCTGTTATTCATCGCCATAATCCTTTTTATTTCCCATAGCTGTGTTTGAGGAGGAGCTGGCTTTTTTTTGCCAAATAACATTTTGAAATTGAACATGTTTTCAAAGTTATTATTCAAACTAAGTCATTTTGGGCTGAGCGTCTTATCTAGCAAGTCTTTTGTTTTAATAACGTGACAGGATGAAGAGTTGTCATCAACAGATTTCAGTATGAAATGTGGTTTCAATGGATGTTTCCTAAATTGCGTCATGGACACAAACCAAACGCCGGCTGATGTAAAAGAGGAAGATAAATTATCTGACAGGTTTGCATAGTTTTGCGTGGTGAGTTTAGTTTAGAGGTCGGGGGTCGGCGTGAGGCTGCGGCCGCCACACCTCGGCCCCTTTGACCTCTGGGAAACTCTATAGCCGGGAGCTATTTAGAAGCAAAATGCCGGCACTTCTGTCCGTATATTTACCGCTCGTCTGACATATCGGCACCCTCGGCCGCCGAGCCTGGCGGCGGATAACAATACTTTTTACGAGTCCGTCGCTGCTGCAAACTGTGAGCGCCGCGTGTTCGGCTCGCAGAGTTTCTGACGGGCGACGCTTTGAAAAAAGTTCCTGCATAAACTTTAACTCATAACTACGAGCGGAGCGGACGAGAGGGGAGACCGTGGCTTTGTAGTGTGGAGTGTGTGAAGAGTTTGCACGCTGTTGAGTTGATTTTTTTCAACTTCATCAAGCCTCCATATCCTATTTGATGACCTACTTTTGTTGTCTTTCATTCTCACTTCCTCTCTCCACCTTCAGTCTCTCTCTCTCTTTGCTGATTTGACTGACGTTGCCAACTTGTGAAGCAACAACCCTGATAGTTCGGGGCCGGCGAGGCTGACAGCACAGCCTCTAGTCACCTGCGTAAGCGTCTTAACAAGCAGCATGACCTGCCAATAAAAAAGGCTTTTACCCTGATCGTTCTCAAACAAGACTTAAACACGACCTGCTCTTTCTCCTCACGAGTGGCCAAAGTGCTCGCAAATGTGAATCAGGCCGCGTTAACTTGCTTGTAAATTCAGGTGGAGGCCTTTTTCTTTTTTTTTTTGCTTTTCTTTTTGCTGCTTCATCAGCAGTGTGTTGTGGAGGAGGGGGGGGGGAGGATGTCGAAAGGCAGCGATAGATGGAAGTTATAAAAAAAACACAAGTTATAAACAACACACTCGAGCCGTCCGTCAACACCTGTGTGTCTTGTCAGAGTCCCGAGTGAGCTCCTCTACCTGCGCTCACATGTGAGGATTTCAGTGAACTGGTGAAATGGTGAAAACATTCCTCGAGCGAGGATGGAGAAGCCGCGAGGCAGAGGAAATGTTCTTGAGGACGGTCGAGTCCATCACTGCCCGGAGCTCCGTTAAACTCGTGCTTCATGACAGCCTTTCATCCCTCATCAAAGCAACAAGTAGATAAGCAGACGTTGTGCGTGCTACAACCTCCTCACCCCCGCCGTCTCCTTGTAGCTGCCGCTCCTCCGGGACAGGCGACTTTAAATCTTCTCTTTTAACAAGTTTCCTGTTCTTCCTTCCGGCTTCCTCGCGTTCCCCTGTGGGGTTGAACCCACGGGGCCGTTTGAGTATTTGGAGAGGCTCTTAAAGCTCATTCTACAACCGTCAGGGGGACGCGAGGAGGACATGGGAACATTTCATTCTCGTCGGATCAGCGGTCGCCTGCAGTCGAGCGGCCGAGGCGCGGCAGATGCTCCTGGAAACTACAGACTTTGACGATGCCAGGGAATGAAAGCTGAGCTCGCGGAAAGACAAAAAAAAATGTTACACCAGAAGAGCTTACGCCGGACACGCCTGCCATCGCTATCTCGTCATCTCGCACGCGGTGGAACGACGACTTTGGCCACCAGAGACACATTGTGTTTGTACAGTTCGTCGTGTGGGACGAGTGCTTTGAGCTTTCAGGGAAACATTCAAGATGTCCAACCTGAAGCCGTCCAGAGAGAGAGGACAGACGCTGGTGTGTCTGATGGGGGCAGAGTTTCTGACACACACTGCGCCTTTAAAACAGATCCTAGAAGTCGACTTTTCCATTTCGTATCAGAATTATTGGAAAAAAAAAGGGTTTACAGTATTTATGAAAGAGAAAGACTGATGTCTTGAGCAATGGTCAATAATTTATGAATGAAAAGAGGCCTTTGTGAAACCAACCCCCCCTCTCTACCTCCCCCGTACCTCCCCCCTCCTCCCCAAGCTCCTTCCCAGTGCTACTGATCAAACAGATATTGTTACCACTAAAATAGCAACTTAAAAAAACACACAGGCGGCCATAAGACCTGCCTGCAGCCGGGGAGAGAGACTGACAGCCGGGAGTGGGCGAGGAAGGCTGTAGGAAAGAAGGGGGCGAGGAAGGCTGTAGGAAAGAAGGGGGCGAGGAAGGCTGTAGGAAAGAAGGGGGCGAGGAAGGCTGTAGGAAAGAAGGGGGCGAGGAAGGCAAAGGAAGAAAGAAAGAGAGACAGAAAGAAAGTTTAGTCTCTCAGACTAAAACAACTGAATTTCCACAGAAGTGTGTCGTGGGAGGGACAATACTGTACGTGTGTTTGTGTGTGTGTGTGTTGTTGTGTTAGGGGGGCGTGTCATCTATCACTGGACAAATGCTGGGCTGTGGGGGTGAAGGTGGGGGTGAGAGGAAAGAGAGGGGGTGAATGGGTGAGGGAGGGGGGGGGTCGGGCAGAATGGTGCTGCTCCTCAAATGAAATAATATATCTTTGAAAGCCTCCGCCCCGCGCCCATATATCAAGCCCAAGAGCGTCTGGTGGATCCGCTCCAGGCCCATTAACCTTCCACCTGTTCCCCCCTCCTCCCCCTCCTCCCCCTTCAACCCCCCCACACCTACCGGTCCTCTTTTCACCCCACCACACCCTCCCTCGTTGTCCTTCACCATGCCCCCTTTCCTCCTCCTCCTCATGCCCTTGGTCGTTGCCTCTCGGAGCCCCTTGTTCATCTTCCTATTTAACCCCCTTCTCTCCACCTTCTCTCCACCTTCCTCCCTCATTTCCTCTTCCTCTGGCTGTCTCCCATCATCTCCTCATGTTCTCTCTGTCTCTTCATCTCTGGTGGTCAACTCTTCTTCTCTCCCTCCGTCTTTGCTGCGATGTCTCCGTCTCTCACGCCGTCTCCGACTCAATCTCTCCTCTTGTTGTCACTTTCTTGCCTCTGTTTCTTTTTCTTTCTCTGCCTCTCAGTTTCAGTCTCATGTCACATTCTTTGCTCTTCTATCTTTCCTGAAACTCATTTTTTTAATTCCCCATCTCCTTACGTCCCTCATTCCCCCTGGCCTTTACCAACACAACCTTTTTTCTTCTTCTCTAACTAATGTAAGGCGAGCATGAGGTGTGTATGTGTGTGTTTGTGTATGTGTGTGTGTGGGTTGGGGGGTGCAACACAGCCTGCCGAATAATTCAAATGCAATGGACCAGGGACACAGTTACAAATCTCTGCCAACGGCGCGCTGCCGCCGACCCCATCACGCTTGCAGTTTGTCAGCATCGGGGTGTCGAGAGGGGAGGTTGTTGACCTCTATGACAAGACAGACACTGCAGCCTCTGACTGTGTGTGTGTGTGTGTGTGTGTGTGTGGAGGAGGTGGAGGTGGTGGTGGTATAGATATACTGCTTCCCAGGGTTCACAGATCACGCCTAAAACGCCTTATTAATTTCCACTCAGTTATGGAGTGTGAAGAAGAAAAAAAAAAGATGCAATCAGCGGTCAAAGCAGAGCAGGAGCAATACACACACCCTAACCAACACACACACACACATTTACACACACACAAACATGAACCTTGGGCATTTAACTGCTCCTGGATAGGTCATGGAAAAAGCAGGTGAGTGTGTGAGTTGGAGGAGCTGGAGCCGTCCGGTGAACCGGGCAGCGAGGTGGTGTAACTATAATTTCACCAAAGTAAGTTCATGTAATATTTATGCTTCTAGATCGGGGGAAGCTGAGAAAGAGGTGAAATTATGCAGCAGGGCAGAGTGCGGCGCATCAGAGGACCTTACATTATTCACTCGGGTCAATCCATAAGAGGAGAATATTCAGGTGTGAGATGTTCTGTAACCTGTAACTCTGTCGCGCTGACGAGTCGGAGACACCGCAGAGAAAATAATTCCACTGCTTGAAAAACGCTCGTGGATTTCTTTTGAATTTTTGTGAGGTTTTAAGACCTTTTGAAATTTTATTTGGGAGAAAATTTAATGAGCCAGATCTTTCTGAAAACATCTGACTGCGCAGGAGAAACACGTTTTGTAAACTTTTGATTGGTTTGAATGTTTGTGGTTCGTGAATTTTCTTTTTTTTATGGAAAATCTTTTATTCAAACAAGAAAGCAAGTGTTTTATTAAATATTTAGACAGTATACACATATATATAATTACATGCATGTATATTTACAGTATATTGTGTGCTTTTATATTCTCTCTTTACTTTCCTTCATCACATCACCTTTTATATTTTCTCCCTGCACTTCTTCCTCTTTGTTATTCCCTCTTCTTTCCTTCCCTCTCCACATTCCTCCTCCACTCGTCTCCTCTCTCATCTCCCCTCTTTGTTTCACCTCTGTTCTCCTCGCCTGTCCTTTCCTTTCCCCAGCCATCTGTTTATCCAATATGGCCGTCCCATCTCAGCTGGGAGCTTTCCCAGGGAACAACACTTCTAATACAGTTCCTCCTCAACTTAATGGCCCTCGCTTCTGCTTTTGCCATTCCCGCTCCATGCAGAGAGACCAAAAAAAAAGAAAGAGAGAGAGAGAAGCACAGAAACCTGTCTGGATCCCCCACAAAACGCTCCCTGGACGGCTAAAATAAACAGCAAAGCCACATTTTGAAAAGCTACGGCTTTTACTCCCTGCTCCACTTTCATCAGGTGGACGCATGAAGTATGACGTTACACAACATTTGACTGGATATTCTCAACATGTCATCTCGTGTTACTGAGCAGTAAACATGTAGTGAGGAGGAGGAAGACGTCGCTTCTCCTCCACCACTTCAATCCTCTTCAAAAAGTCCTGACACACTTCTCAAACTGTGCAGGTTGAAGCGTAATTCCTTTTTTTGATTTTCACGCAACTGTTTTGTTCTCGTGTCGCTGCCCTGAGTGACGTGAACGCTGTTGTTGTTTTACATGTTTGATGCATCTGTGGTGCACACGCAATTTGCTTTCTAGAGTTTTTGCAGAAGAATAGAAAGACATAATGAAGAGAATGTTTCTTCATGTCGCTTCAAAGACAAAACAAAGTTGTCAGGACTCGTTTGTGAACAGTAGATGACACACATTGTTTAACCAACACTTATTTATGGGAGTAAATGAACATGCAAATACCAGGATGCTCATATCTGCTAAATCCGTCAGAATGGAGAAGCAGCGGTTTCTATCACACCATGTGGCACTGGTTGACGTTTAAAGACGTGTTTTTTTAGGAGAAACTAGATCATTTGTATGCTCGTTTTGTCTGATTAGCTCTTTTGTTGGTGTTTTTAAGAACTATCTCGGGTTGTTGAAAGGCATCCTAGTGAACCACTCGCTGAAGAAGTGACGTGTGACAAAAGGGTTAAAGGGGATGTAGAAAGAAAGAATGTTTATTAAAAATAGCTTGGGTAAACATTGGTTATTGAACGGTAACATGTCCTAAGGTGTATGTTAGCTTGACTTTAGCCACACAGTAAACTGTAGCAGCCTTAATAAACTGGATTATTTAGAGGTAATCCCTCCTTTGTGGGTTGACTGTTGACATCAGACACACATCCTCTTTGTGAAAAGGTGCAGAGAGGAAGAGGGTGGAGGGGTTGTGAGGAAGGAGAACAGTGAGGAAGGTGAGATATAAACATGTGAATCATCAATAGTCCCATTGGCCGTCGCTAACGTCTCCTCTCATTGTGTTTGTGTGGGAGTCAGGCCAGCCAGCGACACGGGAACAATGACACACACACACACACACACACACACACACACACACACACACACACACACACACACACACACACACACACGCACACACACACACACACACACACACACACACACACACACACACACACACACACACACACACACACACGCAAACACAGGAACACTAGGAGGTGTTTTTAAGGCTGTTTACTCTTTTCATAGAAAATACAAGATTGTTCTTCTATTTAGATTTTGTAACAGAAAGTATTTTAATTTAATATAAAATGTTTAATTCAGTAACTTAGTTGTGGCCAACGGCAGTTTCATTTGTTTCTACATTATTATCTTCTTTTTTTACAGCATTTATATTTAATAGTATGTCTCTTTACTTTCATTTATTTTGTTTTTACTTTCTGTTTTCAGTGAGATGTTTTAGTACTGGACTTTATTTATTTCTGCTTCAGTCAGAGAAAAGCTCACTGAGAGACAAACACATGTTTCCCCACATTGATACAAATACTTATACAATATAAACTCATATCCTGAATTAAGCACGGCTAACATACGTTCATATGGAGTATACAAACGGCTGCACATGTCCATACATTTAAAAATACATCAATACCAGCTGATAACTACACAAAATCAAGTTTTAAAATGAAGCCAGCTGTCTGCAAAATGTAAAGAAGAGGTTGTGTTTTTTCCGATAACATTAGTATATTTGGAAAAATAAATGTCCATCTTTTTTATGGAGGAAAATTTAAAAAAAATAAAATAAAATAAAAAAATGACCCTGATTTAATTAACAAAAATCCAATCCTTCATTGAAAAACAGACCTAAATGACCGTAAACCTCAACCCTCAAAACTCTTCACGCCACTTTGTCTCTGATGTCACATCCAGCGCCTCAGACCTGAGTCTCGATGTGTTAACCAATCAGAACGGAGGAAGGTTGAGAGCCCGCCCCCATCTTCTTGAATCCAAGGTGTTGGAAATAAACGTCCCTCAAGTCATAGAACGAGAGAAAGAGAGCGGGTCGAGCTCTTCAGAAGGTTCTCCTAATGGCTAAACATTTATGAGTCCTGTGACCGACGCCAACTTATGGAAACTAAATCTTTAAACACTTTTTTTGGCCGACACCTCACACACACCCTCCCAGCTTGGCTCTATTACCAGAGAAATTCTTTTGTTCTTACGGCGCTAATAATAGTGAGAGGGGCTGTTGCGTTATGTGTGTCTGTGTCTTAATGTGGGTATGTGTGTGTGTGTGTGTGTGTGTGTGTGTGTGTGTGTGTGTGTGTGTGTGTGTGTGCGTGAGATGAAAGTGTATTCTTAGCTTCCTACGGCGTCGCACTACTCCTGTGACAAACCTTTAATTCTACTCCGCTTCCTGTCTCTCTGGTCTCAGGCTCGACCTCACGTTTAATAGTCAGATCCATGTTGAACGGAGATGTAAGCTCAGGTCGATTCAACAGCACGACGTCTTAAAACAAAAGGACACACACTATTTGTAGGAGTTATATCCGCAGCACCACACGGCAAGTGTGTGCATGTTTAGTATCAAAGGAAATACATCCTCTAGCATTGCTTGAACAGTTCAAGACCATTAAGCCTGCATGTATGAACACATTTACACACTTATGCACACGCGCCGCAATTATGATGACAAACAAATTGAACCTTAAAGATCAGCTGAACATAAAACCTTTAAGGGACATTTTTCCAAACCGAAAGTGAACCACGATATCCCCGAATGCTAGTTGACGTGTTCAGTATCCGGTTTGCTTATCCTCGTCGCTGAGCCCGGCTCAGCGGTTCTCCTCGTCGTTCCTAATGAGAAACAAGCGAGGAAGGACCTTTTCCATCCCCCTTGTGCTTCAGGTAGGTGGCTCTTTCAAAGTCCTGCAGGGGGGTTCAGTTCAATTATCTCCCTCGTTGAAGTGAAACACGATCCCGCCGCCCATAAACCTCGGAGGCCCGCGCTGCACCGCGTTGAGCTCAGGTTATTTTCTACCTTTGTAACACGGCACCCAGCCCAATTACTATTCATTAGGCAAACATAATGACATTTCATTCAGCAGCAAATCAGGGAGCGACAAACACAAGTGGGGGAGATAATTGAATTAGGACGAGGGTGTGAGGAATAGTGAGTTCAGAGTGGAGCAAAAATGATCGTTCAAAGTTAATGGGCAAACCGCACACAATTATTAGCTGTGGCCACACCTTACGGCGGGCCTGTGTGTGTGTGTGTGTGTGTGTGTGTGTGTGTGTGTGAAGTACTGCACACCCCAGTTGAATGCAAATACAGATCTCTAAAATGTCAATAGCGGGGACGCGGCGTATGCTAAATGTCAACATGTGTTTTTCAAGGACTCTATTCAGTGGTGTAATTGGCTCTGTTTTTAATATTACATTTGCCTCATTTGTTATTTTTTTCCTCCTTTTGAAAAGAAAATACTATGAAATATTTGGAGGGAATTTTTTTGCAACGAGGCCCAAATCCCATGAATATGCAGCTGAGCCTTTGGCGATGCGGTTGTGAAACAAACAGACAAAGGAGTCAGACAAACGGGAAGGAAAACAGGTGAAGCACAGACTAATCAAACGCCTTTCATGTCGCTCCGACATTAACCTTCATTCAGAGCAAATGAAGCTGCGCGAACACAAACTCTCCCTTCAGGCTCTGTGACGAATAAGCAGGAATTATTATCACAGTGAAGCGTTAGTGGACGGTTAATTTTGGCCAGTTGGGATCGACGGTGTGTTTTCCAAGCACACATTTTGTTGTCGGATGACACAAGCCGAGGGGAAATGTCCAGCACAAATACATAATTATTAAAAATTAAAGCAGTAGACGATTCGTTGTCATTGTGACTCTGTGTGTGATTTTGTCAGCTCTCTGATTTTTTTTTTTTTTTAGCAATATGCTAATAGCCAACATCTCTTCTCATCACAGAGTTACTTAGATCTGAGGGATATTTCAAGGGGAGATGGGCGGTATGCGGTTCACATGAAGCCCTCAGACGAGGACCCCGAAAAGTGCCTGAAGCTTGAAGCCACAGTTTTCACAACCCATCGCCAAAATGTGTCACACTCAGGGTAAATGTGGCTGGCTGCTGTATTTTGATCAGGCAGCGGCACAGACAGCGGTGGCAGCTCACACACACACACACACTCACACACTCACACGCAGCCCTGTGTATCCTGCATTAGTGTTGGGCCAGTGCGTAGAAGAGGAAGATTAAAGGCCTGTTGAAGATAAAGGATCGAACACACGATGTTCATGAACTGTGTAAAGAACCGTCAATTATGGATGACGACGTGCTGAAAGATTTACAATTGAAACAAAATGCAGGATGATTTATTGAAGGCCCGCGGAGCGTCTGCAAATACGATCAAAGATTAAATAGCAGCACGCTCATAATTAATAGGAATGATGGCCAGAAGCATGAAAATAAGGTTTTGGAAAAGATAACTCATAAATATTTTTTCCTCACTCGTAAAGCGGGTTCTTCTCATCACACAGCTCCTGCAGACCTACCTTGAGTTCGCGGAAGAAGATGCTGCTGCGTGCCCACTCCACGATGGAGAAGAGCGTCTGGTCGGCCATCTTGCACATGAGGCCGAAGGTGTTGAGCTTCTCGTGTTTGCCCCGGCTGGCCTGCTCCTGCTGCAGGTAGGCCATGATCTTGGCCTGCACCTGCGGCTCGTCCGGCTCGCACTTGAGCAGCTCCACGATCAAGTGAGGGAAGCTGGGCGGCGAGCCCGTCTGGTAGGCGTCGACGTAGGCGTAGCCCATGATAGACTCCGGCGAGCTGGTGTACGGGTCTGGGTACTCGGACTTGATGGTGCGCGTGCCCTGGAAGTGTCCGTAGGCCGCCTGGTAGCCCTGCAGGCTGCCGGCGTGCGGCGGCATGGCCATGCTGACCGGCGAGGTGACGAACGGACTCCGGTCGTAGTCTGTGGGGGGCAGCGCGGTGGCGTGGTGGTGGTGGTGGTGGTGGTGGTGGTGACCCGCGTGGTGGCCCGGGTGGTGGCTCAGCGGGAGGCCCTTGGACGCGGCCGAGTGGATGTTCTGGATGGCCGAGGAGATGGTGAGGTCGGTGGGCACGGCCTGCATCACCTGAGTCATGGCCTCGATCTTCAGGCCGTTGGCTCGGATCAGAGCCTTCTTCTGCTGCTTCAGGGCCCGGTCGCGTTTGTACATCGGACCGAACTTGTTGCGACCTCCGCGCATGCGGTCCGCCCGCACAGCTGATGGAAAGAGAGACAAGAAGAGAGAGGACAACGTTAACTCTGTCCTGTGTGCATCTTTTGTCTTGAATGCCTTCATTCTTGACAATGTTCACGCGAGAACGCACAATTTTACGAGGCAAGTTTGCATTTTATTATACAAAAGAAGAGTTTCATGACCTGAGAAAAAGGAAAGTTGATGCTAACAATGCTAACAAACCTTCTATACTACAGCGATGCTGTGGGATTTGTTCATGCATGTATAAGCACGGCGTCGTGGTTGGGAACCCGTCGTTTGTAACTTGCATGTAGGGCAAAGGTTAACCTGTGGTGATTACACTTGACATTTACCTGTTGACTCGTAAACCCTGCAGGTCTAACAGATAGCGCCGTTACTCATTGACCGGAGACTCCAGCTTCAATGAACCGCTCGGCGAGGTGATCGTTGTACAGCTGGCTATCTCTGTCTGCTGCTCAGGAAAAGCTAGATATTTGAACGGACTCTAAAGAAAACTCTCTTTCTTAAACATCTTTAAATGTTATCTGATTTTGCAAATATCTCAAATCTTTCGAATGTTTAGCAGGAAACCTTTTTCTTTACAAAAAAAAGCCTGTAAAGAGGGACGATTAGCACATTGTGTGTTTTTTTTCCGATGAACTAAACACGATGCCCCCCCCCCTCCTGCCCCCTCCCCCCTGTGGTGAGGATCACAACCAGTCGGTGCCGTGGGTATTTCTAATGAACGAGCCGGGCACACGGTGGACCGCCACGAGGGCCATGTGTGATCTGTCCGACCGCTGCCACGGGGAAGCGGCGCTGCCGTCTCCCAGTCGGGGGCCGCCGCTGTTAATTATTCATACTTAATTACCTCGTACCCTGACGAGGCTCGGCGAGCCCAGCGTGCAGCGAGCCAACGCTCGTCTGGGAGGCTGTGCAACAAAAAAAAAAACCTCACTCACACCACGACTGTAGACTTAGATATGATTTGCATTGCATACAATACAAAAAAAGAAAGCTACATATTTAACTGTATATGCAAATATACACACGTTTGCCCTCATCGCACACACCACACACACACTGACAGCGTGACAAGTCGAGTCTCCTGCAGCGCACCAAGTCCTGACTTGTGAATGAAAGAGCAGAAGAAGAACATTTAAGAGGGCGTGTGGAGAAAGGAGGGGGGGGGGGTTTAGTCTGAGGGGAGGAGGGTCTCTCTCTCTCTCTCTCTCTCTCTCTCTCTCTCTCTCTCTCTCTCTCTCTCTCTCTCTCTCTCTCTCTCTCTCTCTCTCTCTCTCTGCCTTGGGAGTGATTTTAATGACCTCCGTCACAAAAGTGTCTGTCATTGATCTGAGCCCAGAGTGGATACACACACACACACATGTACACACACTCTCACACACTCATACCCACATGCTGACTCTTTCTCATACGTTCTTAGAGAAAACACACACACACACACACACACACGTGAGAAGCATCAGACACTAGTCCAGATCTCACAGAGAGAGCAAGATGCAGGCCAGACGCTGAGCCACCTCGAAGAGCCCCGACAAATGGAATGCAATTCATACACACACACACACACACACACACACCCACACACACACACACACCACAACCATTTCCCAACATGCTTGAGGTCAACCCCGCTGCCCCGTCGATGAGGCCCAGAGATTATCTTGACCGTTAAAAAATGTTTCGCCCATCAAAGGATAGAAATAAGAATCAGGAGCCGTCAAATGTTTCCATTAAACATTATTGTGAGGCGACTTTAACTATTCATGACTCCTCCACAACGGCGTACTGTAATTAATGAGCTGAGAAACTAATAGTCGGCCCTACTGGGAAAACAAAACGAGGCCCTGACTGCCTGCTCGCCTGCCTCGGACCCGAGGACCCACACCATCATGAATATCACACAAACACACACACATTCTTTGTCTCTAATTAAACAAGGTGATTTGCATGCGTGTAACACAGATTAACATGGACGGGGGAGGGGAGGAGGAGGCGGGGCTGTTGGGGGAGAAGATGGATGTGAGGTGGAGTTGTGTTAACGGGGTAGAAGCTGCAGTCGTCATATGACGCTGCAGCTTCACAAGGTTACTGTAAAACAAATTAATAGTATGGTAGTCATTTGTAAATGTGTTCATGCATGAACAAAAAAAACAAACATGTTTTTTTGTTTTTTTTCATGCATGAAAACAGCAGCAATTGAATTTCCCGTTCATAAACGCTCGCGTCTGTTCTGCAGCTTTTTGTGGTGACAAGAAAGCGATATGCTTGATATTCGTGGTTTGTCTGGCGCAAACAACACAAACTGAATCGTTAGCGTGACAGTGACGAACACCGACCGCTGAACGCAACACGCTTCATCAACCGCACGCAAAAAGAGAGAGAGAGACCGCACACACCTTGATTGACAGGAGTTGTGTGCAAAGTGCAGAGTCCCAAAATGACAATATACATTGTATTATACTGTATATCTTTATTTTAAATATATTTATATGAACAGAAAGAATCTCAGGGAAAAATGTTTAAATATTTGAGGACTTCTATATGTGTGAAAATGATTTGGTTCGGGGATATTTGGGGTGAGTAGTTTGGCTTTGGGACTAAAGCCAGGCTGAGATGCTAAAAGGCTGACGCTGTCTTCCACTCTGAATTCCCCCGACTTACTGTCTGAGCGCACGTCTACACAAAAACATACTCAGACACACACACACACACACACACGCACATCCATAAATTCAGAAACTGACCCAACCAAAAATCTTGTTCCTCTTTCCCAAAAGTATCCAGCAGCCTCTCAAACATGTACGAACACACACGAACACACACACGCAGCATCCTTCACACACACACAAAATGTCTTTGCACACATAAGTCCTCAACACACTCAAACACACACACACACACACACACACACACAACCCTCAGCGCTTATGGCCTCTGATTTATGGTTGTTTAATATACAGGAATATTAAGCGCGCGTAGGTGAGGATCCCTGTCGACCGCCAGCATATTAATGGGTCCCGCGGAGCCTTGCTGACACCCTGTTTGTCATGTCGGGGCCCCGGCCCCTGCTCCGGATGCGCCCTATCCCATGCACACACATGAATACCTATGATACCTATGCATAAGTAATGGGACAGCTCCCCGGCCGCTGCCGCAGGTACCGGGCGGCTGATGGAAGACAAATCAGAGTAAGAAAGATGGAGACGGGGAGGAAATAAAAAGTGGACGGAGAGGGAGAGAGACGCAGCGAAGAATATACAAACACTCGGACGGCGTCGATAATTTGAGCCGAATGCCCTTTAGAGCTTTTGCATTTATAGTAATTGATGAATTTAGATTTGATGATGGGCTAAGTGCATGAAACAAGAAAGATGTTGAATAAAAATCACTTGATGAAAGTGACACCAGGGGACAAGTGAGTTGGAGCTAAACGCAAAAAACACATCTGAAAACTGTAAAGGAACCAGAGTCAAATACTCAGGATGTTATCAGTTGAGGCAGAAGTTGCATTCTGTTCTTTGTTTTTGTAGAAAAAAAATGATTTAACTTCAGAAAAAAATGATTTCACTTCTGAATAAAATGATTTCCGTCCTGCTTGTCTGAGTAGTGAACGGTGAGCAAACGCCAGCGTTGCGCTCCGTCTTTAAGACGATACACAAGTGAAGGAGGTATTATTATTTTGCTCAGTGAAGCGCGTGATGCAAGGCAACTTCCAGCGAGCATAAAACGCGCGGCGTGCCGCTGGGAGCTGTTCAGTCACGCGTCATCAGCTGCACTGAGCGACGCGCTAACGGGTCAAACATTAGTGGCTTTTCTTTTCCTCATTGAGTCAACAACGAGACGCTGAGACGCTGCAGACCAACAAGCAGGAACGTTGCAGCTGCAACGTGTGTGTGCGTGTGTGTGTGTGTGTGTGTGTGTGTGTGTGTGTGTGTGTGTGTGTGTGTGTGTGTGTGTGTGTGTTGGTGCGGGGAAAAGAGTGTGTGTCCGTCATCATTGTGTGTATATAAAAAGAGAGTGTGTGCCTTTTTTCTAACCTGTGTGCTGCTGACAGTAATTAGAAAAGATAAATGAACAGGTTAAACCAATATTATCATATATATTAACATATACATTGAACTTTTTATAATTCCAGGATCCATAACAGGATTTGTAAAAATGATAATGGCAAATGCAACAACTGATAAAGTGTAGTTTAAGTGATACTAGCTTAAAGATTACGCTTTGGGCGTAAACCTTCCTGCACTGAAAACATATTTTACATTTTATTTTGCAAAACATACCTTATGTTTTTGATCGTGTGGCACACAGAGGAGAATATGATATGACACTATAACACTCTTATTCACATCACTGTTTACCAGCTACCACTCTGATATTTCACCTTGTTTCACTGCCTTCCCACAACAAAGTTACACACAGCAGACACACAC
>NW_027175965.1:9567500-9635000 GCF_023055335.1 Clinocottus analis
GACAAAGTCACATAAGAAAATTATTTATAAACTTCCTAATCCACTGTACCTTCATTTTTATGGTTTAATTTAATTTATTTTACACATAAGCAAATTTAATCTACATCCCTGTCTCACTGTTTTCTCAGCGTTATGAGCTGCTTCACAAAGAGTGCAGACTTTAATCTGTCAAAATGATATTGCTATTTTCAGTGTTATTAATATCTCGTCATATTCAGGCAAAGACTCCAGAATTTTACGGGGAAAAGCATCTTTTCAACTCGCTGCTTAATTATTGAAAAATATGAGCACAGGAGTCCGAAAAAATCCAATAAATTATATCCATAATTCACAGTTCCGGGATTACAGAGATTCAAACCTGCAACGTGTAATTAATTATAGGCTGCGGTGGAAATCAGACGAGGGGAAGATGTTTTTAATGTATTCCAGATCTATAACCGAGGAGCAGAATCCTTAAACCTGGTCCTTAAAAAAAATAAGAAAAAAAAAGGAAAAGAATGTACTGCTGTCAATATCTCACCAAACACATTTAATTGAAAATCTGCATCGCCTGATCCATCCAAAAGAATTTAAAAAATAAAAATTGGCTGCTCTCGGTTTTGGATTATCGACTTCTGAGTGCTAAAAAAATCCATCCTTCAAAGAGAACTTTCTCTCCAATTTTCCATTTAGTGCACAGCGCGCTATAAATATCTCAAGCAAACTGATTCCAACTCGCTCCAGAAAACACGCGGCGTCGCGCCTGCAGACCAGCGGACAACATCCACGAACAGCTTTCATTTGACCGGCGGTTCAAACCCAGAAGAGGAACGCGTGAAGGCCCGTCTTTCACTTTAATATACAAACAGCGACCGCTCTCATTCAAACTAGTGACACAGATTAAAACACACAGTCTGAAATCTGCACAATAATCTGAAATGGTAGTCTGCAATTATTACTCAGAAAAGTGAAGTATAATTTCAATAATCGTAGTGTTTGGGTATTCCTGACCTTGGAATTCTTTCCTCAAACGCTGCAACCAGGAAGCTGCTTTTCACCGCTTGTGAACACTGACAGTGAGTTTAACAAAGAGGAGAAACACAACTCACACTGCAGCTCCTCTGTCTCCTCCCAGTGTCTCCTGCTCACTTTGAAATAAACACACAATCCCTGCTGCTCACATTTAATCTTCCTTGAACTTCTGCAGATCTTTAGTATATTTTTGCGATGTCCGCTGTGCACTTTGACCTTCTGCAGTTGCTTGTGATGCGATGTGTTTTTAGGATTATTCTGCTCTCGCTCTCCCAGAATGCAACACGCTGGGAGCGACCTGTTTGTGTACGGCGAGCTGCACGAAGCCGGTTTCAGCTTGTTATTGTTGTTCCAGCAGGTGTGATGCGGCGCCATGTTTACTTCATGTGTGTAGCACAGTGTTAACTAACAATGTCTGGTGTGTGTGTGTGTGTGTGTGTGTGTGTGTGTGTGTGTGTGTGTGTGTGTGTGTGTGAGGTTAAAGAAACACAACCAAAGCACCAGGAAATGTTGACCTGCTAACAGTCTCCTGCATTCGTGTTTGGGGGTTAAATGATATCAGGATGAGTTAGAGGCTGAAATCAATTTACTAAATTATGTTGATATGAAACTAATAATTTAATGAGGAACCTCCACTATTACACTAGATTGTGTTGTTTACCTGACAGAGTCATTTAATACCAATATGAGTCTGCAACATGTCAACACTCTCATGCATCTGTCCAGCTCCGACAATTTTGCTGAATAGATTCATTTTAGACATAATCAATAATCAGCTTCAGGTAATTATCAATATCATTCATGTTTCAACAAGGATATGCAGCACTTTTTACCACACTTCATCTGCATCCTGCATCAATGCACACACACACACACACACACCAGAGCGTTTCAACTTTTGTGTGTGTGTGTGTGTGTGTGTGTGTGTGTGTGTGTGTGTGTGTGTGTGTGTGTGTGTGTGGATCGGCTCCTCAACACGAGCTTCTGCTGAGTGTGAAAAGCAGCGGCGATGCCTCTGACGTCTCCCTCCAAGCAAGTGCTTAGCATCTCAAGGTCATAATATGGGATAAAATCTATAACATCTGCTTTGAATAATGACCACATCGGCAAGAAATGTGCGCGGCGGCGTCAATTCACGTGAGCAGCACTTTCACAGCCGGCCGTGTGAACACACTGACGCTCGTCTTTGCTTCATTTTGCGCTGACAGCTTTATGGAGCTAACAGGACAACTGAGCAAAGCCTGATAGCTCCGTGTTGAAACCACGGGAAGAGAATCTAAAAAGGGACAAATAGCTCGTTGATAGAATGAAAATAATAGAAGCAACAGTTTGCTTGTTGGTGCTGGTTATTAACCTGCAACACGTTTGCAGCTCGACGGTGTTGTTCTCTTAATGAACTTGTGATGAGTGTTCAGACACTGAGGCCGTGTTGTCGAGCGCTCGCTCTCCTTCCGGGTTAAACCTCCTCCCCACCTCTGTTTGTGGTAATGACACAAAAAACTACACAAACACAGACTTTGTATGCTTTTACACTCGTGTTTCTTTTTCAAGCTGTTCACGTAATCCTCCGACGTTCACAGGAAAAGTTTCTTTCATCAATATTTGACCTTTGGCCTCTTTGACTTTGTTTTTTTCTCTCTCGGCGAGGAACTAAATCTGTGTACAGTTACATATACACAAATACATCTGCACAGATGATCAGAGAATAACACACTAAAGTAACGCAGCCATAGAGAAATAGAAGATCCAGGGTTTTACTTTGCATGGATTACGTTTTAAAATGGCAAAATGCAAACGTGGTGTTTTCCAATTTTTTTCCAGGAAAATCAAAATAAATTAAAATGCAAAACAGCACAAAAACACACAACAGCTCCACTGCTGAAGACACACAGGCAACATGCATGCATGCACTTTATACCAACACCTATAATTAGAAACCTCACTCCCAAAAACTATTTTTGGACACTAGAATATTGCAGATATCCAAGCAGATAGACGGAGAGGTTTCCATGATCACAATATGATTGCAGCAGAGAGACTCTGTCCCACTGGGGGAGAGGGGAGGGGAGGGGGTGGAGGGGGGGGGGGCACTCACCTTGCAGCTCTCGCAGGTCAGTAGTCCGTAGTGATAGCCTGAAACCTTGTCTCCACACACGGGACACATCTCGTCCAAGTCTTCGTCATAGGTGTAGTCCATCATTTTGAACTGGTGGGCTGAGGATGTGACACACACACACACACACACACACACACACACACACACACACACACACACACACACACAGACACAAGTCAGTGCTGAGCAATCTCTTTTCCAAAGGCCTACTTCCATCCATCAAGATGAACCACGCGACGCAACGGGAAGAAGCTTTTTGAAGTTCTGCTCTGGACTTGTAGAGGTTTGATGTGAGTGTGTGTGTGTGTGTGTGTGTGTGTGTGTGTGTGTGTGTGTTTGATGTGAGTGTGTGTGTGGGGGGGGGGGGGGGGGTGGACGACGATGGATAGTCAGGTTTGGAGTGAGTTGAAAGGCTGCGACCATTTCTTCCGCCTGGTCGCCGCCCTCTTTTCTTCTTCTTCTTCTTCTTCTTCTTCTTCTTCTTCTTCTTCTTCTTCTTCTTCTTCTTCTTCTTCTTCTTCTTCTTCTTCTTCTTCTTCTTCTTCTTCTTCTTCTTCTACATGCGGACAGAAGCCAAAAAATAAAAACGCGGGGCTCATAAATATGCATGCGTGTAAGTCGTGGACTCGCTGGGGGAAATGTGAGATATTAGAGTTAAGGATTGGAGGAGAATATGTTACCGCCCACAGACAAATGAAGACACACAGAGAAGCTCTTATCTCTGCAGGCGAGCAGGAAAAACATGCAGAAGCAACTTGAGCCAACATTATTTTCCCGTCGAAGAATCTCGCGATGCTAAAGGCCAAATGCTGCGTTCAGGAGCTTCATGTGCAGCGTTTCATGTGAATATCTGCGTGTGCTGGAGAAAAGAAATAGTCCATTCAATAAGTCGTCAATATCATTTGACATGATCCTTTCTGGATAAAATGAATTGCTGCAATTTGAAAATCAATTTAGGAATAAGAGAAAATCCGACATTTCTTTTATTAATATTTAGGACTGAGGATAAAATAAATATCAGATATAATTGCAGTGTATTTGTTGCATCGTGTATCATAAATATGTGCATTGATAAGGTGTGTGTGTGTGTGCGTGTGTGTGTGTGTGTGTGTGTGTGTGTGTGTGTGTGTGTGTGTGTGTGTGTGTGTGTGTGTGTGTGTGTGTGTGTGTGTGTGTGTAACAGGCTGAGCAAACTGACATTTACAGCAGTTACAAAAGCTTTTATGGTTGTAATCATAAAAAGCAGCCAGGATCAAACAGGAAAAGCTGCGTGTTTGTGGCTGTAAAAGTAAAAATATTTCGTCCCCTTCGCCTCCCAAAGCCTCCCCACACACACACACACACACACACACACACACACACACACACACACACACACACACACACACACACACACACACACACACACACACGAGCCCGCTGCTCATCTTCATGGGAGCTTTTAATTGAAGAAGGTTGCTGGTTCGATCGCGCGCTGCTCGGCTTGTTGGAGCAACAAGTTCCACCGAGCTGCCGCTTTTTCCTCAGCAGCTCAGAGAAAACTCACTTTACAAACTTTCTCCTGGCTTTGAGCGCGCGGAGGAGAACATGAGTCTGAGCTGCAGATTTAGACAAATTTAGATGAACAAAATGAGCAGAACCGGCGCACTGGCTTCGTTCACGCAGTGCACGAGGCCGTTATTAATATGAATCATATTAGCAGCTGTCGTTGGACATTAAAATAAAGCCACAAATACAGTATATTCCCATAAATATTATTTGAGGGTTTAAATCTGATATTTTCTCCCTTGAAATTGTAAATAATCGATGCTTCAGTTATTCCAATGAATTATAAAAGCACAATAAAATGGGTTAAAACTGTATTAAACACGATGAACATAATTAATTTGATATAAATATGTGGGCACGTTGAGTTTAGTGGAACCCTCCTGCGGCTTGTGCACGCAGTGTGTGTGTGTGTGTGTGTGTGTGTGTGCGTGTTGCATCGCTTCAGTCTCTCACCTGCTGCTCTCACCTCGACGGCCACGAGCTCACATTTCCAAAAAAGCTCCAATATTTGTATAAAATGTGGATGATTCCAGAGTAGAAGCTCGCGCAGCTCGCTCGTCCCTCACAGATGACGCGTCTGCAGCCGCCGCTGCTGACCTGTGAGTGTTTGTTATCAGCGGCTCGTAAAGCTGCACGCGGCTAATTGACTCCGTTTATGTTGCTGTGAAATGACGTGAAGAGAACGAGGAGTTTATGTTGCTTCTCCTTTTGAAACTACTCATGCTTTATGGGTTTTCTTTTAGAAAAACAGATCGAGAAACAATATTCGTGTGATCAATCTGATTTTTTTCTCCCTCATTTAAAGCTGCACATTTTAAAAAAATCATAAACCGAATTTCTCACATTTAAAGATCGAAAGCAAAGTAAAAAAAATAAAAAGATGAAAAATGCATTCCTTGTAAAAAAAATAAAAAAAACATATTTGGTGCTTTCTTTTTATTTAGGTGAATCTTTTTTGTGTGGCATTTTTCAATATGTGGAATATATATTTGTTACAACATATCAATTAATTCAGCTTAATTTGTCTACTAATTATTAGGATTTTACAATTCATATAAATCATGGATAAATCTTCTCAGAATAACGTTTCAGTCAATATTGGATTCACTAAATGAAACCTGTGAAATTATGCTCTTCAGTTTTTTATATATTTTTTAGAAATTAGCAACAACTTTGAACTGATGTTTGTATCCGGACAAAATCACGAACATTTTACAAAGAAGAAGTAAAGCGGTTCATTCCAAAAACTACAGATATTAAAAAGTGAAACACAGATCTCTTCTGCTCCGTTTCGCCGTGTTTACGCACCAGGCGCGCGCGCACTCACTCCTGTCTGAGTATAACTATCCTAGTTATAACTATGTCTTATTAATCAAGTGCGGGTTTGACGTGACTTTGTGCTTCATAATTGTTATCAGAGGAAAGATAATATCGCAGTAAGACACCGCGATAAGAGAGAAAACTACAACAACGAATGACCTCCACATGCACAACAACTTCACAAGTTTATCTTGCAATAATAGACTTGTCTTATCATTAGTCATTTTCATACGTTGTCATTTTCATACGGTGTCCGCAGACATGTGTTGTAAACACGCGGATTAAAAAGTTGTGGTGACATCAGCGCGCAGGACTTCATGCTGATTGTTGCGTAAAGTGGGCACAACATGTGTGGCTCTGCGTTGTGTAAAGAGGACACACCATGTGTGGCTCTGTCGTCTGACGAGATGGAAATGAGTGACAGTTCCTACCTTGCATATTCCTTGGCATGCGCCCTTGTTCTCCATACGATCGAGTGAGTCCCAGTGATTCAGTCTCGAATTTGGGCAGCATGTCCGCGCTGCGGCCCGAGCTGGAGACCCCGCACCGCGCGGCGGGACGCCTGGACGCGCGAGGCAGCTCCCCGCACACAAGTCAAAGAGTTCCAAGTGTCTGTGAAGCTTCGTAGTTCTTACTCTGTGACTCTTTCTGTCGTCCACTTATCGGACCATCCGAATGAAGTCTGATTCAAACGAGTCAGACTCTCTTCAAACGACCGGGTTGCATTGCTGGTTGCCGAAGGTGTTCTGATTTAATTCATGTAATTTCTGAATAATTGAAGAGCCACACTGACGCGGAGCAGACACGAGGGATCTCTTGGATACTCGTTCAGGAGCAGCTGCGCGCGGAGTTCGGTGAATCGGTCTCTCACTCAAACGAGACAACTGCGCAGCGTCCGGATTGAAATGCGGTGGTGAGTTCCCCCCTCAGCTCTTCCAAAAGTCTTTCTTAGCGCGTCACCCGTGAGCGTGGGACCTTCAATGCAACTTTCAAGCTGTAGCAGACGTGTACGCGCCACCGGGGCCGCCCCCTCCTGTGCGTAAAGTCGGATTCGGTGTGCCGGTCGGGCTGTCTGGAGATGTGGAGACCTCTCCCTCTCCTCCTCGCGGCTTTGTTTACTCCTCTCGCTCCAATCCGGGGCGCATGCGGCCGTCTGACATCATCCTTCTGATCCAATCAGGCGAGGGGACCAGGAAGCGTCGCCTCAAACCGTCTCGCTCCGTCTCTGCGATACCTCAGCTGTTTAATCCCGTTAATGATGGACTTTAAAAGTGGAGGGCGAACAAGGAAATCAAGCAAGGTGATGCAACTGCGTGAGCGAGAGAGAGAGAGAGAGAGAGAGAGAGAGAGAGAGAGAGAGAGAGAGAGAGAGAGAGAGAGAGAGAGAGAGAGAGAGAGAGAGAGAGAGCAGACGGAGCGGAGAGCGCACAGGCAGCGCGCGAGGTATGTGGGCTGGAGCGTGTTGTCACTGGGTCTGCAACACGCGCATGCACGTGCGCGCCGGGACCCAACGATTGTTTTTCAGAAGGTTCTTCATCTTTATTTATCCGTCGAAATGAAATGCAATGTTTAGTTTACATCAATAATCAATTATAGCGTCATGTCTTCTGCTTCTGTGATCATCGAGTAACGGTCCTAAAATATATTGAAATAGCATGAATTAACCTTTATTTATTTATTTCTAACAAATGTATCTCATTTTAGAAATAAAAATTAAAAAAAACTGTTCAAAAAGTAATATAACCATGTAGCTTCTGGGTTTATTTGCTCAATGTTATAAAACGTGAGCAGGCCTCTGATGTATCGGCCTCTGTATACAATAAAGTGTAGCTTTGCTTCATGGTTAGTATCAGTGGTTGGCTGCGCGTTATGTGACGTATCTGACGTCAAGCTTATAGGTTAATTAGTCTATTTCAGATATTAAATAATATTAAATAAAAACAACACATCACTGCGGCTGTTTGTCTCCTCACCTTCACGCGCTCACCTTACAGCAAAGAAACACTCATGTTGGTTCACAGACACAGACACGGACATCTGGTCAGGTGGAGCCGGCAGACCTTCAGACCACCTGAAGGGTCGCTGAGGGCACGCTCCGCGCGCGCATGCACGTGTAGGAACGCGCAGAGATAATTATGATAGTATATGAGAACGTATTAGTCTTATCGATCTCTAACATGTCGGTATTATTAGGCTGGAAAATCCCCACAGCGCGCAGTCAGGGGAGCAAACCAGTGATGGAATAAATCCCTAAACGCACTGCTTTTTAAAAATATATATTAATTTTTTTACAATTTATTTTATTTGTAAGCTCACAATATATAAATGTTTACTGAATCAGTTTCGTTTATTGTATTTATCGTTCTGAATTAGACTGCTTAATATACACACATATAAAGAATCTATTAGACTTTTATCATCTTATTGAAAAACAGGACAAATTCAACATTAAGAAAGAAAAATAACGCAAGCTTTGTGTAGAAATAACAGACCTGTTGCATTTCATTTCAGCATTAGTTATTTTACAATAAACTCCATGCAGTGAGTCAAACAGTCAGATTAACACCCATTATTTTATTTTCCTCTTTTTTTAATATCTTCATCTGTGGTCTGAATTGTCCTTCAGCCTTTAAAAAAACACATAAACAAGTTGAACTGTCGCAGAAATGTTTGCTTCTGCTGCAAATACTGTTTTACATAAAAGTCCAAAGTCAGCACATTGAAGCCTCTGATAAGCTCTATTGTGTAACCAGATCATGACGTCATAGTTTACCACTCTTTGTTTTCCCTGAAGAGTCATTCACGTCTCCCATAAAGTCCAATTTCACCAGAACATGAATGTGACGTCTTTACTCTTTGAGCTGCAACCCCAAACATTGTAACTCTCACTACAAAATAAAATAATACTTAATAAAATAAAACTTGCTGTGGACAAAAAAAGAGAACAGAATTTAATTGTGACCATTCAAACTTCCTTCAACTATAAAAACTGATAAAACAGATTCATGGTGTTCATCAACTACAATGTTGACACAGTGCAGAAGCTTCCACCAATCAGCAGCTTGCTCCTAATGCTGTGGTGTGATTGGTTAAAGATGGGTTACTAGCAGGCAGTGTGTGTGTGTGTGTGTGTGGGTGTGTGTGGGGATGTGGTGGGGGGGAGGGACAAGAGGGAGGAGAGGGAGGAGAGGGAGGGGGATGCAGGTTATAAAATGACACAGAGACTGATAAGACCTTCTCTGGCGAAATAGCCACACTGGAATGATTAACCTGTACGGAGGTGTGTGTGTGTGTGTGTGTGTGTGTGTGTGTGTGTGTGTGTGTGTGTGTGTGTGTGTGTGTGTGAGGGGGGGGGGGGGGGGGGGTAGAGGGAAGGTAAAATGAATTGAGGGGCGAATCTATGAGAGACCGGTCAAAGGGTTGAAACATAAAGACACAAACAAACTGAATGGAGAGCCGAGGCTTGTTTATTATTCACAACAATGAAATCAGAGAGACAGAGAGAGAGAGACAGAGAGAGAGAGAGAGAGAGAGAGAGAGAGAGAGAGAGAGAGAGAGAGAGAGAGAGAGAGAGAGAGAGAGAGAGAGAGAGAGAGAGAGAGAGGTTCTTAAGTGATCCTTTATCTGGACAGTTTACAGTTTGAGGTGATAAAAGTCACATAAAGAGTGATGTTAACCCTCTCACTCAAACTTTGGACTAATTCTTATCCACGTTTCACTTCCAAGTTTGGAATTACACACAATAAACTTTAGGAGACAACACTAACACACGTCTACGTGCATGATTTATTAAACAAAGAGTCTATTATTTTCAATTAAATGAGAAACTATTGCATCGATGTGAGTGTGTGTTTATGTGTGTTTGTCTTCAAGTTGTGTCTTTAACCACGTTGATACCTGGTGGGACATGTGCAGCATTTCCATGAATGTGACATGTGACACACACACACACGCACACACACACGCACACACACAGTATGCACACACTCTGTATTGGAGACATGATGTAAACAGTCATTTGCTTGAAAACTACGACAGCACCGGCGTACAGAGCAACGACACACAACACAACACAAAACCTAACTTTCTGTGAAGACGGATTATTTTAGAAAGACATGCATGTGACAAACACACACTGTCACACCATCCTGAACACGAGAGGGGAATAACACATGAATAATAAAGCGGTGAACATGTTGGTTCTGCTCCTCATGACCTCTTTATCACATTGCACTACATTGTGTTGCTCATTGAGATATTACTCTTCAGTTTCTGAGATATGAAACTGTAAAACTTCAAGATGAAACGTGTTCCCAGTGTTTCATCCGCTGTCGCAGGATTCTTCTTTTGATGAACAGAAAGAAAACTCTGTGTTGATGTACTTCGGCCTCTCCTCTGATGGTCACTTTCTAATTCCTTCGTAGATGTTGAACCTCTCTGACTTTGCGTTGCGCTGCAGGTCGTCAGCTGTTACCTGCTGCTCTGCTCGTCTCTCTGGATTATTGGAGGAAACTCAGTCTGTCAACAGCAAGTGTTGACATTTGGGCTTAGAAGATAAACCTCACGAGGGATCAAACAAAGACTGAAGAGAGGCGTGTGTGTGTGTGTGTGTGTGTGTGTGTGTGTGTGTGTGTGTGTGTGTGTGTGTGTGTGTGTGTGTGTGTGTGTAAAGAGGTTTCAGTGTACCCAGTTTGCTGCTTATAACCTTATGTAGAATGGCGCAGATATTGTCTATGGGTACACATATTTTAATGATTTATACTTCATCATATGATATGATGAAATAAACAGGATGTTAAGAACCGACTGAATACTCTGCATTTACAGAGATATCATGTGATGAGATATCATTAGCAGTAGTTGAAAGAAAGTGAGGAATCGCCTTTAAAAAAGGGAATTGTTAATGTCAACCCTTGAGACGCAGATTCCTAGTTGTGACTTTCAGTCTTTTTTGTTTCTGGTTCTTGTAGATTGTTTTGTATCACAGTATCTTTGACAATGATGTGATAATATGCAGCATATGCTACACGGAGCAGGCGTAACTCTGGCTAATGGAGGGTAATGATGCAGGCAGGAGATAAGAGATTAATAAAAAGATACCGTGGGCGACTGTGACACAGAGCAGGTCAAGGCTCGGCACTTGCTCATCCCTGATGAAGTGTCAATCACATCGGAGGGAGGGATGATGGAGGGGACGGCAAAGAAAAAGTGGAAGGAGAGCATCAGAGGGAGGGAGGGAGGGAAATATGTGACACATTAGAATAAAATGGAGTAACAAGAAGTCACTGAATGGGTTGATAGGTCATGTAAATCCTATTTATGGCCTTCACAGTGATCTCACACCAGATGAACGCTTAAGATTAAAAATATTCTGAAGCCACGTCGCATCAAATGACACACCGAGCATCAAGACTGAGCCCTGCGGGGATTAGTACCTCCAGTAAAAGATCTGAACACTTCTTCCACATCTGCTTTAGCTGAACATCACATGTTCAGCTAACACTACTAAAACTGTATTTCTCATCTAAAGAGACAAAATTGTTTGTTTTTTCATCATCGTGTTCAAAATGGCGGCGTTGTGGGCCGTGTTGCTCGGGTTGTTTCTCAAACTCAACAACTCTGCACTTCCATTCCTGGAGAGACAGCGAGCAACAGGCTTCAAGTCATTTTCAATAAGAGCCGTTCACATGCAGTTAAGAACAGACGTCGTTCATGAATTATGACGTCGTTGAATGACATGTTGCTTCAGCAGTGACGCCTCACACAGAGGATGAAGACACACCGGACACGAGTTTATCTAGTTACCTAAAAGGTTGTTTGGGTGTGGATGAATGCATTTAAACATTACATTTACAAAAAGCACATATGTGCGTGTGGACAAAGCCTCATCGTTAACTTGTTGTGCTTCATTTCTATTCTTTACATTTTAACTTAGAACAAACTAAAAGACAAGATCTGACGCTCAGTGAAGGGAAAGAAACAATTAAGGCTGAAGTTAAATATGGAAAGGGTTGAGAGGGAAGTGTGAGAAAGTGCACACACACACACACACACACACACACACACACACACACACACACACACACACGCACACACACACACACACATACAATTCACCCCAGTATAAACATTATGCTCGGAGAATGTCCAGGAATATATGCTGTGGTAACTGTGACTCACACAACCTAACCACTTCTCCATCGTCTCACACACACAAACACACACACACACGCACACATACACACTCCGGGATGTCCAAGATTATAATTAATCTGCCTCTTGGATCTTTCCCAGCACTTCTTTAGGAGCAGAAGTATAAATGTTACCGTCAGGCTGCTCTGACCCTTCACTTCCTCACTTGTTGCGTTACTTTGAGTCATTTAGGAGAAACTACTGTTGGACATCCTTGAAATGGATCTGAAGAGGAGTGTTGTGCCAATGCCTGAAATGTAAAATCGGAAAAAAAATGAGGATATGGAAGCATTTTCCTGCAATACAAATCCCAGACACGACGGTCCATTTCAGGTTAAGTCCTTCCGTTAAAGGAATGCACACACACACACACACACACACACACACACACACACACACACACACACACACACACACACACACACACACGCTGTAACCCGAGAGCTGATGTGTCACTAAAAGACCATATGTGTTCTTTAATGTGTGTGACGGTGCTTTAAAGACCGTGCATGTACATTAACATCCACAGATATGACCCATGAACAACGTACACACACACACATCATTTGTGTTGTGCTCGTCGCTCTCTCTTGCGCTCTAAACACACACACACACACACACACACACACACGCACCAGCAGAGAGCGACTGCTGGATCCATTAGCAGGTCATGTAACAGTCATTGTTCATTGCTTCGTATGAGCTTCTACTTTCCAGAGCCGGCGAGAAGAACAATAGAACACGGAGACACTGAGACAATCAGCTGTCTCGGTTCTAAGAGAACCCAAACAAACCATCGAGCGAGGTCTCTATCAGAATATGTTGTCGTGCATGAGAGGATCAACAGCTGCAGACCCGATAAGCTCCTGCGCCCTGGAGGTGTTTGTTCACAACACGTTGTGATATCCTCATCAGGTGGAATTCCAAGGATGGCTCTCTGGAAGGTGGAGTCGAGGCTCCTGGAAGGATTTTCAACGTCAAAAACAGCTGCTGAACAAGTGTCAGCTCATTGTTCTCCTCACTCAGGCATGCAGTTGCTAACATACGTGTTTAAGTGTTTAAGTGTGACTCTTTACTCCACGGCCGAGGTGCAACGGATGAAGTCAGTGGACCTGCTGAATGTGACTGAAGCCGACCGCGTTGTTGGGTGTTGGTCAACTCATCGAGGTGGAACTTTCTGGATTGAAGAAGTGTTTTTTATCATCTCTGATTTCATTGCAATGAATGGAATGCGCAACACAATTGAAGAGGTTTGAAACCCAGATGTGCCGATGCCCTGAAGCCGAGTCTCACTTCTCTTCAAGTGAGAAAATACGACAAAAAACACACTTGAGTTCCAGTAATATTGCCCAAGGTGCAGCAGGCGGAGGCAAAACAGGTAAACACAGCAGTAAACGACTCTATATCCCCAAATAAATGATAAAAATAGTAAAGAACGAGCGTATCGATGTGATTATATAAAACAAAGAATGTTCGGATGCATTTTTCATCAACTCCATCGTTCACACACGATGTGAATACAACAAGGACAGAATCATCTCACTGAGGCCGATTCAGCCACCAGGTGAGTGTGCGGTCATTTATGACAGGTGACACACACACACACACATGCACACACACACACACACACACCTAACTCGACAATCTCTTGTCTAGCTGTTAGTCGAGGTGAATCCTGGTTGATTGTGTGGGCTGTTAACTGCTTCATTCTTCTGTCTGAGACACACATACACACACAAACACACACACACACACACAAACATTTACATACACGCACACGCACACTCACAAAGACCCAGGGGTCAGTGTGCGGTTGGCTGTAACAGCCTGGATAGTGAAACAGTGTGTAAAGAGGATGGACTGGTCTTACTCTCTCTGCATGACACACACACACACACACACACACACACACACACACACACACACACACAAATAGTAATGGCTGGTTGACTGGTGTCTGTGGTCGCAGAGCGGTCAGTTGTGACAGACACATCGTATCCCCTCTGGCTGACCTTTGGCCACACACACACGCACACATACACACACACACACACACACACACACACACACACACACACACACACACACACACACACGCACACACACAAGGATGCCCAATGGACCGTTCCCTTCTTCCTTTATCCACCCCGGTCCCTTCCTCCAAACCGCTGTGCTAATGGCACATAACAGCAATAAGGTCGCACACAACTCCACCGTGCCAAAATGCACAACATTAACACACAACACAGATCAATGAGGGCTACTGTAGAGAGTCTACTTGTTGTCACAGCTTGTGGTGCGTTGCCGATGTCTTTTAAGGATGTTATGTGGCTTTAAAGGAGAAATTCACTCTGATAGACTTTAAAATGGAGCTCATTTCATTATTTTAGGTCGACACTTTGTCATCTACTTTTGTGTGAAAAGGATATGAGTCACACATGTTTTTCTATAGCTCATTTTATGAAAGATGTCTGTCAGCTGTAAAACACCTGAACAATAAAAAAAAACTGCTGCATCTCATTTTTTTTCATCCTTTTTTTTCAGTTGCCAACAACACGACTGCCAACATGTGGAAAAAAGAAGGAAACACGCGGCCCGGCCGACCCGACGACTTTATTTTACGATCGCTGCGTCATCAACATAAATACAGGTTAATGACTCCAGCTGTGTGATCTGAAATATCGACTTTTAAACTGAGCGATCACACAGTGCCGCACATGGGCGTTTGGAAAGGTTCAGCTCTCCCTCAACACACTTTGACTTTGACTCAAAGCCAGCAGCGTTTTAAGATTTATACACGTTGGAGACGCTTTTGAAGGAGCTCAATTTAGAGGTGAGAAAAATAACATTTCTGTCCAGATGAAACAGAGATTACACATTTAACGGCAACAAACTCCAGTTTAATCCAGTTTAATGTCGAACCGATGAGGTTTTGCAGATTATATCTGCAAAACAGTGAATTCTTTGACCTCTAGAGAAACTCTACTCCAAGAATGATGAACGGAACAAGCTGATAATATTCAGAGGTTTTCCTGCAAGCTGATTCATTATTACACACTGTTCACATGAGATTACCACAACGTTGCCTGACAATCACCAGACAGATTAAATCCTCCCTTTACTGTCTTATTAGGTGAACATTTCCGATCTAAATCCTCTCCTGCTTCCCAGTTTGAAGGGCTAGCACCTCAAATGAATGTGTTGCTATTCAATTAGGGCAACTATTGTGCTTTATCATTCAGAGAATGGCTAATAAAGCCTAATTGCAGCGCAAAGATCCATAAAGGCAGGCGGGGGAAGAGGCCGAGAGAGCTGCTTTATGGGTTCAGACGAGCAGGTGGGGGCGGCCATTGTTCTCCCATGATAAAGTCCTGCTTCTCTGTGTGTGTGTGTGTGTGTGTGTGTGTGTGTTGTTTACTCACCTCTCTGTGGAGGCCTCCAGGTATAATTTTTGGTGACGTGTGTGTGTGTCTGTGTGTATTTGCTTACCTCTCAGTGAGAGGCTGAGGAAGTGGGTGATGTGCAGGTCACTTGGTCACTGTGACAGTGTGTGTGTGTGTGTGTGTGTGTGTGTGTGTGTGTGTGTGTGTGTGTGTGTGTTGCTGTATGTGCTCAGACTTAATGGAGGGTAAATACAAAGATCCTAACCATTAACTGTGCCGCGATGTTTGGTCACGAAGACCCGAGGAAACATTATCTCTGGACGGTTCCTCTCTTTGACTGAAGGCATTTGGTCCTGGAGATGCTCTTTTGTTCTTCTGAGCCGAGAGGTCACATCGGAGCATGACGGGATGAACCTGTGATGAACGTCCATCACTGATGGACTGAGTCGCACCGAACCAAAGAACCAGAAAAAAAGCTTTGTTGGCCTACAGACTCTTGAGAAGTTACTCTTAAATATTCAGTTATTATATTCTGCATCACTTTATTTTCTTTGGAGACGACTTCTTGGAGCTTTTATTACAATGCACCTTTTCAAACCACACAAGTAGAAACGAGATTGCCGTGCTTTCAAAATGAATGAAAGGTCTGAAAACTTAAAATAACACCAAATATTGCACAAGTAATTTAAACAAATGGACATATTGATTCTGCCTCTCTGGACGGGATCCCCAGGGTTGGGCTTAAGAGATGTCACATGATACTTTACTAAAACGTTCTTTATGTTCAAGCTCTCTGCTGAGAATCTCCTGCAACCTGCAGGTCACCGGTTTGATCCCTGTAATGTCCAAACAGACATTTTCTCACGTCTTCTTGAATTGTTTTTGATCGTCTTTGTGCTTCTTCACCTGCTGATAAATGCTGTGCTCCTCCCTGAAACTAAAGCATCCATCTTCATGAGAAATGTAGGAAGGAAGTCGGCCAGCAAGTTCTTTCACAGCAGTTTGGATCGAAGGAGAGTTGAGATGTGAGTTCATTTCTTCTGGATGGAGTCCGCTTTGCATTGAACCACTGAGCCATCCAGACAAACAGTCAGTCAGCCACGTGGTGAGGCAGCAACTGAGTTTATCTCTCCGCTGATTATCCGGACCAGCTACTAGGATTCAATCGTTCAGCCAACCAGAGGACGATTTGGGGAGACGAGCCCTTCGTCAGTTGAGCAGGATGCTGCCAGGCCGCTGCTTGTGTTGGCGAGCGAGTGGTCTGTTTGTGAGGCAGCTATTCAGTCATGATTCAGTCAGCCAGGCAGGTTGTCCTGCCTCAACACAACCAGTCAGTCAATCATGGGGCCGGACAACGAATCAACTTGTTATGGAATCGGTAAGTCAGTCATCGTCAGCGTTGCAGCTGTGCAGTTAGTACATCTGGCGCGCTGCAAAGCAGCAAGTCGACCTTTTGTATATTTTCAGAGCTGTACAGGCAGATGTGTGTGTGTGTGTGTGTGCATGTGTGTGTGTGTGTGCGAGAAAGACAGAACCAGAAGTAGTACATTGAATGTAAAAACTGCACAGCGTATACATACAGCACAGTATGGTGTGTACTTGGTTGTGGACCACCCATAGGCCCAAAGCGTCTCTGGGTGAGGCCTGGACCTGGATTAATTATGGGCCCCGTATGAAGTGGTTTTGTGGCAGGTTGGGGGAGGGATGGGGTTGTTACACCTGTGAACGCCGTCACTGCAAACCTCAAGCCAGCTCCCTGACATGGGGCGGTAGGTATGTTGGCCGGGATGGAAATGACTCCCAGCTTTCCCTCCGTCGGGCCCGAGGGGGAAATACGCACACATATGGTCCGTATACTCATTTGTCCAAAAAAGCAAAGAAACAAAGAGAAAGAAAATCCAGATATGTTTTAAGGAATGAGAAAGTTTTGCTTCTCCAGCTGGATGGCGAAGTGAGAGCAATTTTCTGAAATGTGGACCGAGTCCCCTGTTGAGGAGAATTATAGAAACTGCCCTTTGCTGGGACCCCGGCGGATATAAATGGCGCTTCAATCTCGCCCCCCCTCGGCAGCGGGTCTTCGGGTGTCGCCGTGGGTTTGAGGCGTTTTACCTCGTGGCGAGGCCGATAAATCTGTCACCTGGAGGAATCCGTCCCCGGCCCGGAGGAAACAAATTGCAGCTTTGGATCGGAGGCAGCGTGGAAGAGGAAGGAGGAAGAAGAGAGGCTGGAGGGAAGAAGAGAAAGAGAGCAAAAGGGAGAGAGAAGTGACCTGTCAGCCCAGCCCATTCATCATCTGTACAAAATGGTCGCCTTCATCCTTTTCCGCTGACCAGCCAAAACATCCTGTGGTAAGCAAGTTTTAAGGTGACGTTTAAGTGTGTGTGTGTGTGTGTGTGTGTGTGTGTGTGTGTGTCATAGGCTTTATTTTTCTCTTGTTTGCTACCTTTCTTTGACCTCATCCATATTACAAACATTTCCTTGTTTCCATGTTTTCGTTGGAGCGTCTCCTCCCGTCGCAGCGTTGAATGAATGAGATGAGATCACGAGAGGAAGGAAAGTCGTGTGTGGTATTCAAAGAACGCGGTGAGACGGCTTCCCCGGTTCTTAACGATTATTATTTTTCATATGAAGCAGCGTCTGACGTTGTGCAGTTGTGTGTAGCTATTACAAGTTGGCGCTCTGCGCACCACATTAATGAGGACCTCCACTTGGAGCGGTCAGGTGGAGTTGGCTCTGTGGCGGCCAGAAAGCTGACAGCTCGGTCCTCTGGAGAGGATGGTGAGCCAGTTTGGGTTTGGCAAGACTGCGTGTGTGTGTGTGTGTGTGTGTGTGTGTGTGTGTGTGAGTTGTTCATACTGTATGTTCTAATATAGAGAAAAAGAGCACATGCAACTAAAGGTACATTAACGTAAAACTGGGTGCCATTTCCTCAGGGGAACAAATATAAAGCAACGAACTTTAGCAGTTAAATGTTGTTGCTGTCACACACACACACACACACGCGCACACGCACACAAACATACACAAGCATACGCACACACATACACACACACACTCTAAAAAAAAACGCTCTCAAAAAACAATTTGCTCAAAAACAAAAACGCTCTCAAAAAGTTTTTTTTTTTTTGGTGTGGCGTGAATGGGCTTCCATAGAGCCCATTTCCATCACACACACACAAAAAATCCGGCCTAAAAAAAAAAACATTTTAACCAAAAAAAAGAGAAAAAAAATAGGACAAAAAACAAACAAACATTAGGACCAAAAAAAAAATTAAAAAAATTTAGAACAAAAAAAAATATTTAAAAAAAAGGACAAAAAAAAAATAAATAAATAAATTAGGTAAAAAAAAAAAAATTTTTTGACCTAATTTATTTATTTTTGTCCTTTTAAAAAAAAGTATTTAAAAAAAAAAAAACTTTTTTTTTTGGGAATTTTTTTTTTCTTTTTTTGAGCAATTTTTTTAATTGAGAGCAAAGATTTTGAGATAATTTACTTACAATCTAGAAACTTGCTCAGGTAAAAAAGACACAAATCTACCTTCATAAGACACACACACACACACACACACACACACACACACACACACACACACACACACACACACACACACACACACATTGTGGACTAAATAAAACCTGCCGCTGTGCAGCACTGTGAATTCTACAAACGTCGATCAGAGGGTTGGACACTTTTTCAGAGGCACCCATGGGTGCTGCAATGAGCTCCATGGAAAGAGGGAGACGTGTTTTTGTGAAGAATGAAAAGACCTTGAGAGAAAAGTTAGAATCCTGACTATTATACTGCATTCGTGCTGCTGTGTGCGTGTTGGATCGCCTGCGACCGACAATGATTTACACTTATGCGTCTGAAAGAAATAAAATATAAGTAATAAAAAACCTTCTCACTGAAGGATCTGCGGTGTCAGAACAACGAGAGGAGAAGCTCGTGCAGAGGACGAGGAACACGAGACAAACATATTGTGCATAGTTCAGAAACAGGAATCATCCGTATGTTTATGTTAGTTTATGAATGGTTGTAAGGCCAAAAGAAAGTTTATACGTGGAGGTTCAAATATCATCTTTTTTCATCAGGATCAGAGACTCGAGATGCAGATGTTCTGTTAGTCGCTTTATTTAAAGGTTAACAGGTTAAGATCTAAAATCTATTGAAAAACAGGAAGTGGATGAGAAAATACATTTAGATTTTATATGTTTTATCATGATTTGATGTGTTTATGGTCGTCAGTGATGAAGGAACAACTTCACACATTTGAAATAAAAATAATACGAACCTGCCATTTGTCATCAGCATCATTTTTAAAAGATAATTAAAAGTATTTAACCTTCAGTCCTTAGAAGGTCTCTTACTTTTCCCTGCTAATATTATGGGCTGTCGTGCCGCCATCTTTGTTATTTCTCCTCAACAGGAGCGTCAACGAAATGCATCCTTTTTAAAAGTGAACTTTAACTCATCTTTTATTTTTCAAAATATGCCGTAAAGTGTCTGAAATGCAGAAGATTTCACACGTTCAGAATTCCTGCGTGAGCCCGAAGCGAGCCGTCTGAATCTCAGAACAATGTGCCGTACATCTCCACGTGTGATGACTGATGGGCTTCAGTGATGGCCTGTCAATAAGCAGCGTGGGCAGGAAATAAAGAGCCCCCCCCCCTCTTTCCCCAATAGACAGCAACATAAAGAGAGGTGTGGTGGTGGTGAGGGCGGGGTGAGCAGATAGATCATAGTAACAGCCAATAATAAATGGATCATGCTTCTATGTTTTTAAAGCCAGTGGCAGCTGTATTGAATGGGAAACCTTGTGTGGGGGAGAAAATAGAGGTTTATTGATCAGACACAGCTTGTCGGGTGAAGTGGTCGGGAGGAGGGGGGGGGGGGGCGACCTCCAGGAAAATGATGTGCTCTCTGAGTTTTCTATTTCATAGACAACCAACCCCCCCCCCCACACACACCCCTTTCCACACACACACTCCAAGAGCCTCACCTCCCTGTCCAGTCTATTGCCAACACACACACACACACACTGTTTTTTTAAATAGATGGATGAATAATGAGGAGGCCTTTAGGCTGCGGCCACGTAGAAACACGGCAGCGCTTGTTTGAGATGTTTTTGTGTTAAAGGTCAGACGGGGATATTTTCTGCATCTCGGTTTTCGTCCGTGTGGCACCGTGTGGCACCGTGTGGCACCGTGCGGCACCGCGCGGCACCGCGCGGCACCGCGCGGCACCGCGCGGCACCGCGCGGCACCGTACGGCACAGTGCGGCATCGTGTGTCAGTAAGTGAAAACTTCCACGGCGAAAATGGAAAGTTGTTGTTTGGCTCCAGACTTTGGAGGAAGTGAACACTTGGATACAAAACAACCAGCTCAGCTCACCACAAACATGCGGCGGTCCAGTGAGCGGCGAACCTGTCCAGTCGACCCGAATTCAGTCATCAACTCACTTCAATTCCATGAAAGTCTGTTCCTCTTCCACCTTGTTAAAAACATTTGGCGCATTACTTAAACTATTCATGAACACATCCTACTGTTTTCACTTAGATTCTCTCATAAATTTCAAATCAATACCATGTAGATGCCGTGGTTATTCCATCATGGATGATGTAGACTCCTGCCTCCTGTTTTTATTGAACATATTTCATCTGTCATGAGTCCAAAGTGTCTCACCGAAATGCTGCAACTTGAGCAGACAAACTACATTCGAGCAGAACACTTTCTCTGCAATTTGATTAAACAACATGTCCGCTGCCAATCTCCCTCCATAAAACATTTGACGTGCTGATGGTGCGGCTGCTATTTGATTTGCAGAAATGTGCCTGTTTGTTTTCTCAGTTGCCGTCGCCAAGTTCCAAATCCGAAAAGGATTTTCTCCCATTTGTCCGTCCTTTTCTTTTTCCTGGTGTTATTTTTCGTTCCTTTTCTTTCGCTCTCTCTCCAGCAGCCCAGTCGCATGCAGACCGGCTCGCTGACCGATTTAAACAGCGAGGTTTTCTGCAGCTGAACGCCAGCGAGCAGCGGCGCTGTGGTCTCCTGCAGCACTTTGTCTGTGGCCACACAATTAAGGATTTAGGTGTGGCGATAGGAAGAATGTGGACATCGGATCCTGGCAGCCCACACCCTGCTAACTCTTGGTTTCTTTCTATTTTTCTTTCCCTTTCTCTTTACTCCACCATGTTCCTTGAATGAGAGAGAGAGGGAGAGGAAGTGAGAGAGAGAGAGAGAGAGAGAGAGAGAGAGAGAGAGAGAGAGAGAGAGAGAGAGAGAGAGAGAGAGAGAGAGAAGGTGCATTTTAGGCTGAGATAAGGACAAATGCAGATGTAGAAGAAGCACAGCAGCTAAAGATATCAAGTTTTTTTTAAAGTCATTATGGTTGAATAATCTTGAAGGTAACTGGTATATATGTCCAGTTTTTCCAGGTTGATTGATTGCAGATTGTTTAAATCTATTTCCTCTGAAATTAAAGTTTGAAACAGGTTGCCAAAAGGGGATTTACTTTTATATACTGTATTTGTGTAGTATACTTGTGTAAGTATTTCTTCTTACCAAAAACACACAACCTGTGCAGCAGCTATGAACCACAGTACCTTACTGTACCATCTTAAAATCACTTGTGTTTTTGCTTATTTAATTGTAAGAGAAAATTAAAAGGTCTCAACATAAGTATGTAAAAACTGACCAAGTGACACATTATTGAAATACTCTATTTCTATAAATGTCTGTCTCTGACATTGCCTGAACTCTTTCTCACTTAATCCATCCACATCCACACACACACACACACCCACACACACCCACACACACACACACACGTACACACAGAGAAATACTTGAACTGAACCTCCTGAATGCATCACTTGCTGACAAAATGCCGCCTGGAAGAAGCATTTCAAAGAGAAGAAATCCAGCATGGACCAAATAAAACGTCCTCAGCGATGACTTATCCAACCCTCAACGAGACCGTTCTGCCTTCTGACCCATAAACTTTCTCCATTATCCCCCAGACTGTCACCAACTTATGATCCATGCTCCATAAAACCTCTTCATTCATCACCAGCAATTAAATCAATTATCATTCTCGGGGATCGGCTCCCGACAAATCACGGCGGCGGGCGGGCGGCTGGGCTCGGGCCGGCGGGGGCGTCCGGACAGGCAGAACGAGGCAGCGGACAGATAGAGTCATCCCTCATGCTAAGTGGGACGGTCCTGACGCCGGCTGAGATGGACCCCGAGGTGTAATGGCGCTCTTTGCCTTGACTTCCTGTGGCCTCGGCGGCAGCGCGAGCTGGAGAGCGGCGCCGGGTCAAACGGCGGCTGAATAGTTTGTATCCAAAGTGAAATAGCTGCCATTTTTTAAAATTAAAAAAATGATTCATGGCACACATCTTAAGAGGTCCTTTCATTTTTAAAGCTGTAGTGTTAACTTTCCATATTGGAAAAGAAAAGTAAACAAGACATATTCATAACACGCAGAGCATTCGTCCTGGAAACTGAGGCGAGCAGCAGGGAAGTCGTTCCATCAGCGATGAACACATGAAATAAATAATGAATGAGGGAAGTTTCTTCAGCAATAAAACACGTCAAGCAAACTGTGCTCAATATTTTAAAAAGTACACGTAAACTTATGTCACATAGCTAATCATTTTGAACAGGAATAGAAAAGCAATGTAGTCACATGTTTTTGTGTAATAAAAATTGTAAAGTATACGTTATATAAATATGATAATAATGTAAAATCTCTTTAAAGTTGTCTTATGGACGTTGCACCTTGTTGGTCACATCTATTCACCTTAATAAAATCTTCAGGCCTTCATCAGGTAACATTAATAAATTGCAATTAGTATTAAAAGTAATGTTAATGAAAAATAACAGAATTTATTGATAAAGGTTTCCAACAAACATCCAGTGAGGCAATACTAATAAAAGCTGTGGATGTTTTTCCTGCATTGTGACAATAAATAAACATTAATATAATAACAAATATTCCTCCTTATGGAAGCCCATTCCGGCCACAAAAAAAAAAAAAATAGACAAAAAAAGCCATAATTATGACGCCAAAAAAAAGTTGAAATTCTGAGATAAAAATGTAAAATGATGAGATTGATGGGTTTTTTTCTGTCATGGCTTTTATTTGTGTGGCGTTACTGGGCTTCCATACAATCCTCCTGAAGTAGTTTATGTAAATTATGCATTCAAATTCAGAGGAGACGGTTGGTTTTGTTTGTGTCAGCACTGTCGGATTCCTCCAACCATCAGCTGCATCCAGGAAATCACTGAAGAGCAAACTTGAGGACGTCTTGTGACGACCGTGGTGATTAGCAAGTGAAGCTAACGCTAGCTCTGACTCCTTCTGCAGAGTCAGAGCTCCAGGATGCAGCATCCTCACAGTAAACTACACAAATAGAACAACACAACAACCTCAACGCTGTTCAAGGAACATTTGTATTCACAACCTTCATGAGATTAAGATGTGTTTGATGCCATGTGGACTCATCCATGTGTCCCCGTGAGCAGGACGACAACAACACTCTCAGGCGAAAAAGGGGATTAAGTCCACTGATATTTATGCATTTGAGTTATTCCATCAACGTAACATCTCCATCCAAAACAAGATTGTAGCTTCAAGTGGAATTATAGTTGTTCTATCCAAACACAGCAATTTGTTGCAGGAACATCCAGAGGGAACGGTGGGAGGAAAGAAGGCGTCTTGGTCTTAAAACGCCTCCATGACGGGACAGAGAGAGTGACAGGGAGATGAGAACATGGGGTGAAAGGGATTTCCTGAGGCGACGGCATCAATATGTTTAGCATGTCCCTTCTTTTTATTATCGCACCGCTGGGTTCCCACCCTCCTTCCACACATAAAACACATCATCGAGTCCTTCCTGTCCTCGGCAGCTTCCAGAGATGTTGACGGATGTTGGTTCGGACTCAAGGATGGGGCCGGTTGCCAAAAAGCTAAGTCTTATCGTCTCCTTAACCCGCGTCGTGTTTGAGACAAAAGAGAGCAGAGAAGAACCACCACGATGTCCACGGGGCTGGAACAAGTAGGGAAATATCTTTTAGGAGGGATGTTACCAACGTCGTGTCCATGCATCTGACTGGAAGCGTGAGAAAGTGACGTAAAACTGAGACCGTGTGTGTGTTGCACTTTCCAAGACGCACACACACATCGTGGGAGGTGCTGGAATATAATCATCCAACAAATATGTCATGGGTGACTTTTGGGCCATGAACAGTGGCCTCCTGAGTGAAAGTCATGCGTTAGTTTGAGCCATACATCCAGCGAGAGCGTCTCGTAATAATCCAAATGGCTTTTCAGTGCAGATAGCTGGAAGCATCTCATTCAGACAATGGAGACTATTTGATGAGTTTCTAGGGAAAACGTGTTGGTTTGGTTGTTTTTTATTCTATTTATTGTTCATATTTTGAGCAGTGGGTCTTTTCATTCAGGGTTTATAATATTTTAGTAGCATGAGGGATGGACATGGGTGTTTAACAAGGAACATCTTGTTTCTCGGCGTATATTTCTTCCAAACACTTGTTTTTTGGGTCTAATCCTGTTACATCACAATTCTTTTAGAAGTGTATTTCTAAGTAAGTATGATAATGGAAAAACAAACATGTTGAAACACTTCACATAATTGTTTTTTACTCTGCTCTTCACACATTTATCAAACAAAAGCACGCAGCAAAGAAACGTTTAAAAAAACATTCACAAAATGCAAATCATAATAATCCGTCTCGTAAATATTAACAGCATCACATTTCTCTGTTTCAACGCTCTGATTCATTGTTCAGTACATTAGTCTCTTTCTCAGAGATGTTAACGACTCGGATATGAATCAGACGGATTTCTTTTTTCCCATATTGTAAAAACAATTATGCGTATTGATTTGTGATTTAATCTCCACCCGTCGGTTGTAACGAGCTTCTGTTCTCAGGCAGTAAGGTTAGAGAAAAGGGATGAGGGGGTGTGTGTGTGCAGAGAAATAAACAAAAACTGACAGAGAGAAAGATAGAAAGACAAAGTGATAGAGAGAAAAGAGAAACTGAAAACTAGAGTAAAAAGAGGGCGGCAGCGTGAGCTTGAAGCCTGTGGTGGATTGCGTGCTGCTCTGCTGCCTCAGCACATAAGCCGGCCGGTCTAGCCTGAGGTGATATGTTTTCCTCAGGAAATATCTGTGGAGGCCGGTGGGTCCAGCGCTGGGAGCCGGCTGCGAGCAGCCAGGGTGGGGGAAGGGGCAGAGGGGGTGAGGGCTCACGCAGCCCCAGGGAAAGACTCCCTTCCTGGGGTAAAGACGGAGCGAGGCAGCCGGAGACACGCAGAGCTCCAACATGGCGGCTCGGCGAGAGCGGCGTCATGCAAGGTGTGGACTGCCGAGTTGTGTGAGTACGCTCGACAAAAGAAACACTTCAATTCCTCGCCACATATTTTCATGGGCAAGAAGGGCCTGTTTTTTTTTTTTTTAAAGTTCAGCAAAACCACAACATCATGAGCGTATTGATTTTACAGGTCAAATATACTTGTATTTGGAATAAAGTGTGTTTTTCCAGATTGAAAAAAAGGGAACAGATTTTTTTACTGACGTCCATACGATCTGACATTGAACAACAGAGAGTGCAGTTCACTTAACACATCAACGCACAAGTAAACACAGGCAGGGATATCTTCATGAAATGCAAGTTATTTATATATTTTCAGCATTCTTTCATAAGGGCAGTTATGTGCAGCTGGAATATGCTTTCAACACAGAAAGCGCCCGCATGCTTTGCTTGGCTAATTACCAATGAAAGAAAATCAACTTTAAAACGTTCGGATGGGATGATTACCACATCCATGTCCGTTTAAACGCTGTGTTTATTATGCCACATGGCCAGTAATCTTTTTAATTTCATGTGCAGAGTTTGGGTCTCTGCAATGGGACGCGTTTTATTTCAAAATGTATTTTTTCCTCTGCTGGTAAAAGTGTTTCCTCTTACAAAATCAATAATTACAAACAGCGTGAGGACGGCAACGGAGTCTCCTGGTCCACAAAATGAGAATCTAATTACAAAGTTGATTTAGATTTAGAAACACTGGACAATAAATGTTTGAAAATGATTTGTTTTAATTTCAAATGATGTGAGACACACTGCTCCTGGTGTGATTAAATAGACTTAAAATAGCTGAAGAGTGTCTAGACTATTCCACATTATCTGATACTGTTATTTTCCACCATGTCAGTGTCATATAGGAAGTATTTGAATCGTTTATTAACAATTTCCTCAGTGAAATACAAACTCCTCAATTCATATGTGAAGGAAAACAAAGAGAAAACTCATGTTCAGCTCTCCAGAGTCCACAACAGCTTCCATCTGTAAAGTGTGTAAGTTTATTTAGATAAAGAGCAGAAGACCGACAGGATCTTCATCCTTTACTGATCGCAACAGGATAATATTGGAGATTATGTTGGATTTCCAGGTTTCAACCCGATGTCTGTAGAAACAAGCTCACACATAAAAAAGGAAGTATTCTGTATTTGCATTTTGAATTCTGGGATAAAATCATGTTTTTTTTCAGAGTATAAATGTCTTTTCACAAATGAATGTAAAATTTTGTGAAACAATGTTCTTGCACGTGAGTCTTGGAGACGCTGTTGGGCATCAGTTTATATTAAAGTAATACATTTCCATCAATAGTATAGTTCTATATAATATTCTGAAATGGGGCACTTTGCATGAAAGTGTTTTAGGAATAATTTGTTTACTTTTTCATTAGTATTTCTTCCACTTTAGCTACTTTTGTTCACTTTGTTCTCCGTTGCATTGTGGGACCAAAACAGCAAGCGAAGCTGTGCAAAGCTTTTAAAGTTTCAGATGACAGAAGGTGCTGGAAGGAAACATGGATTTGATATTAAAGCCACTCTGTTGAAGTTCTGTGCAGCGATAATAACTTGTTGGTGCTCATGTTGTCAGCATCTCGTGCTCGTGCAGCGAGGCTCGTGCACGGCGAGCAGCGACCAGTTGATCTGAGAAACATTTGTTTACAATAATTACACAACATCCTCGCTGCTCGCCGGACGCTTCCTGGTTTCGAGGTGTTGCTATTGAGGGAAACTAGCAGAGTTTTCCTTGTTGACGGCTCATGAAGCCAGAGCAGGTGAGGGACGCGGCCGATCAAACAATGCAGCCAGGAAATAGGAAACCACCAAAAACACAGAAAGACCAACGTGTGTTGCTGTTGTGTGTTAGTCTATTTGTGTCTTTGTGTGTGAGTGTAAATGAGCCTCATAAACAAGAGATGTTGTCTGTTTGGTTTCTGTGTGAGGATCAGTTCATACACACAAGTGTGACTGTGTGTGTGCAGAAAGGCCAACAAGCACGTACACACAGGGTTTAATTGTTGTGTGTTTGGAAATGATGTATTTTATTGTGTTAGCGTGTGCAAACAAAACAAATTACAGCTCAATTAATTGTTTGTGTGTTCCTGCGCTCTATCTCAGGAAGAGATATAAAGTCCAGTTCCAGTAAAGATCGATGTGCTCCTGTGTTCAGAGGAAGTAACGTGTGTGTGTGTGTGTGTGTGTGTGTGTGTGTGAGTGTGTGGAGGGAAAGGGGAGCAGTTATTTTAGAACTGTCCTGACGGAAATGGGACCGAACCCAAGGAGGATGCAGATAGGGGTGTCAACTCACACACACACACACACACACACACACACACACACATGCACACACACACACACACACGTCGACACACACTTTTACAAGTGCTCCAACGTGCAACAAAACAAATTTGTAAAACCACATTGTGGTTGCGTCGTGTTGACGTTTGCCTCATTACTGTGCAAACAATGACCACACTCACACGCGATCACACACACACAGACACACACACACACACACACACACACACACACACACACACACACACACCTGCAACATAATACTTGGGCTGCAGTCCAACAATGAAACAGGAAAGGAAAAGGAAAGATTAAGGAAATGTTTCAGGTGATACCTCAGTATAAATAAATGTTATCGCTCTCATACCTCTTTACACACAAACCCCCATGTGTGACGCACAACAATAACACAGTACACACAATTTCCATCTCCATAAAAGACAACTGTCACACGTTGTCGCTGTTCAAATAAGACCAGTCGCTGTAGTTCAGTAGATCTCAAACTTGTTGGGACGGGGCGATATTCCTGTACTTCATGATGGGTTATAACTGCCAATATATAAACAGTTAATAGCAATAATCCATCAGTTAATGCAAAAAGTGAACATTTAACACACGTTCATATCACAGCTGGCGAGCGTCCAACCTGCATCAGACCAGGTCAGGAAGCGAGGTGATGTGTAATGTTCAGACTGACTGTCATGTATATCCTGTGTCACAATGTCCGTCCGAAATAGTTAACTGACACACACACACACACACACACACACACACACACACACACACACACACACACACACACACACACAAGATCTGCTTCGTATTGCTATTTCCTGCCAACCCAAACACTTTAGAAGTGAATTTATTTGTATTAATTAACACATTTGTTCAACTGACAAAACACATGCGGTTGATATTTTAAAATCTGAAAACCGTCTGCTTTCGGTAATCTGAATGCAAAGATAAGAAGTCTAAAAAGGTGAGGAAACGCCTTAGTTTTAAGTGTTACGCTCCATTAAACAGGATACACATATCTTCCAGTGTCATTTTCCACGTAGGTGGCTGGTATTCTTAGTTCATTCATGTGTTATTTTATAATTTTCCTTGAGAGAGGGGATCGTAAATCTCTAAATGAAAAGTAAAGCCGGAGTACTTTTTCCGCTAAAAATACTGTTGGTTTCCCTTGTCTGAGGTGAGAGGGCTTCACGTGTGGTCGCACCTTAAAGAACAGCGTTACTATCACAGCTGGAAGCTGGCGTCCCTTGTGGTTGGCGCCCAGAAACAGAATCTCTCCTCAATAAAGAGTCAAACTAATCCTGTATTTCTCTCCCGCTTGGACAACAGTGATGTGTTTCTGCTGACAGCTTTTTAGGAGCGACCCAGCTGGAGAGCGTCCTCCCTTCTCTTTGTCGTAGAGAATCCCCCCCACCCCGACATCTCCTCATATCCAGTCCAGCGTCATAAGTGGCGGTCGAACCACAATGTTTTCTCAGGGCGGTCGGTTACACTGTTCTCCTCCCGCGGTTGCTCGACCATGGCAGAGGAAGAAGCTTGTTCAACATGTTTCCCCTTTAAAAAAAAGTCTACTCCCTCCCTCCTGCTCCAATACCACCCAAGTGTTTCGAAGCCTCCTACGCCGAGTGGGAGTCGGCACAACGTGTGCAAAGTGAATCTTGTTACGCTGCGTGAGTTAGACTGCTTCAAACACAGACTGCGGTGGTCTGTAATCTGGGACGCATCGGACGTCTCCAACCGCAGAAGACGAGAGAGGTACAAGCATTAAACACACAGAAGAGACACGGCTCTTCAGATGCAATACTCTTGGGCTCATAATGCTGGAGTTCAGGGTAATGAAGAGCCGGTTGGATCCCTGGTGTCCTCACAGTTTGCATGTTGAAGTGTCCTTGACCAAGACGCTGAACCCCAAGTTGCTCCTCGGGCGCCGGGTTGAAGGTAGAGATGAATTTCCCCAATGGGATTAACAAAGGATCATGTCTTTCTCCTCCTCTAGTGTGGTTGTGATAAAGAGGTTCTTGGGGACCTGCATTGATTGGAACTGGTACCTGTGGGGTGGATATTGGTTTATGATGTTTGGTCCTATCTTTAATTCTGGACAATGGTCTTGGAAGTTGGTCTGCAGCTTTGCAGCGCTCATGGTCATTGTAGTGTTGGTGTCCTCGCTCTTACACAGCAGAGCTTTACGGGTCCAACATATAATTATAACAATAACAATTAACAATAATACATATAATATATGGATATTGGTTTATGATCTTTGGTCCTGTGTAAATCCAAATAGGACTTTTCTTCAATTCTGGACAATGGTCTTGGAAGTTGGATGCAGCTTTGCAGCGCTCATGGTCATTATATTATATATAAGGCAGCTTCACGCTGTTGCACAGCGGAGCTTTACGGGTCCAACATTTTGAAGCTTGAGGGATGAATGAATATTCTCTTTTCTACAACTCTTCATCCTTAACCCTCTCCAGCTTCTCCGCTCGCTGTCTGTGGATGACGGGTTAGGATTTTGACACGTGTCCATCCTGATTAGCGAAACAAACACAGGGCCATCTGGAGGCAGTGCACAAGCCCAGGACGCCACAACCTGCGCACCAGCACTGTTCATGAGGTTACACGCCGTGGTCTTCATTCTCTCCTCCACCTCGGTGATGCAGGCTGTGAAGCGATGCAGACATTAAAGATGCACACCTCCTCAACCATCCGATCCGTCACTGCAGGTTATTACAGTCCTGGCTGCAATGGGACTGACCTTCACCAAAACTCAATGGATCCGTATGACACACACACACCAATCCATCCACACAATCACCAGGCTTTGCCATCATCATCGTGCTCATCGAGCATATCGCCTCACTATCGCATTAAAGAAAACTACCCGGCGAACACATTTTTCACTAGCAAATATATTGATGTTTTACAAACACAAATATGTTAACTAGATATTTTCTCCAGGTTAAGACTTTTAAGATCCAAGCAATTGACAACAGATTTTTTGGTCCTAATTTTATTTAATTTTATTTTTTTGTCCTATTTTTTTTGTCCTAATTTTATTTTATTTTATTTTTTGGTCCTAATTTTTTTTTATTGGTCCTAATTATTAATACATTTTTTTCTTTTGGTCCTAAATTTTTTTGTGTGTGTGCATAAATGGGCTTCCTTAAATAGCAGACGTGGCTGAACGATGCTGAGTAAAAGATCCATCTTACCTAGATTTTCCTAAGTGGTTTATGCATAAAATCATCAGTTTCTATAATCTTTATCTCACGGGTGCTGAAGCTGTCCTCATGAACATAATGCTTACACTAACTGTCATTATAAAAGAGCCCATTTCTATTAATACAGGCCTGTGACCTCCACGCCACAGCTCAGGAGACGTTAGTAGGTTCCTCTTGTTTGGATGAAGGAAGTCAATTAATTCATAAATACTTTAGCACGTTTACAGTAAGGCAAGGGGAAGATGGCTATTGATTGATCCCACTAACACAGCCGCCCTCTCGCTCCCTCCCTCCATGAGGAATGCCTTAATGAACCAGGATCTTAACCAAGAATAATGCAATCAGAAAACAGAAGAAAACATAATGATTTTTTACCCGGAGTTAAGTGGGGAAGGACTCAGAATATGAATGGGTTCGCTGTGAGGAGGATGTCAGGGGCCGGTAATTGGTATCTGACGAATATTAGTTGAGGTAACTATCTATCGTTTCAGTGTAAAACCAACGTATGAGAAAGAAAAGAAGCAATGCAAAATGATGAGGACAACTACTGAATGAATGTGTATAAGAGCACGTAGAAAACAAGAAGGAGGTTTCAGAAGCCGGACTTCTCTAGATCCTCAGATCTGACCTTTGAGGAAATTTGGTGAACCAGCAGAAAAAGGTGACCTCACTTTTGCAGCACTAAAATGGTCACACCTATGATGACCCAAAAAGACCTGAGCATCACAGAACGCGGCGCTTCACAGAAGTAATGTTCACTCCCGGGTCACAGACAGGAACTGATAATGCAGAATCTGTAAAAGATTGTCTTCAAACAAGAACCAAAAGGGTTTTCATCATCTTTCTTCTCTCTGTAGGAAAACAACCGCCATATTTCATAGCTGCTTGACAGGGAAACTGGTGATTGAACGGATTAATCTTTCAGCTCAGCAGTGGAAGAGAAACCCTTTCCATTGGAAACAGCTTTCCTATCTGGAAAGTCCGTGCTCATCGGGGTATTACGCCTACTTAGGGTTATGAATTACCGGCAGGCCATCAGCCGAGCAATATCTCAATAGAATATAATATGAATGCACTTTGAAGCCGATTTTATGCCCTTTAAAAAGCCATGCAGATAAATGGACGTGTGAAACACTTCTAAGGCAGACTAATGTGGGAAATATTGAGCTAAGTAATTGAAGCTGTTTCATCAATAAGCTTGGTAAAGTAGATCATTACTGGGAAATGTGATTAACACAGAAATTGTTGGGGAGTGTGGAGAGGCATATAGGGAAATGGAATAAAAGAAGTGTACTCCATAATTTACATAGAACAAATTACTCTTGATTAAAAAAGGATGAGCGTACTGACGATAACTTCGCACTGGAAATGTGTTGTATGTGTGCTGCATGTCTGCAGATGTTATGTTCTATCTTCTGTCTGCTCAGACGGTCACAGCTCCACTGCAAGCAAGACGCTCTTCCAACGATCTCCAACGGAAGAAGTCTGCGTCTGCATGGACGTGTGTCAGTGCTTCAGTTTTCTTGACAATTGTTCATCTGATGGACTTCACGTGGCAGACGTGCTGAGAGCTGAAGGAAGTGCACTGTCGAGTGCGAGTGCTTGAGAATGGACACATTCGTTAATGCATTATGAATAAACTGAGAAGTGTGAGAGGGGACCCTGATTAACTGTTGCACTGCATGCTGGGTACAGGGCTTCCTCTGTCTCTAGCTACAATATGAATTCTTTACCACCAAAACAATATTTGTTTGGTTGTTGATTTGACGATATTGTGGTTTTAATAATGTCAGTTAGGTTCTGTTCACATGCTGCGTCTTTTGCAAGCTTGAGTCCATTGAAGTTCATTCAAGTGTCAATTCTTCAGGGAACGATGGCTGTATAGAAGAAAAGTTAAATAACATAGGAAAGACACCTGAAGCAACATGCAGAGCAGTGATGGTCTGTTACCAGCAACTTAAACGGACGGAGGCAGAATAGTTTCACTTGTTTACAATTATTTTAATTTAGAAGCCAGCATTTTAAAATGGTGTTGCTGTTTTTTACCCAACAGTGGTGTTGATAACACTTAATATAATGAATAACTAATGAAGAAAAAACAACTAGACATACTGCTTCCTCTGTATTACCAAAAGACTTTTAGATCTTAAATTCAACAACATCCTTTTTATTCATATTCAAGTCCAAAAGCGGGGTGACGATGCACTTCCTGTTTATCAGTATTGGTTAAAATGCCTCGGATTTTAAACTGTATGAATACATTATTTTGAAAATGAGCAAGGGGAGAATAGTTCCCTGATAAGTGTGTGTGTGTGTGTGTGTGTGTGTGTGTGTGTGTGTGTGTGTGTGTGTGTGTGTGTGTGTGTCAGTGTGTGTGTGTAGACAGGCGGCGGCCATTTGTTCTCCTCAGGGCCCCCGGAGCAATCAGTCCGTCAGCGGAGGAGGGGCCCGGCTAATTTCCCTCCCTCCTCCTTCTCCTCACCCGTTCCCAAGACGGATGCTTTGGGTAATAAGGCTAATCAATACACTTCCTCACAGCCCGCCCCGTCCCAAGATGCCATCGCTCGTTTGTCATCAGGAACGTCACTTGTTCTTATCAGGCATCACCATCTTGTTTAAATGGTGGCGCTGCCCATGTATACAGCAGGCACACACACACACACACGCACACACACACACACACACACACACACACACACGCACTATGGAGGTAGGTTTGTGTTTTTTTTACCCGAGCAAATTTATTGTCTGTCAGTAAATTATCTCCAAATCTTTGCTCTCAAATAAAAAATTGCTCTCTAAAAAAAAAGTACTCTCTCTCAAAAAAAAATTGCTCTGAAAACTACAATTTGCTCTCAAAAAAAATTGCTTGAAAAAAAATTGCTCTCTCCAAAACAAAGTTTGCTCAAAAAAAAAATTTGCTCTGAAAAAAAGGTCTAAAATAAAATTGCTCTCAAAAAAAATGTACTCTCAAAATAAATTAGCTCTCAAAACTACAATTTGCTCCAAAAAAAAATTGCTATCAAAAAAAAAATTTGCTTGAAAAAAAAAAAGCTCTCCAAAAAAGAATTTTCTCGAAAAAAAAAAAATTGCTCTCAAAAAACAAAATGCTCTAAAAAAAACCTGCGCTCTCAAAAAAACAAAACTTCCGGTAAAAAACACACAAATCTACCTTCATAACACACACACCTTCTTTTACACACACAAACATGCATATTAATGCTACAAAACGTTCTCTCACACGCACACACAAACAAACAGCGACCACCTGCTTCCTACAGTACATGCTTGTGCACACATACGAAGACACTACATTGCAAAGTGACACTCACACACACACACACACACACACACACCTCCCACGCGGTGATGAATAGACACATGGGTGCTCAGTGACAGGTTACACATGCACTGCGGTGTCAGGATCTATACGGAGAGATTAATCAACAGTGACAGCAGCATCAGCGGCTCCCCTCCAGCCCACAACTCAACACGCTGTAATTTGCCCTGTGTGATTACCCCGGGGTGCTCGGGGCGATCGCAGCCTCTTCTTAATTAATTAAGCGTCGTGCCGGCTGGGTGGCGTCTCAGGAGGAACAGTGTCTTTACCTGAAGGCACCTTTCTGTATACAACTCCTCTGTTACAGCGTTGTTGCTCCTGAATGATACTCGATTATACTACATGTTGTATAGTATTTGCTGTACATAATAGTACATGTTCAGTCAATAACTGTAACACAATAGTCACGTGAAGGTAAAAAAAAAGCTGCTAGTAACCAGTGAAATTTGTCGTTGCAAGGAAATCATTATAAAACACAATGATTTTATTATTATAATATTTTTTATATGACAATATATGAAAAATCATTTGATTTATTTGTAAGTTGCCAGGGTGAAAAGGCTAATTTCTTTATTTACATATAGTGTAGTTTTATTTTTCTTAGCTTTTTTTTTCTCCGCTATCTTTGATATTTCTCGGTGTGACAATAACTACACAACAACGAGGTCAAACATATCAGTTCACTTTTACCTCCTTTTACTTTTACCTCCCTGTGACTCAAACGGCTGAAAGACCTTGAAGGATGTTTCCGTCCTGAATCTCAGCCAGCAGGAAGAGAAAGATGAGGGTGATGCCGTCCAAAGACGTCGCTATAGCTAACTCGGCTCGCTCACAGGTACGAGCAGAAAGCGTGTCTCTCTTTGAAATGTGTATTCCTTCGAGGCGAGGATGCTGATTGGCTGTGAGGCCGGTCCATTCCCCAGGAGACAGAGATGGGAGGAGGCAGCAGGTCGACCACGTGACGCCATTGTTTGCCTCCAGTAATGATCAGGGGACTCCAGATGATATGGAAGCCTTTCATGGGTGACTAATTTATCAGTAGCTGTCTTGGCTGATGATGCTAATGATGCCACTGGTGGCTCGGCCGGGGTCAACTGTCAAAGGTGGAGCTTTAAACTCTATGGTCCTTTTTTAAAAGATTTTTGGTCAGGAAATCAATCGGAATAATAAAATTATAACTTGAGGTGCAAATGTTGATTTTGCAAAACATTCCTTGGAGTTTAAAGTATGACATACAAGGTGTTACAATCAAATCTGCTGCACATTTGTCTTTTAGCTGCTGCAAAAAAAAGTTAATCTACGTACGTATAATTCAAAGATGCAATTATTCTGTGAAAACTTTCCATGGAGGATTTATTTTGGTTCGCGCTCATATTTTCCCTCGTGAACCTCGGTTGTGTGGACAGAATAATTGTAATACAAAACAACAATACGGCCATATATTCCATTGTTAGTCATTTGAGCCAGTGAGCACATGCAGCGTTAATAAGTACAGTCAAATAAAGCCTCTTCTCAACAAAAGGCCCGTCGTGTGGAGACCACAGCTTTCATCATGCAGTTGTTCCAAGGCCTCTGTGTCATTGTTCTGGTTGAGAACCCCACTGGAAAACAGGTGAGGCAAAACAATCACACAACGTCCCATCACTCTCTCCACGTTCAACAATAACACCCTGACTGCATCTTTCAGTAGTAAACACAACGCTTACATGCAGACCGCCGGGCGAACGCCACTCCGGAAACAAAAACGTTGTCAGAGACGCAGCAGGGAAGTAAAAGACTGAGGCCGAAAGCATATTGGAAATGGGAAAACAGCCCCCTCCTCTCTTTGAAAGAGTCCCGGCGATGAAAATATGTAATATAAATAAAGCTGTGGACGCTTTGAAAGCCAAAGCCTTCCTTCCTGAACCAGTCCTCCACGGGGGAAACGCCCACTTGTGAGCCTTTGCTCTTAAATTCCCAAAGACCACTCTGTCATCGGTGTCCCAACTGCTGCTTTCAGACACGCGATGGCAAGACTCACTTCCCGGTCTTTGCCCTCTCCGTCTGTCCGGCTCTCAGTCCTCGTCGCCCCCTCAGCCCTTTTATGTCTGCCCCTCCTCCCTGGACAGGATCTCTCCTTGTCGGCTTAAATGCCCCCAAACAAGTTCCAATTATTCCACCCCGTGACGTGTTTGTGGCGAGTAAGCGGCGCGACTCCGATCCCTCCGTTGGCGCTTTCAAGTGCTTCTGATATTGGAACCTGACTGGCGGATGTAAGAAAAGACATAATGACAGATGACTGGCTGATTGGCAAAAACTATAAAACAGCTCATTAAAAGCAAACCTCTCCGTAGGATTGTTTTGAAACCGACTCCAGCTCTTTCGCTTTAGCACGCTGTCGTATCATTTGACTTCAGCCACTGAGAGATTTCATGTTTGCTGCAGGAAACACCAGCTGTGGTGTCAGAGTTTCCTGGGATTCTCAGTACAGTAATGTGTAAATCATGGCTGAATGAATAAAGGAAAGTGTGTCATCACCTGAAGCTCAAGCGCCAGCAATCAAAGAGATCAGTGCATATACTTTATGATGGACAAATGATCTCCATGTGAGCAGAGGAGCAAATATTAAAAAAAACCATTAGAACATTAATATCACTTTGTTGAATGCAACTCTCTATCTCTACTGACACGAATCGATGAAGGTATTCAAATGCTCAAAGACACTTAAACATAAAGAAGATCCACCATTACCATCAGTTCATCCGTGTGCAGACAGAATAGCGCACCGCTCAGCACAACAGCGGGGAAACTGCGTGTTTATGTGCAACATTGCCCCAAAACACTCCTGGATCGTACATCAAATTCAGCCCCGGACAGGAACGGGGCCCTGCGGTGACCCTCGGTGGCCGGGTCCTTAATGACATCCAGCAGCTGGGCTCAGACCCGGCAGTGGTTTCCACCGAGGAGAGGCCTCTGTGATGTATCTGCTGAGCGGCTGCAGCTCGCGGGTCAGGGTGAGAGGCCGCTGTGCAGCCCTCTGGTCAGACCCGCGATGAACTCCAGTTAATTACAGCAGACTCCATCTTCCATCTTTTCTGTTTTTGGTCATTTCATCAAACTTTTGACCCCCTCCCCTCCTTTATGTTTTACTGTGTCGAGCTCTGAGGTGGTCTGGAAGCAGAAGTCTTTAACTTCAAACCACAAACTTGGTCCATGCAGGTTCACGTCATTATTTTTGTCCTAAAAGTGTTTAAAGATAGGAAAAACTGATGTATGATATATGGAAGAGGAAGTCTTGAATTTCAGGAATTATGACTTTAATTATTGTTTTTTTCACCTGATTTCATCCTGAAATGGGAAACTGAGAAAGCTCAGTGTATGTTTGTAGTATTTCTTCTCCAACTAGGTGTGTATTTCTTAAGGTATTTTAGAAGAATTCAGAAGATAATCACGAATAACAGAAGTCCAGGTGATCGAATCAGTTTTTCTTCATTTTCTCCAGTACTTCATTTGGCATCATGTGTATTTAATTTGACACCATTGATTCATGATGTAGTACACCATATAAAGTCTGCAATTTTCATTAAACTTAATGACTCATTTGTTTATGAACCTGCAACACTTCAGTCTTTGTATTTTCTTATTATTCTAGCTGATGAACGGGGGGAAAAAAAGACAATAACTCGAAAGTCCTTTATGGCTTCCTGCAAGAAGAAACCATTAAAGTGGAGCGCATTGTCTGGAGGTCAAGCTGAAAATGTGTGAGGAAGCGCATAGTAATCAAGTGAAAGAGAAAGAAAAAAAAAATGCTTCGTGAGAAACAGACGTAAATAAGGGACCAGGAAACGGGAGATCAAAGCTTTTGAGTCGGGCCCCCGTTTGTTTTCATACTCACCCGGACCTGGCAATAAAACACGCAAGAGTCGCACTTCAGAGACGCAAGGAAGTGCTGAAAGCGGTGACGTCGCATCCTGAGGATCCCGTGCCACTATCCCCACGTTAGGGAAAGGCGTCAGGTACAGCACTGTTTATCAGGAAAGGGGACAAACCACACAAAACGTCCACATCAGAAGGGACTCGGCGGCCGGGGGCCATCTTGTTAAACACAGACTTTGTGTGTATACAAAGGAACCTTTTTCCGTATCTTGTAACGCTACTGTACGAAACACAATGTGGGCCTTAAAGGGCCGGAGATCAAAACCTAAAACTCAGGAGTGTTTGTGTGGTAGGCGAGGCCACGTCATTCAGTTCCCAAGAATCGGCAGGATGAGTTCAAAACTAAAAAACTAAATGAAACACACGGTTGTAAGACACCTACACACTGTACTCCACTGGTTTCACAGCACAGATGTACGTTGGCTCTCTTCATGTCCATCTCCTCCTGAGGGATCCAGTCTCACAGTGAGGTAAGAAAGCAACGTCCAGGTGAAGTATTTGCACTGAATTCCCTTTCTCAGTGTGTTCCTGACCTCGGCAATCAATTGCATTTGGCCCTTACTCGACTCTGACCTCAGTCTTTTTATAGCGTTTTAATATGCAGGCAAATTAATTCACCTTAATGGAGCACATGGGGTCAATGGACTTTGATCCCATTTGGGCTAAAGGCTGGGAGGAAATGCCATTTAGCTTTCTGTTGTCCTGAATCGTGTGTGTGTGTGTGTGTGTGTGTGTGTGTGTGTGTGTGTGTGTGTGTGTGTGTGTGTGTGCGTGTGTGTGTGTGTGTGTGTCAAATTGTGCCAGGCAAACTCACTTCTCTTCCCAGGACCCGTGACTGATACCCCTGGGTTCAATCCACAGAAAGTAATAGCTATGTTATGCATAAATCCAAGTTGGACCTGGAACATAGATTAATTATTGTGTCATTACCATGACGTACTCTTATACAAATGTGTAAATATCCATCTTAAGCAGCTGAATTTGTACACCTCAACTCTTTCCATCACGCCCTGCAAATAAGCAATACAGGCTGGGCAGCCGAGCTGGATGGATTTTGTAGGCGACCCATCGACATCCAAATAAATTCAAGTTTGGGGAAGCTTTTCAGACTGTGCAGTGAATCTGGCTCACCGCGCCCCTTTGCCTCTCCAGTCCATTTGTATTGATTCCAATCTCTCACCCTTTTCCAATAAAGCCGGGTTCATGAGTTCATTATTACAAGAATGGAGGTGTAATTGGCTTTCAGGCACATAAGAGGCTATTTGCACTAATCTATCTGGTGGGGAGATGTTAACGGCCACTTTGAATAGCACGGTGTGAGCCAACTTTGCTCTGTGGTCCTGCGGTTTTGGAGCTATCAAGTCAGTCAATAAACACATTAACCAGATATACTGTAAAACAAAGGGTCTGATGACATGTTAAAGATGCAAGATCTGAGATTGGGAGCATTTCGATTTGCTTTCCACTGCACTCAACATGGTGACGGCCAGCTGGCGCTTCATAGCTAAAGGTGCTAACAGCGCTAACTGTACTAACAGCGCAAACTATGGGAAATGAGTGTTGACCGACCGAACAGTGTTTACTTGAGAAGTGTTGCTTCTGCAATGCTGCTGTTGCATCGCGATGTCACAATCAGCTGGACCCGACCTGTGGGAGCAGAGCAGCGGTTAGGTTTGACAAAAAAAATATGACAAAAAAAAGTTTGACAAAAAAAATGATGACGAAAAAAATGATGACAGAAAAAGTATGACAAAAAAAATTATGACAAAACAAAGTATGACAAAAAAAGTACTACAAAAAAAGTATGACAAAAAAAAGTTTGACAAAAAAAATGATGACGAAAAAAATTATGACAGAAAAAGAATGACAAAAAAAAATTATGACAAAACAAAGTATGACAAAAAAAATTATGACAAAAAAAAGTTTGACAAAAAAAAGTATGACAAAAAAAGTCATGACAAAAAAATTATGACAAAAAAAAGTTTGACAAAAAAAATTATGACAAAAAAAATTTGACAAAAAAAATTATGACAGAAAAAGTATGAAAAAAAAGTCATGACAAAAAAAAGTTTTAAAAAGTCTTGAAAAAAAAGTATGAAAAAAAAGTCTGACAAAAAAAAGTCATGACAAAAAAAGTATGACAAAAAAAATTATGACAAAACAAAGTATGACAAAAAAAAGTACTACAAAAAAAGTACGACAAAAAAAAAGTATGACAAAAAAAGTCATGACAAAAAAAAAGTTGGACTAAAAAAGTATGACAAAAAAGTATGACAAAAAAGTATGACAAAAAAGTATGACAAAAAAAGTCAGGACAAAAAAAAAAGCATGACATAAAAACAGATCTCACAGAGATCCCCATGCTGTCAGGCTTTAAGTAACGTGAAATAAGTGAAGTTCCACCTCGCCAGCTCCACAACGAGCCTCTGCTGGACTTCACCTCTTCCCGGGGTTGTGTGTCGTTTCCGACTCTCTGATTCAGGGTGTGTTTGCTTCTTCTCTCCTCGTGGTGAATGACGGATCAAAGGTGTTACAGAAAGTAACCAGAAGAGGGAAAACAACCTGAAACATCCACTTAATAAGACGACTGCTACACATCACATTGAAATAATCCGACGTGACGCCAGACAGTGTTACAGCTTTGAGAACAGGGGAAACGTTGAGGTCCGCTGAGTGCTCATTAGTCTTATTCATTCTTCTGTTGGTTGGCACTGACAGGCTCTGAGCTCACACGTTTATATAATAAATGCAAGAATCCATGGTATAATAATAAACTTTGAAATGAATGTCCACCGAGCAGCAGGTGTTACGCTCCCTAAATGTCTCAACAACCACCTCCCGTTCACTTCTATTCCCAGTGCAGACGCAGCGCGCTTATGCAAGACAGATGCTGGTGACACAGCGGCAGCTCTCCTTCTACTTATAGCTGGCAAGATGGAGTCATTTAGGCAGATTGTCTTTCCAGCCGAGGGGTATTTTGTGGCTGTAAGTGGGCGGGTGGGTTGGTGTTTGAGGTGGTGGTGGTGGGTGGGGGTGAGCAATAGATAGATGGATGAGAGTCGATGGAGGGAGGCCCGAGCGGTTGTGGAGACTTCCTATGATGAAAAGGTCAGTGGCACCTGTAAATCTGTGCAGCTGGAAAAAGTTTGAGGGTGGGGGAGGAAGAGGAAGAGGAAGAGGAAGGAGTTCAGCTGCTCAGCCAGCTCTCCACTGCCCCTGCTGCTTACAGACACACACTCTCACATTTGTGTTGTTGTACTTGTGAGGATGAAATATAACTTACACGGTATCCTTAAAGCTAAGTGATAAAAAGACAAAGTGACCTCTCGTCACAAAGAGGTCAGCGGTGTGAAGCTCGAGCTCTTCTCAGAAGAGCAGCAGAAATTACACACACACACAAATACACTTGTCAGCATGGACATCAGAGTTTTCTCAATAACAATTTATAGCAGTGGTGACGAGAAGGTCATGGACATTTTGCTCAGGGGCAAAAATAATTGTAATTTACTTTCTTTTGATAAAGCTGGAAAAAAGACATTTTAACTACAGGAAATTAATAAGAATTGTAGAAACTTTTTCGCTGTTTGGAAACCTGAACATGAAACATTTAAAGTATAACGCTGCCACTGTGATGACATTTCAAAACACTTCATGCGAATGCAGGTGCAGCTTAGTATGTGTGCATGTGTGTGTGTGCATATGTGTGTGTGTGTGTGTGTGTACCGCCAGTGTGGATTTACTGCCCTGCGCGCTGCACGGCAGCTGGGTGGCGGTGCGGGGCAGAAGGGCCTGGTCAAGGCTGCTTCCTCCTCCTGCTGACAGATACCTGCTCGGAGCCGGACGGCCACTTCCTCCTCCAAAATATGTCCAAGTTACATTCGGCTGACACACACTGTATCCAGAGGGACTGTGACGAACGCACAATCTGTCACTGGTGTTGCTGCGTTGGAGCTGTGACGTCCTGACAGTAAAGCTAACCCGGGAAAAAGATTTTAGAAAATCTTCAGCTACACAAAAATGGCCTTTACAGTTTCCTTTCCTTCTTCCCACCGGCCGTCAGTCTGATGAACAATTGAACAATTAACCAGACACTTCCACCTGCTCTATCTGCACTGTCTGGACCTTTGTTTACTGTTTTCTCTTTTGTTTTTTCTCTTTAATATTTATCTTTTGGACATGTACGAAGAGCAAAGAAAATACCGGAGTTAAATTCACGTACGTGACAATGAACATGGCCATTAAAGCTGATTCTGATTCCCTTTAACCAACAGAACAATGTCAACTGTGTGAGAACAAAATATAATTATTACAGACAGACAAAAATAGGACTGACAAAGAGCTTTAATATGTCACTGAAGTATTTGTAGCTATGCTACAGTAGCAGGCAGCGTGTTGTATTTCTAGCAGTCGGAGGCAATAACTGTTTTATTCTGCAGTTAAACCACATCATGTAGACGCACCGGGACGACAGCAACGTCTCATTTTCAGGTATCAGTTGCAAGGAAACAATCCCGCTCCCTCCAGTCCTCCCCTGCTCCTCCTGTCGTTCATTTTTTAGTGGTGGAAGTTGGTGGTAATGCAAACCCCCCCCCCCACTGCGTACTTCACTGTCACGATGCCTCATGTCTGTCAAGAGAGATCTGGCTGCTGTCACAGAGGCCCATTGTTATTTTGGAAGTAGCATGTGTTTGTCTAACCACAGCTCGGGTTTCCTGGTCCTCCAGCGCGACTCCGCTGGCTGAGGCCGCTAAAGGAGCCGTGCTGGACGTCCCCCGATCTAATATTATGATGCAGGATGGTGAAGATCCGGCTGCTTTCGGTTTAAAAATACATCGCAGGTCAAAGCCTAAGTCTCTTAAACGTAGTGCGCGAGACCCTCGACACTGGAATTCAGCCGCTAACAACTTCCTCGTATCGGCAGCAGGAGAGTAGCTCGACTTTATTTCTCAAAGTGGGCTCTTGCCCCTGAGAAGGAAATTGACTCAGATTGGTCAAGATGGCATCTTTACTCTGTAAGTGGACGTGAATCTGCCGCGTTACGCTTCATTTGATAATTGATAGAGGATGTTAATTGCCTTGATCAAAGGTCAGGCGGTTTAGTATTCTGAGGTTAGGCTGCAGGATTTGAGTTGGACACGTCAAATGTTTATAAGATGAAAAGCTAACGCAGTCATGGGACTCTGGCCAATTAAGAACATTAAGAATGTTTTATTCTAATCGACAGTGATATTGGTTGCAGACATCCACATTAAGCCTGATGAATATTCATGAAATCTCTTCTGCGAGCCTGTCGAGTGCATATTAATTGCAGAGACGTGCGTCTGGAGTCCAGAGACGTGATCACAATTCCCACCAGCTTCAATTCTAATATGCAGATGAATGTTCTTTTAAACCCGGCGCGGGCCACTGAGGTACATTTGATATTTCATTCATGTGAACGACTGGAGAGAAGAAAAAAAGAAAGGAAAAGGAAATGGCTAAAGCAAACAAAAATACCCACAATGCCCCAGCGTGAACTCTCCGGAGGTTGTGCATAATTACCCTGCGGAGCGCCTTACCTGCACACCTCTCGCCGCCTGTCAGCACTGCATAGAGGCACACACAGGACCACGGACACACACACACACACACACACACACACACACGAGCATACACTTAGAACAACACATGGACCGGCGCATCAGCAAGGAGCGCTGCGGCTCTGCGGCCGACCACGGCTCACACGGGGGAGAAATCTTCAGCTCGTTTCTGACCCGGGTTGCCGGAGTGTTAATTGCTCTCCTGAGTTGGCAACATTTTCAGGGTAAAAGGTGCTATCCTTGATGGATCAGCACTGTTGCCACCAGTGACTGAGTCTTTCAACTTGGACATGTACCGTGCATATCCTTAATCTCATTAAAACAACCCTCAGGATGGGAAAAGGGAGGGGGGGGGGCACATGTTTTTTTTTTTTATGAAGCACATTAAAAAGAAAACACGTTGTAATCCGAACACTAACACACAAGTTACAGAAGTGTGTTTCTGCAATAGTTCAATTATCTGGAACGACAACAGACGGCAACCTGAGGAAGATATTTTTACACGGCGGGACCTTTAGAGATAAACCTGTGTCCCTTCAACCGACCCCCAACCCTCTTTTACCGCCAGCTGTCAGTGTTCCCTGTGTGTGTTTTGTTCTCCGATGTCCTCTTCAGATACCTTGTGACTACGTTACACAAAGCAGGCTGCAGCATAACTTTGGAACTTGACCCGAGGATTCAAAGTTGCTTGATGGCCTCTGATGTCTGCTGGGTCTCAAACAGGCCAATGTCGTTTTAGTTTGATTTATGCAAATGTTTTTTGTAGTAAGCACATGGGAAACAGAATATTGTCTGAAATGAAAGGGATCTTAAGTGTATGTGCTCTATTAATAAAGGCCCAAATATCTTAATGAATGGTTCCTATCAGTTCTGCAAAGTTTGATCTTGTGTTTCTGATTTTGGGAGAAACAAAATAAACTGAGTTGAATTGAACGAGTGAGAGCTTCATTCCCTGTAATTCCTTTATGGATTGAGTCATTAGTGCATATTTATGATCCTGCCTCAGAAGGAAATCCACAATCTTGACTAATTAAACTCAAAGTAATTCCAACCTTCAGTTCATACACGTTGCAGAGATGCAGTGAGGAACGTTGTTGTGTAAATGAGGCCGAACATAAATCACTGTCCAAAGTTTGTTATCAAATATAAATCTCTATAAATATACTCACATTATCAACCTGGAAACACACTTACACACAAACTAACACACACACTCTCATGATAGAAAAACATATTCCACAAACTGCCTCCTTTTGTGTCTTTATCCATCTGAACTCTATTATTTTATATAGAAATACATAATCAAACCTTTATGGCAACACGCCCTCGTGTCTGAGAACACAATGAGTTGGTAAAGTGTTAAAATACCTAAACCAGCAATAAAATCTAGCAAATAGACTAATTAGTCAGTTAAATGATCTTTCTTTTTTAAGTCCTCTCAGAGGTCAGAGGTCAGCCTTCGCTGAAGAGCAGCAGCCGCAGGACATTTGAACATTTGACCTTTGTGGACCTTCACAACCTCAGCAGTTTCAACGCGTTGGAGTAAACATTTCAGAACATTTACACGACATCTAAATTGATGCAAATGGGTATTGTAGTTTATTGACATTTCCAGAAAAACCCCCTTGAAACACGCGATGGTTTGTGCGCTGAAAGACACTCGCAGCGTTGCGTCGGAGAAGCTTTTATTCCTCGCTGTGCTTCTCCGTTGTTAAGAATTCAGCCGCACGCAGCGCGCACGTGTTCTGCACATTTTCATATTGCAGCCACATGCAAACAGATGTTATTATGCACACACATGTATATACACAAAACCCACATACACACAATTATAGTGACAGACGGACGCACAAACGTCTGCGTTCACTCACTCGGACACATAAAAAGGATTAACGTAATCATTTGCGTGGGCTGAATTATATACAGATCCTGCCTATAATGTTCAATACTGTGGAGGAAAACCAGCATCGTGGAAACCGCACATATCTTCAGATCAATTTAATTATTGCTTCGATGAAAACACATCATTCATTTGTTGGGCTTCAGTATCACATTGTGTAAAATCACACCGCCCAATGAGTGACAACCTTTAATTTAGTTGGAAATGAGAACACAAAACACAATCCAGCTGTAAAACATCTCAAACGCTGGCAGGAATTCTTTCCCAGGACTGATGTCAAATATTAACCGTTCCTGCTTTTTGTCTCGTTTTTTCTTGCTCTGCCTCTTTTTCCAGTTTGACTGGAATCTCATCCTGAGCCTCGTCCCGGCGTTGTTGAACGACTTGGCATCATAATTGGCTTTGGCTTCTGTGAAATTATTCATATACATTTCCACCTCACATGAAATATCCATTGATTAAATGACGTGAAATGGAAACAATAAATGGGACTAAAAGGAGTTTTTCAGACACAAATTGTCTTCAGTCTTCAACATTAAACTAGTATTTGTGCTTCTCGGCCTCTCTTTCAATCACAAGTAATATCTCAGCTGCATACGAGTCATTTATTATTTTACTCCCATAATTTACACCTGTTGCTCGTTGTATTTTCTCACCTATTTAACGATGACACATTGACACACATTCATATAACATTCATTCTGGCCTTGAGGATACTTTTTGTCTGTTACGATTGATTTAAGTGTGAAATGAATTTATCTGCTTAGTAAAATATGAAGAATTGACAGAAAATAACGTGGAGCCTGACAGGAAAATGAAGATTTAATTGGGTGTAATTGTCCAGTCGGAAATGTTTAATCCATCGACCGCTCGGGTTCAGTTGTTATGAAAGATGCTGGACCGTGTATTGTTTGGTGCCTGTAAGTATTATGAGGTAATTAAATACAATATATATATATATTTTAAGACATCAAGTAACTTCGTACACATCGTTCATCATTCTGAGAAAGAAAACCGTGATAATCATCAGTGGTGAAACCATCAGCACCAAGAATATTTAATGTTTTATTCATGTGATCTATAATATGATCAGTTGTTTGATTTGGAATCAGACCGTGCTAAATGATGGGGGGAAAATAATGAAACCTTTACCTTAATAAAGATATTTTAATGTCTATAAACAGACAAGTCAAACACACAAAATGCACACAAACATCCCACATGCACACACAGAGCGAGCGTGAGAAAAAGACTGAGACAGAGAACGTGAATGCAGGTAGACCGCAGCCTTCCTCTCTCACACACACACACACACACACACACACACACACACACACACACACCCGCAGCAGGGGCCTGTGTGAACCGGGTAGATATATAGCTGCAGGTCCGGTCCCGGGCTCTGTGGGCTTTGGAGACTCCACTCACTGGTTTCCAGGCCGTGTGTCTCCGCTGTCACCAGTAAAAACCAGAAGTGAGCCACCTGTTGCACACATCTCCATCTGCACGGGTCAGAGGACATCACAACCACGTGCAGACACATTGGCTGTTTGCATTTTTGTTTTTTAATTTCTAAGAACATTTAAATAAAGCAATTATCAATCTAATCTGATTAACATGCTGCTCTGGATGAATTGTTTGTTTTTATGAAAAAAAACATGAAGTTGGTGATTAACATTCGAGGTGTTTGAATCCCAACAAATAGATCCATCTGTCTGTCCCACAGTGTTGATTATATGTGATTGATGTGCAGATGCAGAACAGAAACTTGGCTTATTTTTGCAATCTGAAATGTTTTTCTATCACAATTCTTTTTTTATGTATGAAAAGGAAATGTTTTGTGTCTGCGTCAGAGTGTTATACAATCAAACTAAACTCTTTGAAGGCTAGAATAAATTGCTGTGTATTATAAGAAACAAACCAATTGAATTGCAAGAAAAAATAAATACAGGTTTACCTGCTCGGAGCCTCTGAGAGTCTCGACTTCCTAATAAACATCTCAGCACAGCAAAGTGTTAACAGTCTCATTATGAGCTGTTAAACGGACTTATAACGATGGCATTCCTGCTTTCTGACGCTTTAAATACACGCGAGTGAGATGAGGATCAATACAGACAGGTGGGTCAGGACAGCTGACGCACCTTTGTTTCCTCAGACACACACATCTGTAATGCAGACACACACACACACAACGTTTCATTCAACTCATAACTGTGACTCTAAACTGTCCTTCATCGCTGTCGCCCTGAATGTTTGAAGAGGAGAACCTTCCACATCCAAAACCATTCAACCCTACGATCAATATTTCTACAGTTATCATCAAATTTAGTGACGTAAATGTCTTTATTAGACGTACACACAGAAAACACACAGAGGAAATATGGTGAGCAGCTGATGTTGAGGAGGACGATGAAGTGCCGGTGCTTTATAAAACAATACTGCCATCTAGTGGCCAAAAAACACAGAGCCCACGTCTGCATGTATGATGTTTTATTCTGATTTAAAATCACACACAAATACATGTGTGAGGCCAAGAGAGGCTTTCCTCATGAAGAAGCTTTTTATGTTCATGAGACAAAGGTCACAGGTCAGAGGTCAGAGAGAGAGAGCGAAGTAGAGAGAGAGAGAGACTACTGCTTTTTTATTATTTCTTTATGATTTACATTTCCTTTCATGAATTTATATTAATAAGAAAAATAATTGTAATGAAGACTTTCCTTTTATTACATGTGTGTTTATTGTAGTGCAGAGATCATTTTTATTTGTATTTCTTGTCAGGTGCATAAAGATAACAGTCGAGTGTCACTTTGTGGCGTTTATATTTTGGAGAAGACACATTTCCAAAATATAACATTAAAGTATTTGTTTTCCTGCAGAAGTATTGCATTTATCATCTACAAAGCTTCTCTCGTACTTTTTTAAAATCCTGACATTACACTTACATTTTAAAAATACTGTATTCTTTATAATAACTGTAAATCAAAACCCATCACATAATAAAATCCACACATCCACCACTAATGCACCGTAATGTTGAAGTAACTAAAGACATTATTATGAGGCAGTTTGACCTTAAAACGATTGAAATTACAAAGTTAATTGTTCCATCAAAGTGTTGTTATGTTTTTAAATATCTGAAGGAGCGTTTCTGCATATTCACTGGACACGATGACCTTTCATTTGAAACTAATCCTTTGATGCAAAAGGTCATAATTCTTTCATTTTTAAATCCTTTACACATCCTGACCTTCACCGTGATGAACTTATCGCTGCTTTACATTTCAAAGTGCGTCTCTGTCTTCCTCTGGATCCCAAAGCCAGCAGAGGGGAGTCTTCCCATCATATTTTAATCCTGAGGGGAACCAGCTGTTTACGTTCATGTCATCACATTTGGGACTCGTGCTATTAACGCAGGGCAGGAGGAATCCCAACCGACAACACCGACAACACTCCCACCCCTCGACAAATGATGGCCGCTGGAACTTCAGGTGGACTCGTCCTGATCTGCTGAAAGCGTGGCAGGCACACGGATTCTGTGAGAGAACAAACACAAACACAGAGACCCGACAAACTTTGGTTTCCTGCATTGCAGAAGTTGACGCTGCCTCCAGAAAATCCACAAAGTGAGCAGAGCCACAGCTTCTCCAGGTACGTTGCTGGTCCAAACTTTGATCGCATCCTATTTCTTTGTGTGTGTTGTGTGTATTTACACTTGTTTTGGTTCATTTCCATGCAAGTTATCTCAGTTGTCTCGTAAATCACGACACAATTCTAGATTTGCAGAACACACAAGTGACAACATGACAGAGCAACCTGCATGCAGACAAACTCCCGTCCCAATCGTCCCCAGACACTGTGAACCTTTAGCTTTTTAAACGTCTTTAATCAGCAGGCCAACACTCAGGGACACAACACACACACACACACACACACACACACACACACACACACACACACACACACACACACAAATGACAACAAATGAGAAAAGTGACACGGCTGACCCCGAGTTACGAGTCAGCGGCGGGTCAGCGCTCACTGGACCGTCCTCCTCTTCACACTCGTCTCCTCCTCTTCTCACTCGTCTCCTCCTCTTCTCACTCGTCTCCTCCTCTTCTCACTCGTCTCCTCCTCTTCACACTCGTCTCCTCCTCTTCAAACTCGTCTCCTCCTCTTCACACTCGTCTCCTCCTCCCTTCCATCAAACCGCAGCAGGTTTTATCTGCGCTGTGATTAAATGTAGATCTGCAGTAATAAAACAGACGGGTCACCTGGTGATGAAAACAACCTGAACCGAGGTGTGATCTGAGAGAAATACCAAAGGACTCATAAATACTTCCACGTCAGCAACGTCTCATCCTCATCTTCCTGTATTTTTAATATTTGTCCAAGCATATATTTTAGATTTACTGTTCAGATGAAAATGAAACAAACTCTTCAAATACAAAACACATTTAAAATATGTTTATATCACGAGATGCACAATTATTGCTGTTTTTAATACTTCTGTTACTACTTTTACTTGTGTTGTTTTGTGTAGAATTGTTGATGTGTATCTGTCTGCCGGCTGCAAACAGCAGCAGCATTAGCAGCATTAGCAGCAGCAGCATTAGCAGCAGCAGCAGCAGCATTATCTCTCCTCGCGGTGCTGCAACTCATCCCTCCTCCTCCTCCTCCTCCTCCTCCTCCTTCTCAATCCACTCAACTCCATCTCTCTTTCCTCCAAAGAGACTGTCCCTCTCTGCCAGCCGGGTCCTGAGGGAGCCCGGCCAACCATCGGGGACACATTAGGGTGGAGGGTGGAGGGTGGAGGGGGGTGGAGGGAGAGAGATGGCGGCGGGTCAAATCGCTTTGTGGCCGAGGGAGGGGGGGGGTGGGGGGAGGTGTTATCATTTACTGTAATTCAAGCGCTGTCAGGCTGAAGGAGAGGGAAGGTGAAGCGGCGTGGCGCGGCCCGGCTCTCATCCGTCTCCGCCTGCACCCCCACCCATCACCCCTCCACCCCCACCCGTCACAGACAATGGCTGTCTGGTGAGTGGGAGGAGGAGATATTGCAGCCACAGTGTTGTATATCTATCCCGGCCCAGAGCATTGTTCCTTATTATTGATCGACTTCTTCCTCACTGCGGGTGAGCAGGTCGGGGTTCAGTGCCTTGCTCAAGGACGCTGACCACACACGTGACTGCTATGGGAATCAAACCTCTCACTTTACATTTATTGTGCCTCTATTCTGTGTTTTGTATATTCTGTTTATTCTAGAAGCAGAGGACACAGTCATGCAGCGCACGTGTAATAACTTTCCATTTTTTAAGTAGCGCCTCAATACCCGTTGTGCAATGCATTGTGGGAGAATATTGTCCATTAAAGGCACAATCATATGATCATATTTAGTATGCACACTGTGTGGTTTGAGTGTACTTTTACATAAATCAAGTTACACATTCGGACACAAAGACTTTGTTTGATTGGTCAAAAAGCACATTGCAGTATTAATAACTGACACAATAAATAATATGGTGTAGGAGTATTACAGACACACAGAAACAAGTAATTATTACTATTATTACTAGTATTAATTTTTCCTTTTCTCCCAGAGTCAAGGTCAGGAGAAACCAACGTCAAGATGAATAAATAAAACTGTTTTCTGTCTCGACGCTTAACCAGTAAAACACAAAACCTCAACAACTCACTCAGTACTGACACACACACACACACACACACACACACACACACACACACACACACACACACACACGCACACACACACACACACACACACACACACACACACACACACACACACATCAAACCTGCTGTTACAGAACACGCTGTCAGATCTTTTTCGTTCCTGAAGAACAGAACAGGATGTTTCTTTGTTTTCCTCCGAGTGCAAAATAATAATCATGCAATAACATAATATTATTACAACAGTAATGTGTTTGTGGCTTTAATCTCTTCACACACTTAAATCCTCTCAGTCACATGTCGACTAAAGGATTGTTTTCTAGACATGAACATAAATATTATTGAATATTATGAATACAACTTCATGATAACTAATTAATTTGCGGATCATTCTGTTTCTTATCTCATTGTAAATTATATTTTGTGTATTCTAGGTAACACAACACATGTGCCATGTAAAATACATAAACAACTCAGCAGTTCAACATTATGCTAATTATTGCTGTGATGTTAATGTTGTTATGTTTCGTAAAGGGATGAACAGAAAGTTTATAAACCAACACAGTTAGAACGTAAGCGTCTTGTTTTTGGATCTTTTCCCAGATTTATTTCACTCTTGTGAAAAAAACCCTCACGTCTTAATTACCTTGTTTTTCTGACATTTTGCCAAATCGATCAACGTGTTTTTAGTGTTTGTTGCAGTAATCACACAGAAACATTTATATACAACAAACAAAAAAGAAAAACGTCAGGGACGCAGGAGAGGATTGAAACTGAAATTAAAGTAAAACAAAGAAAGTATCATTAGATTAAAAAAACTAATCAAATACGTCAAACATTTGTTGCAAAATAATGTCTTTCATCCTTTAATAATAATAATGTATGTATTTAATCTCTAAGCCTTATCAATAATTAACTTACTTGAATGCTCAAATTTCCCAAAGGGATCATGAAAAGACTTTTTTCTTTTTTTAAGTCTTTAAATGTTTGGGGATTTTATAATAGGTGATAACAATCTGTTAAATTAAAAAATGACGACCCTTCTGATACATAGCTTCTAAGAGAAGTAATATTATGTCTGCCTCTGAAAGTTATGAGTCATCTTTAAGCCTGTATGTGAAACGTAGATGCTATGTAAATGCTATGAAATGCTATGAAGAGACGCGTCACTAGAGGGCAGCATCTCCCTCTGCAACAGCGTCCAGGAGAAGAAGAAACGCCCTTCAGCCACTGGGCTGTTTGTCTTGATCCCCATGAAGGAAGGAAGAGAGACCCACGGCCTCCCAGAGATGCTTCATTTGATTCATATTCACACACATTGATGGTTTTTCTTGCAGGGTCAGAACGAGCTTTTCCACTTCAACAGGTTCATAAATAAAACAAATAATAAAACAATTCAAACCACAAGCGTGTGGTAATGGAAGAGGATCCGAGGCTCTGTGTCACGCGGCGGATGTTCAGGTAATTGTCTATAATTTCACCCCATCGTGGTGGAAATAAACATTAATGATGGGTTGTGTCTGTCGGGTGAAGAGGTGAGATGAAAGTATGGAGGGTTTCCTTTACGAACGCACCGACGTCTGATGTAATTATCCCTTTGTGCTGCTTTACACTGAACATGAAGGACAGGTTTTGATGTCAAAAGACACAAAGGAGGGTGATAATGATGTCGGTATGTTGCTTATTAAAAGGGTGAATCATTTACATCACACACAGACACAACACGGAGTATTGAAGCAAGAAGGACACGCATACCTCCAACACAAGAAGACGATGCTGCCTCTCTCATCCCAGCTGACCTGATTTGGAAAACAGGCCTAATTCCTGAATGCATAATGGCTTTAATGAGCTGTCTGTGCGCGTCCCCGTCCCTCCACCGGGGGGCGGTGTTGAACCCAGGGTTTGAAACGTGTGACATTCCCCCTCCTCTAAATCATCGCTTCATTAGAATAAAGCCTCACGCGAGCGTCACAGCAAATCTGTTGCCGTCAGCAGGAAAGAGCAACAACAGACGAGCGCGCGGCCTTTTGTCTGAATCCCGTCGTTTGGAAACACAATTCCAGCTCGTGAATCCCTCCTCGTCGACCTGTTTTTGTCAGTCACCGAGCGAGGAGGAAGGTTTGTGGATGAACCAACACGTCCCCGGCCCGTAAATAAGCCCTCTACGTCTCCAGCTTTGAAATGGGATCTTAAAAACAAGAGCCGAGCCCAGCCACACTCTCTAATTAGAGAGGCCCACATGCCTGCACCCCCTCACCACACACACACACACACATAGAAACCTCAAATGCACACACACACACGCAAATTACAGAAAGAGAGCCGAGATCAAAGGAAAGAACACAGTACAGTAGTTTGTGTATTTACAACACCCGCTCCAAAGAAAAGGACAAGTAGCAAGTGTTCTTTTTCTTTTTTAACGGCGATGTGCTGAATGCCGTGAACGCTGCCTCTGCTCCGTATTATTGGCACACCCATTGGTTTTCTGTGTGTGTGTGAATGAGCTGGCTGTCATTTTCTATCTATGCTCTTTTTCAGTAACGTGTCACATGATCAGCGAGGCAGCCCCAGCCAGCCTTTATCATGCTAATGTTTTTCAATTTCCCCCCACAAAGAGCATCGCTCATACAAAAGATGCTTCAGACGGGCCCATAACTCTGCGTCTCCAAAACACTGCGCGCGCTCTGACAGAGTCCCGTTTCAGCGGACAGATACAGTCATTTCTTGTCCGATGGACACACTGACGCATTGAGATTCACGCTCAGACTGTCCGAGACACACACACACACACACACACACACACACACACACACGCACACACACACGCACGCAAACGATCCCTGCATAAGTTCACACGCTCGCAAAGAAAAACAGAGCACAAACGCACACGCTTGTGCTCGTCCTCACAGCTGGGTGCCCTTCTGAATGTGAGCAAGTGGATCTTATCACTGCTTCTCATGTGTATACACACACACACACACACACACACACACGCACACACACACACACACACACACACACACACACACACACACACAGGCGGTGCAGCACAAAAAGGCCTTTCCGTATCCAAATGTGTTGCAAGCAACCTTTTGCTTTCTTTCCTTTGTTCTCTCTCTCTCTCTCTCTCTCTCTCTCTCTCTCTCTCTCTCTCTGTCTCTCTCTCTCTCTCTCTCTGTCTCTCTCTCTCTGTCTCTCTCTCTCAGCTGGCCTTCCTTGTTCATGCCCACATAACCACATCCTCTCAGCATGTTCACAAAGAGGCCCAATCAAGAGATAAATGTCTTTTTATTCCCTCTCTTTCTCTCTCTCTCTCATTATCCTCTCTTCTCCTTCAACCAACAACGTTTACGCGTTTATTCCTGCTTGGATTTGTTCTCCGCGCCACGAGCACACGCCAATATATTAAAACATTATCTCCGCAATTAGCAGCGCGTGCGGCTCACTTGCAGAAGCGTTGAACCAAGTAAGTGAGGTTTGGGAATCTGTTAGTGCCGGAAATAAATGATGATCATATGCATGTTCTGCATGAGTGAAGGCGCGATATGTTTGCATTTTATGTTAATTTGATGTCCTGATCAGTATTTAATGTTCTCTTTGGGTCGATCTCTCTTGTATTCACAATGTCTCTGAAGTCCTGAATTCTGGATCCAGGTTGTGTGTTTGTTTTAAATGTGTTAGTGTGTTTCCTCTCATGCAGCAGGAGATGAAGGACAGTTGTCTGTTGAGCCTGCAGCCCGGTGACAGGCGACCGAGCTGCAGGCTATTGTTGTCTCACAGCAAACACACACAAACACACAGATGTACACACACACACACACGTATGCCGAGCCCCCCCCCCCCCTTTGAATAAATCAACACATGAAGCATATAATTCTCCGTGTAGGGGCCGTTTAAAGGGGCATTATGGCCCATTTTAAAATCTCATTAGCAGGGCAGCTGCACTTTGCACCGCACGCTGGTGATTGGGGCTCTTTTTGTTGTTGTTGTTGTTGTTGTTGTTGTTGTTGTCGTTGTTGTACTGGGGCCCTCATTGCCCTTCATCCATCCCAGCAAAGAGGCCTCGTGTACGTTCACTGAGAACAGTTTACTCTGCTTCCCCGGATGTTTCCCCTGAGAGAAAAGCTCAGAGGGGATCGGTTTTTTTTAAAACTTGTGACTCAATCTTCAATTCCTAAATTACAATTTGTCAGTTTTTTCATGTAAAGAAATAAATGAACCTTAACATTCACCTGAGAGAACTCTCATTATGTCGGCGGCCCCGAGCTCGGCATTGAATTTAGCACATGAAGACACAACAAGCGGAAGAGACACATATTCAACCTGATCGTCATGCCACAACTCATTATTATAAGTACACATAACGGAGCTGCACTGGCTGCAACTACAGCAGATATTTAGTTGTTGTTATTGTTATGGTTCATCTCGTATTCATGCAAATAAACACCAGGTTAATTACATTCATGTTGTTGTTCCATCTGTGAGGATTCCCATCGTGCAGCAGCATATGCCAGCTGTGTGATGTATTCATTTGGGTTTATGATGTGTTATGGTACGTGCCTGTTGGATTGATGCTGCAACTGTTAAATGTTATTGCTGCTGTGATGATGAACATGTGCAGTGTTCTCACACAGTTACATAGCAATATGTCAGAGCAAAGGGAAAAGATACTCAATGCAGTTATTTTAATTACTAGACATTCATTTCTGCAAGATTCATCTTTCTGTCTTTCTATTTTTGTTCCAAAAATATGTTGTAATAGAAACCCTCTCAACGAGTGGCCGCATATACAATTTGTGTCAAAATTAATTGCATTATCTTTTTAATGTGCCACTTATTCCTTTTGCTTGTCTTCTTTTCCATAATAATTATGCACAATAAACATTTAAACTCCAACTATTAACTGTGTTTGTCTATTTTCACACTGCTGCCTGCTCCCATGTAAAGCCACAGTGGAACATGAGAAGAAAAGGTCTGTAAAAATATGAATTTCACACCTCGTCTACGAGCTACGAGCATTCAGTCAGTTCCCTACGTGTATTTTTGTGAAACAATAAATCTCTGAGAGAAAACTTTGAACTCCCTGCAGCTGGCGTCTGCACAACAGGAGCTGGTGGAAAGCCAGAGAGTGTGTGGGACTGCAGCAGCATGGCAGGGACATGCAGGGTGGCGTCCTCACCTTTGGGCGTGTCGCTCTCGCTGTCATGGAAGACACCGTGAAGGAGGAGGTGAGCATGCCAGTGTTAGCGGGGAAAGAAATAAAAAAAATACCTTCCTGACGAAATAATTTGGTGAACTAGAATTTAGCAGCGACTATTTTTAAACAGGGAAAAAGCTCACAGCCTGTACTTTAAGAGAAGGTCATGCGAGGCAAGATGGAGAGACGCCATGAGCTTCTGGAGGATGTGCAGCTGTCGTTTTGTCTCTTTTCCTCCATGTTTCCTTTCCTCACTTCCTCCAGGTTTTGTCTCGTTTCCTCCCTGTTTCCTTTCCTCACTTCCTCCAGGTTTTGTCTCTTTTCCTCCATGTTTCCTTTCCTCACTTCCTCCAGGTTTTGTATCTTTTCCTCCATGTTTCCTTTCCTCACTTCCTCCAGGTTTTGTCCCTTTTCCTCCCTGTTTCCTTTCCTCACTTCCTCCAGTTTTGTCTCTTTTCCTCCCTGCTTCCTTCCTCACTTCCTCCAGGTCGTTTCAGGGTCTGCTGCTGTCTTTTCTCCCCACGTTATACATGGATGTGTGAGTTTTATGCTTCTGAAATGATCAAAATGTTTGCACTATAATCCTCGAAAGTCAAAATACAACACATGTGCAATACTTTATCAAATTATTCAGGAGTAAATCATAACGTCTTCAGCAAGTTGGCCTTCATAAAGTCTTGTGGACTCTTCACTAAATCAGTCGTTTTGGGCTAAACTGGACGTGCAAATGGACTTTGTGGTGTTTGCTCTGCCGCTGTGAGTCAATGTTGCTTCAGTTGCTTCTGCATGCCGACAGGACAGAGGAAGAGGAGGAGGAAGAGGAAGAGCATGATGTTAGAATCATTCAGGACCTTGAGACAGATGAGTTATTATGTGTTGAATTCACGTGTAAATGGTGTCAAGGTCAAACATCTTCAGTTAACACAAACAGATTTTGTGTTGCTCAAAAACCAAACTGCTGAAATCTTCTGGTTTCATTTTGTCTTTTTCATTTTTTTACTTTTCATCATGATTGTTAATATATTGTATTTGATGGAAACTACAATATGAAAGAAGTGGATTAAAATCTATATAGTTGAGGCTGTTCATGCATTTAACCTTTTGGAAACCATGCACAAAAATCCAGCTCCCATTTTAAGTCCCAGCATGCTCATTCAGACAATGTTTTGGCATAAAAAACTTACTTTTTCCATTTTTTAACTGAACGACACAGTTTTTTGACTGAAAGTTCTTCCTAACAGGACAAGTCTTTGTTTTATTCTCATTTTTGTTGCAGGTTCTGATTCTTTAGGTCCTAATTTTTCCAAAAAGGTGTCTTCTTGACGCTCCAGGAGGCTTTTTGGGGGAATCTGGTTCATATCACGCTGGATGTTCATAGTTACCATCAAAATATCTTTTAAAACTGATTTTTTTTGCAGATATACATTTTTTTCCCAAGGCTTTGCTGAACAAATACATGCAATAAACACAAGTATTGGAATTAATTTGGGGTTCCTACGACTCGAACACAGGAGAAAGAGATCTGGAGACAAAATTAGTTTCCACTATTTTCGAGTTAAGTGCTCATGTTATTGTAACTAGCTCATTTCACATGTTTTACAGGTGCTGTATACTAAGCTGTGGACATATTTTTCCAACACTTTCCTTTGTCATACATGCTAACTCTTCACAGAGGATGAGCGTCTCCTTTCCCCCGTCATCTGCTGCATGTCCTTGCCATGCCGAATGCATAAAGATAGAGAACAAGGAGAACATCAGATAGCGGCGAGGCTGCGTCTTCCCCACACGAGATCCAGCCAGATCCTCAGATAGACGTGAGGCCGACAGAGAGCGTCTACGCTCCAGACAGGATATTAGAATGGACGTTTCCTTCTTCAGCGCGCCACGGGCAGCGCCCTCTCCCACTCGTCTTCTCTGGAGGAAGACAGAGAAAAGATAAAGATGTGAGTGGAGCTGACAGGCTGCTGGATCCACGGTCTCCTTCGCTGTTTGCATCTTGAGCCGGTTTCTGATTTGATCCTGAGAGGATGATTGTGACGGTGGTGCTTTTTTTTATTTTTTTGGGTACGCGGACAACAGATGGCAAAGACTGATGCAGATCTCTGTGTCCGAGGCCGTAGGATTCTGAGGTTTTCCGTGTTTTGACTCGTTTTAATTTCACATTTATTTAATCTTACCCCTCCCCCCAGTGAGATAAGACATATTTATATTCTAGGAGACGGGGTCAAAGACACATTCACGGCCGCAGAAAAACATCAAGAGACAAAATGAAAAGGAGCATTTCAAACGAAGCCACGTGAGAGGAAAGAGGGATGCAAAGTGTCCAACACAGAGCAAGGGTTAAGGATGTCACTTTTCATGCAGCGTCTAACATCCACGGACATTGTTTATATGAGATTATACACGAGGGCTCGATGCTCTGAGGCTGCTGTGTCGTCTATGTGACTCATTCTGCATGTAAGAAGCAGGAAGAGCGGGTTACAGGCGCTGCCTGCCGGCCAGTATAGCAAATGTTTGCAAAGAGCTTTGTCTGTTTCTACCATCATTTCACCCACAATTTGTTGTTGAAATTCATCCGTTTGGATGGAGATGCATCTTAAGTTTTATAGATACAGGTTCAGATTGTGAAAGCATCATCAACGTAGCTCTCTGCATTTATCCTGTTAACAATCAGACAGTTACATTTTCAACAAATACAGTATGTGACTAGTGTTTTGTGACTACTCTATTTCAGTGTTTTCAACATTATATCTTCACCCCTGTTTTTAACCATCTAACAGAACAATGTCCAACAATCTATAGAAGCAAACGAGTGGCAGCCATTTCCAATTTAAAGAACAAAGTCCCAATTTACGCCAAAAAATGTGTGGCACTGGTGAGAGAGGCTGCATGACAGAAACCAGTTCAAAGATATGACGACCTTTGCATGACCATCAACCCGCTAACAACTGTATTTAGTTAAAAGTGTGGCTGTGCATTCCAAAGCGTTCATGCGTATGCATTCTTGTTTATGCATGCATGTGGGTCGGCATTCCATGTGTGTGAGCATGCGTGTGTGCATGCATATCCCATCACACACAACCCGCTACGGCCCAACCACCGAACCGAGTCCTGCGCTCTCTGCAGTGGTGCCTCGTGTTCCAGCGTGAGCTTTAAAAACACCACAACTACAACCAACAACCTCCTGCCTTCTTCTGCAGCTACTGAAGAGCAAGACGTCTCTCATGAAGCGGACTGATCCATATTCCTCGTCATCACTGGAACGATGCTTCATTCACTACAGCTGTGTTGTAACGCGACCTCATTAACATGCAGAAGTGGATCCATATGCGCTTGACGTGCCCGCGCATGTGAACTGACACATGATTTACATAGTTAACAAGCAGCTGAGTGTGAATAAAACATGTGAACCGTAAGGAGACGGGCTCCATCCAGTGCAACATATGTTTTAATCGGATGGATGTTGGGTCCTCTGCACGGCGTTGAGGCCGCGAGCAGAACGGCGTGACGCCTGCAGCGCAAGAGCTGAACCGGATACTTCAACACTGTGATGGATATATTGTGTAACTCTGCAGGCATGACATGGTAGCGTTACATGCTCTGGCCCTTTGTGCATGTCAGGAATGATTTGAACTCGCTGTAAATTGGGGTTGAGCTACTCCAGATACTGCCAGGAGATAATCTATAAGGGATTACAATCTGTAATCGTGAGTATAAAAAAAGGGAAGACGTGTTAGACGTGAGTGTGAATTTACAGTAGAGCATCGTCACAACTGGCCTCTTCTTTCTCCATCTCTCTCTCTCTCTCTTTCCCTTCCTCTCTCTCTCTCTCTCCTTATCCTAACCCCAAATGCTATATATGTGAATTGGTAATTGCCTGATACACTGGGAGTTTAATGAGAAAATGTCTGGAGAAGGCAATCACCAGTTCCAGGCTATTTGCTTTCAGCACAGATTATTTCAGTGAGTGAGTGCACAAAATTGGATCATTACGGAGTGGGTTTTATAATGTGAGAACGACAGAGAGCATTAGAAGGAGGACGCGTGATGCTTTCTTATTTAACTATTTCATCCGTCGGTCCGGGTTCGTCCGAGTGCTTCCGATGGGTTCAGGTGAGATGTAGTGAGACAATTTAGGAGACGATGAACGTGGAGGACACTGAGAGACAGAAGAAGGCAGTAATGAAGGGAATATAGTGAAAGAATGTGTTGTCCTCTGTTACTATCCACTGATATCAGCTTTGGAAACAGCACATTTATTTACAGACTGACAGCCTTTCTCATAAAATAATGGACCATCTGAAAGTGAGGTGGCAAAGAACAGAAGGAATGAGAAAGGAGCAGTTTTACAAATGTTGCTTGTGAGCTGATAATGATGATGACAGTGATGAATGTCAGACCGCTGGCATTTGTCAGCGGCTGCTTGTGGTCGCACAACTGCGATGTGAGATTGTGTCACACTTAGTGTGACGCAGTTGTGACAAAAAAAGGTGCACATGCACAGTTACCTGTCATGGGTTGACAAGAGTGAAAGGATATCAAATAATTCATAAAACATTAATGTTTTTACCCTCAGGTTTAAACCATCCTAACATCAAGTAGACCTGCAGCCCCTCAGGTCCGGCTCCACATGCCAAGACACGTCTCAGCTTGGTATGGTTCCTATTTCCTCTTCACAGTTCTCTGAACGTATGTACGGGCCGTCCTGAGCGGACAAAGCCAGTCTATATAATGCCAGCAGGGCTGTACATAAACTCCAAACGCTGTCGATGTTTCCATCCGGAGAAAAGCTGGACGCGTTCCCAGAGTGACGGGATGCTGAGGCCACGCGATGACCTCAGCCTGAGACAACCTAATTGGGGAACTGTCATGCCATTACAGCTAAATCCCCCTTAAATTAAGCTTTGACTTTGAATCCTGCAGTAAATTATAGTCTCAAGAAAAACACCCATTGGGATTTTTTCTTTTTTTTTTTTTTTGATTAATAGTGTCAGAGGACGTATTAAAAAATGTGAAGGAGGTCTGCGGACGGAGAAGCGGTGGATCTGTGAACGAGTAATCACGTTAGCGATGCCGGGCCCTGCCGCCTCGCACTCACTGCAGAGTCCAAGGTAAACACAGCTGTGAGATATCAGAGCAACTGCACAAATAATGCTCCTGAACGGGTGCAGCGGGCGGAGGCTGAGCCGCTTCTCTCTGAACGCTCCGTCCGTCTGTCCGTCTTCCACAAAGGGACAGCAGCATGAGCAGCAGCAGCATTAGCAGCAGCAGCAGCATGAGCAGCAGCATTAGCATTAGCAGCAGCAGCAGCAGCATTAGCAACAGCAGCAGCAGCCTTAGCAGCAGCATTAGCATCAGCAGCAGCAGCAGCAGCATTAGCATTAGCATTAGCATTAGCAGCAGCAGCAGCGTTGCAGGTATTGTAGATGTGGCTTCATCGCTCCGTTCGTGTCTGGTGTGTAACATTAAGAGACAGAAGTCCTTCACCTGAAGGGAAGATAATGTTCTATTTTTAGATATGTACACGGCAAAATTAACCTTATATGTTTGGTGGATGTTAGAAGTACTAACACATGTTGTTTACTGTCACCTCCCTGCAGGAAAGTTGTTTTTAATATACATTTATCAAGCGCAAAAAAATTATTGTCAGAAAATATTACTTAAAATAAGTAAAATAAAGTAATAAATAGCTCAAGTAAAGTTATGATATGAATAGTGCTGGGTGAGAGATTTATTTGTTAACTAACAACAAAGTGTGACAAACTCTGACTCTTCAAACTTAAAGATATCTGTTAAAGTTTCTCTCTGCAATATTAGAGGTGGAAATAAACCTTTTGGATTGTTATAAAATGTATTGAATACATCTTTGAACCTCTCACTAGCCTTCTGCTTATTGTTGTAATATATTAATCATGTGATTCAAATAATATTAAACAAAGCCAAATGAAAACGTGACCTTTTAGGTGAATTAAGTTTCTAAAAGCTTCACCGTGTTGTTGAATTGGTGACGATGCTTCTTGGTTCCTTGTGTTGTGTGTCCGTGTGTGTTCTTCACGTGCAGTGTGTCGAGCTCTCCGCTGTAACCTGGCAATAAATTACCCTGACAAAAAAATTCAACACAAACTTGCAAACTGTCACCCGAGTAAATCCGGCGCTGCGTGAAGTGCAGAGGCGACTGTAATGTTCCTAACGCGTTCTGTCACTTCTTTGTTAGCAAAGTGTGGAGATCTCCTGCAGGGCATTCAGAGCAGGTGGAGGAACATTGACTCTGTCGTTGCTTTAACTTGTGCTCTTCTTGTCAAGAGGTGTTGCATGTAGTGTGTGTGTGTGTGTGTGTGTGTGTGTGGTGCCCACTCGGACACCACAGATACCCAAAGCGCCGACCGGACACCTCGGCACTGTCCACGTCAACGATGTCAGACGCACACCGGGTTCGACCGGCCAGCAGGAGATTCAGTCTGACCGCGTTTCAGCGCTGAAATATTCAGATATATTCCAACGCCTGCAGATGTTCCCTCTGGATCTCACAGCCGTCCGCTAAAGTTTCTGACACTGAATAGTGGAAACAATAATAACAGAAACAGCTGAATGAAAGCTGAAGCCGCCGCATCCTCAGTTCTTTACTGTGACCTCGAGTCAGGACCTGGACGTCCTGACGACGTCTATGAACACAAACAGTTCCCCTTTCTGTTAGCATGTTGTGTGTCCGTGCTTCAGACGGCTGCTGTCTCTCTGAGTTTGGTAACAGAGTGTCAGAGTTCATCCTGCTACAGAAAGATATTCCAGCTCTTCCTTTTCCTTACACTTTTCTACAATGACCAACAATAAAAGTCTGCAGACGACGACACTTCTCACTGTTCCACTGAGTCCACTTGTTAAAACAGTTTAAAATAGTTAAACAAAGCTCATCTGAAAGTATATTTGAAGCTAATATTTACCTACTAATAAATAGTCCCTTAGTTTGCAGCAGTTTTGTGCTTTTCCTCAACGTTACGCTACATAAATGTTCCTTCTCTGCAGCCGCTGCAGCAGATTAAAAGACTTCCGATGGAGTGACACACGGTGACGTATGGTTCTTGCAGGTGATGGCTATCCAGTGTTTCTAACTGCCCATGAAACTGTATTATTGTGTGTTTTCTTTCAGCCTTCACATAAAGCGTCAGTGCAGCCGATTTCCACCTTCGTGCCAATGAGCCGCTTTGTCGGTCACGGCCGCTATCAGCCTCTCGCTGTACCTTTCAAATGTACTTTCATACTCGGTTATGAAGACGTGTGCGGGGGGCAACGTTGTGTTGATTGAGTCACATCCAGCAGCGCTGCTGTGGGTGCAAAACAGCCTCCGGTATTAGCATGTATAAACAGGCTTATAAATGGAGCACTATTTGGCTGTTCATTTTCATCCTCTTAACAGTAAACAAGGCGGAACAGACTCTGACACCCGCAAATAAATGGAGCCCGCAAACACACACACATTCATCTGCAGCGGGAAGCCGAGGAGGCTTGTTTGAGTTGAGGTCAATCCTGTTTAGATGGCGTCGGTCGCAGGACGATTTTATTCCTTCTTTTTCTTTTTTTTTTGGTGCATTTTGTGAGTTGAGCTTTTCTGCAACGCAAATCATGTATTCTGAACTCTTACGTTGTAATAAATGTGTGTTTACTCGTGTTGTGGGCTGGTTTTTAAGGTGTGTGTGAGCAAAGGATTCAGCGCTGTGGATGCTTTCTGGCTCATGCTGGTACAATGTGCTTTATATCTACATTCATGGGTCATATCTGGAGTGTATTGGTGGTGGAGTGTTTATTTTTTGTCATGTATTAACTCATCTAAGCTGTGGTTGGGGTCAATCTGGGGATTTTAAGACTTTAACTAGCTGAAAGCTGTCAGTTGACCTGACATATTGAAGCTGTTACAACGGCTGAACTGCACGTCCTCTCGTAGGTCGTGCAGCTGTTAAAACAAACAGACTCTTCAACTTTCATTTCAGATGCATCTAAATTGAGTTGACATCATGTCCAGCTCCATCGGAGCCCCACTGCTCACTGAACGAGTTTTCCACTGGCAGCGGTTCTCAGATAATAAGTCAGGCCTGCAGAGTTTATATCCAGACCAGAATGTCAAGACGCTTCAGTAAAAGGTTGAAGAAAGTGAATCTAACAAAAGACCCGTTACAAAGGGAAAGAATATTAACCCACTGGATCCACGGTTCAGAAGTCACTGTTAGTTTACCAACAATTTATCTCAATATCATTGTCTTAAAGCTTAAAGCTGTGAGGTAAAAATGCATCATGCATAATAAAATGTACTCACTTAAACAATAAAGATGTTCCTTTATCCACTGACAGCGTGCTTATGACAAAACTGGTCCAATTATTGTCATGAAAACTTGACGACAGAACCATGAATTAGTTGCACGCATCATTGTTGGATTATTACAGTGAGTCTAAATCATTTAGCAGTCACATTTAAATGTTGTATTATACTATAAAGAGTCCTCATAGTCATATAATACAAAGGCTGATTCACATTTAAAGAAAAGAATTCAAGCCATTTGTCAAATTCATCTGCAAAGACGTGCCTCTGCTGGACGAGGTGTCTTGGTTTTGAATAAAGCGGCGTGCACGGATAATGGTGATTGTCAACATGGCGGACAGGTTATACACGAGCTCTCGATTCATTTAACGCCGTCAGTCGTTTCTGAAGAAGCCGTTTGGATGAAGAGCGCCGGAGACAATGCAGCGTGTCATCGTAACGGAGCCAATGTTGGCGTTTCACATCTCTGCTAAAACAAAACCCGGATTAAGAGCACAGATTGAAACGGTAAACCTCCGTCAGATACATTTGTTCCTGTAACGCGGCGCCGTCTTCCAGTTCCCCGCGGCGACCTGCTCCGAGTTATTTATGATGTTGAAATTAATCTCACTTAGCGCGATGGGCTCTGGAAGAGGGGCCCTCCTTCTGAGTCGGCCGCCGAGCGAGGGATGAGAGCGAGATTGAGGAGTGGAGAGAGAGAGCGCAGAGCCACCGAGGATTTATTCAAATCCTCCCTCATAGATTAGCAATCGCGGCTTGACAAGCCGCCCTGCGAGTTATTATTTATTTCTTTTTTTTTCTTCTTCATGAAAATCGAAGCCGTTCCTCACCATCGTGTCAGAGACAGGGGGGTAATCCATGTGGGATTCACGAGTGATGAGACGGGAGACAAACTCGCCAGCGTGTCACCGAGTACTGAGGAGGCAGGAAGTGCAATATGCAAATGAGCTCTGCAAGCTTTAAAGCAGCTGTCTTTTTGATTGCCGCTCTCTGGCATTGTTTGCTCATGACGGATGGAGGCTTTCATGGCAGGGGCCCATTAGGAGTACAAATATTATGATTTATGATTACACATGATCTCTGGTCGTGTGGTATGGCGCGGCATACTGTTCAGATACGTCTGGGTCCATGTCATTTATAGGCTCATATGAATAACATTTAAAAAAAAGACTTGATGTCCACCGCTGTCTGCATGTTCACAAAGTGTTTAACAAGGCGTTATGTAAGAAGTCCAAGTAAATTAAAGGTTCATGAAAAATGCAAAAAGAGCAGCTCATAACGCGTTGAACACTCTTGCTTCACTAAGACTTAATCTATTAGGATATAATCTTCCTGCTCAAGCAAACATGACGAGAGTCTGAGGGAATAAACACAGATGTGTGTGTCTTCCTCAGCGCTTCATGTTTTAAACAGACACACAAAGTGAACACAGTTTCCACTTCCCACTGCAAATTGTAATAGAATCAGTAAATGCTTCTGCAATGCAATTATGTATTTTTTTTTTAAATGAATACAAAATGTGCATGATCATCATTGACACCAAATTCAGGGAATTCATGTTTAATAATAAATAGTTAAGTTCCTTGAATCATCCAACATGAATCATCATATTTTCTTTTATTAATCATCATTCATTATGAGCCAGCAGTTAAACAATTCAAAGGGTTTTTACTCTCTTTATTTGTGGTTTTTCCTGAGACATGATGTCATGAGTTCAGATTGTAAAACCTCAGAGGAAAATCTTGTGTTTATGATTTTGCGCAAAACAAAATAAACTGAATTGAATTAAAAGCAAACAAATACCTTTATGTTAGTTTTCCAGATGAATATCAAAGCGATAGGATTTATTATAATGATAATCACTGAATCAGTTTGGCTAAAATTCATTTTGTATATTAGGGGAACGTAAAAAAAAAAAGGTCAAGGTAGGTTGGATCTTTTTCAGAGCCACACTCGCCCTGAAGTGTGTCAATAAGCCGTTCATAAGGTCCTCACAGGATATACGTTGGCATCGTCTGGAGGTCTCAGCTCTGTGACATTTATGAATATTTGACAGCAGATGAGCGGCTCAGTGGGACGCCGCCGCAAGACCACG
>NW_027175965.1:9640000-9880000 GCF_023055335.1 Clinocottus analis
TGTGTGTGTAGAAGGGAGGAGGGGGGTTGGTAGATTGTACACATCCGTATTATCTCTTGCTGTTCAAGCTGGCCTTAATTACAACTGTCTGCCTGAGTCACTAACATGCTCCTCTACCCACACGAATGGACAGCAACAACAGGCAGCATCTCAAAGGGAAGGCAAGAGTGGTTTTGCCTCGTAGCCGGAGGGCAGCGGCACACAAAGGTACGGCGGGCCCACATCCAAATAAAGCCCGGTACCCTTTCCTCTGGGCCTCGTTGACGTCCATGTGCTGTGCCGGGCTGCGGTTTGGATGAGCTTTAAAGCCATTGTTTGTTTTGGAGGCTTGGTGAACTGGTTTTGTTCAACCATCTTTTCTTCTGGCTCTTTAGCATTAGCTATATCAAATCAAAGTCGAGCTTTAAAGTGGCGGCTGTGGAGGTTTCCAGAGAACGCACCTCTATCTGACGCCGACAGTGATCATCCCGCAGGCTTTGTGCTTCATGTCTTGTCTGGTTGCTTTGATAGAGACTTCATGTGTCTGCAATTTCTTTTTCTTAACCGGCTCCCACTTCCTGAAACCGTCGACTCAAAAGAAAAACTATACATGGGAACTGAAGAGGCTTCAATGAAACATCTGGAAGGAGCAGGCAGAGCGTGTTCAGACTATAAATACATTCCATACGTGTTCTGCGGCCGCAGCCTCCCCGTCATGTGATGCAAAGAATTTCATTTGATGTTTCCATAAAGTTATAACAAGGCTTGGATTTTGGCCAAAAACATTGTGTCTCAAACATAATAATCTTCCTTGAGCACAATGTTGAGACTAAGATCTGTTCACGATTACACATTAAATTATGGAAACCCATTTCTGCCACTAAAAAGAGTCATAATTATGAGAACAAAAAAAGTATGATTTAAAAAAAAAGTATGACAAAAAAAAGTATGACAAAAAAAAGTATGACAAAAAAAGTCATGACCAAAAAAAAGTCATGACAAAAAAAAGTCATGACAAAAAAATGTCATGACAAAAAATCATGACAAAAAAAAGTATGACAAAAAAAGTCATGACAAAAAAAGTCACGACAAAAAAAGTCATGACAAAAAAAAGTATGACAAAAAAAAGTATGACAAAAAAAAAGTCATGACAAAAAAAAAGTATGGCAAAAAAAAGTCATGACAAAAAAAATATGACAAAAAAAGTCTTTGAGACAAAAAAAGTCACGACAAAAAAAAAGTCCTGACAAAAAAAAGTCCTGACAAAAAAAAAAGTCATGACAAAAAAAAATCAGAATTATGACCCTCCCACCTCAAAAAATAAAAGTCAAGACAAAAAAAAGTATGGTTAAAAAAAAAGTCACAAAGCACACACACATTCTTGTGTGTGTGCCCAGAGGGACAAAGCGCATCGTGCAGCAGACGTGGAGTAAAACAAAGTTCTTCACATTAGAAACAGAAAGTTCTGAAGCGACTGCGAGCGGCGGCGGCGTGACGCTGAGTTTTACCGCTCAGGTGAGCCGGCGCGAGGCAGCAGCTCCAACGCTGCTTCCTCCTGCAGGAACAACATGGAGGCAACTCCCAAAGCCCGAGAAAGACTCCCTCCATTAAGCCTGGACGCAGACGCTGCAGACACATGTTGAGGAACAGGAAAAATATGAACTGGAAACCTCAGTTGTCTTTTTGAAACACAAGTTATTGTATAGATAACAATGCATGTTTGCATCCTTGTACAGTTTCACGTAAATGGACATTTTGTTGTTGACTTCTGATGGAAAATTGTTTGCAAAAGATCCAGGTTGATTAAAGACGTGTTACATGTCATCGTGCGCGTGTTGAGATTATAACAAACCCTCACAGGCAGATGTAACACCATCTGAAATAACTACAATATGAGGAAATCCACAGAGAAGAATCGGTTGCTTATTTCTGTCTTCTTGGAGCGAAGAGATGAGATGAATCCTCTAATTCTGACTGAAGGCTTTGCGTCACGCGTCTCTGGAGATAACTGCATTATGGTGGTCTGGTTTGGCCGTGCACTTTTTTAAAAGTTAAATAAAATACATGTCATTTTGTTGTCAGCAGACTTCTGTGATGTTGAGAGAACAGCCGTTGTTGTTAATGGTCTCTAAAAATATTCCTTTAATATGAAAATGGATGCAACATAATAAATCCCACAAGCCCTTGGTGGGTTTTTTTTTTTAACTTGTATTGTCATGCAGAAGTATGCGCAGCTTCTTCATAATGAGTTGTGTGGATATTGATTTGTGGTATTTTGCAGGAGGGACAGAAGCAGAATCAACTTCTTCCTTTTCACATGCGATGCATCAAAATAATTGGCAGTAACCAATTATCCTGTGATCCATAAACAGGAGATCTGACGAGCCGGCTGAATATGAATCTGTGATCAGGAAGCATCGGGTATGACTCACAGACGTGTTGCCGGCGGGTCAAACCGGTTGAATAAAATAGGGCAACGCAACAAAATATAGCAGCGATGTGCAACTTGTTTCCGTACTCGTCCTAAACGCCACATCAACATGCAACAAAGAAGACGACATTGACGACGAGTACGAGCTTTAAGAAGTTATTTATTACAACGTTTACTGTTCAAAACTCCACAAAGTCATGAAACGATTATCTTTTACATGAGAGTCTCTTCATTGTTATAACATCTGAGAATAAGCCACACAGTCTGACATCACGCTCCATAAGAAATGATCATGTTTCACAATGCATATTGGCCTACTGACTAAAAAAAAGGGACACATGTGGTTTGAGTGTGAGCAAAGTGAGCAGGTGAGGTCGACTGAAACTCACCTCACCTCGTCGCTTCTACCTTCGACCTGGACGAGCCGCCGGCTCTTCTGTGACCTGTTCCAGCGACGGGCGGTCAAACTGAATCGGCACGAAGATAAAACGTCTGAATTCACCCACAGATGACATGAAACGTCAAGAAAAATGTTCAACCGCTTGACGGAGGAGGAGGGCGGGGGCGCTCGGTCCAGCTCGAGACGAAGCACTCAGAACGAATGCCTCCCAAACATAAAATGTCGTCGCTGTCAATCAGCGAGTGGATGAGTTTCAAACATGGCACACGACATGTCACCAGGTGGCCTCTGTCTTTGTGGAAGTCTCATCGCGCCGCTAAAAACGGGAACAAAAAGTCAACACAGTGACAGACTCAACGGATCAAACAGCAATTACTCAGATTGTGTTGGTCTTCACACGACAAACACAACATATGAGATGGTGTTGAGGGCATCGGGGCAGCGTGATGTGTCTTTTTGTCTTTGTGCTTTGGGAGCAGGTGTGCGGTTCTGCCGCTGCAGCGGAGGAAGGAAAACAGAAACGTAACGGCGTGATTATAGAAAAGCCTCCATAGCCATTCGGCTCCTCTGACACGCTGTCATGCGCTCATCACACGTTGGCCAATTAGTATCTGTAAATCATTCCTAGAGGATGGTGTGACCTACTTGGAGGAACGCATGGGTGGAGGTTTAGCATCAGAAGAGTGTGAGGATTATCTGACGACGTCAGCGGCATCAGAAAAAAATGGACTTGAAAGTTAATTTAAAAAACAGCAGTTTAAAAAAAAAAAATATGATGCAAAAATAGATGTTATGATTCGGGGGACTCGCTATTTGGAGTTGTAAGTTGTAATGAGAGATCATTTTAAATGTGTGCTTATTTTTCATCACTCCAAATGAGAATCATAAACAGAAGACTAAATATTTAATATCCTGTCGTCCCTGAAGAGGCCCCGCCTCCTCGCTCCCTCCTCACGTGATCCTGTTGATCTAAAACATGCACTCCTACTTCTTTGTTATACATTCAATATATACATTCATTCATTATACATTATACATTCATTCATTTACAGATGTGTAGTTAACCTTTTGGGAACCGTGCACCAATTTTAAGCCCCATTCAGACAATGTTTTGGCATAAAATACGTCATTTTTCCGTTTTTGAACCGAACGACACAGTTTTTTAACTGAAACTCCTTCCTAACAGGCCAAGACTTTGTTTTATTGTGATTTTTGTTGCATATTCTGATTCTTTAGGTCCTAATCTTTCCAAAAAGGTGTCTTATTAACACTCCAGGAGGCTTTTTTAATGGGAATCTGGATCATATCATGCTGGATGTTCATAGTTACGATCAAAATATCTTTTAAAAGTGATTTTTTTGCAGGTATTATTTTTTCCCAAGACTTTGCTGAACAAATGCATATAATAAACACAAGTATTGGAACTAATTTGGGGTTCCTATGATGACTCAAACACAGTGAAAAAGAGCGGGTTAAATGTATTGTCTGTCTGTCACACGGCCCTCTGTAGGTTGTGTTTATTGTTGTCGAGCAAGAAATACACTCATCCATCGTAGCGCTGGTTATTAAGCTCATCGTCTGAAGGCGTTGAATAGAAACGCATAACACAGTGGCTAACACACACACACGTCACACACACATATTACATCCAGAGAGCCGCTGTGCGACCCTCGGTCCGAAAACTGGCATTTTCTTCCAGCACATTATACGAATCCATCTGAGATAAATGACAAATTCTTGAGTTGCAGCGCCAGGGAGGCAGAGGCTACATTGGTTCACGCTTCAGCGAGCATGTAGGCCATACGCCATGGATGCACCGCACACCCTGAGGTGAGTGGAGCTTAGCGCTTTTTTTATATATATATATACACGTCAAGCAAGCTTCACTGCGTCCCTGTGACACAACCGCTGCCTCACAGAGGAGTCGGCTCGCTGCTGAATAAAATAGGCCGGATAGCAGCACGCAATATGGTAAACTGTTAAGGATAACGATAAACTATGGGTGGAGGGTTTGTGCTCATATCATTTTATTTAAACTCGTTGTCATACATGGGCAGCGTGTCGGTAAATAGCCCTAAATTGGATTAATACACGATTATGCAAGTTGTCCTTTTAGGACATCGTTATGATTTAATAGAGGTTTGAAACGCCGTGCGGGCGTATGAAATGTGACCAACAATCTGATTAATGTCAAAGATGAGTTGGCCAACAGATATCTTTTCATAACCCTCCACATCTCTGTGACTTAATGCACGCTGTAATGAACCGAGGTCAGAGGTCAGAGGACGGCCAGTTCCTGCAAATCTTGACGTTTACCATCATCACAACCGAGGAGAGCGGACGTTTCCCCCGATGTGTGTGATGCAGAGCGAACACGAGCCGCCGAAGACGGAGCAGCTGTTTTACAACATTAACATGAACCCAAAGTGCATTCTGCTGTCGTTTAACAATGCAGCGTAACAATGATGCAGCGTATGAAGCGTCAACATGACATAAAGCCTCGAAAAGACAGAAAATGTTCCCCAGTTTGTGGACAGAAGAGTTTCTGCACCACTACAGAACCTCCAGCGCCAACAATCAAGTCAAACGTAATAATGTGGTTTCCTCTGTTGCTAGGTGATTTACACTATCAGATCTTTTGATGGCGATGGGCGAGCCAATCCCGATCCATTGTTGGAAACGCGTGGTGAGATTAGATGTGGAATTTAAATATGAATAAGGATATCTGGGCTAATTATAACCCCTCATCCCGCTGCCTCGTCAGCAGTAAAGCGACATTCAATGGAATAAAAAAACTTGGGGATGAAGGGAGAAGGAGGTGGAGGAAGAGTAGTGAAGAGAGGAAGAGGAGAGAGGAAGAAGAGGAGGAGGGAGGAGTCAAGAGATCAATCTCTAGTTTGGGATTACGTGTGATCAGATAACAACCTGCACCCCACCCACTGCTTTTTTCTGGGTGAGTGTTTCAAGGCTGAACTGAATGATTTACTAACCCCAAACACACACACACACACACACACACACACACACACACACACACACACACAAAAGCACCTTCACTCACTCTATTCTGCACCCCCCCATAATGCCGTTGGCCACGTTTACACCTAGCTCTGCCGCCACGGTCTCCAAATGCGATTAGCGCTTATCTGAAGGAAGACCAAACTACCTTCATCATCGGGTTCATCATCGTCACATCCATATTCATGCCGTTCAAATCCCCTCTGTAGTAAAACTAAAGGGATTGAAGCACCTGAGAACACGAGGCGCTTAGCGGAAGAGGAAGGATTGCGGATTTCTCTATCGAGGTCACGGCGCCGTGTGAAAGCGGCGTTTGAAGACTTTTGGCTCCACAAAGAGATTTCCACCGCGTCAACACACCGACAACTCCTCTTCATCATTAATTGATTGCACATGACGAGAGCGAATTAGAGTGTGTTTAAAGTGACAGGAGGTGATGCAGGACCGCACTTTGACCAAAAAACAATCATAACAAAAGACGCTATCATCTATATTTGTTTTAATATTAAACAATAGAGTTTAAAAATAAATTACTTTCTAATATAAATTGTCTTGTTCGCAGGATTTCAAATTTCCTGAAGCTGGTGAATCATTTTTCTCGATGGAGTGGAAACAGAGACGTCTGGTTCATGTTCAAGAGCTCAGCAATAAGATAATTAAATTCCATTGAATTTATTTTTGTACAGGCAAAAATCACAAATAAAAGATTTGCCTCAGAGGGCTTTACAGTCCGTACACATCGGCTCTGAAGAGAAACCCAGAAGAGGAGCATCCCTCTCGCTGGATGGTAGAAGTACGATATGACAGGATAGAGCCAGCATCCATGAGCCAGAGAAAGCACAAAGACTCGGAGGAAGGAGCAAAGTTATTAATGTGCAATAATGAGACAGGAATTAAAGGAGATAGAGAAGGGTGGGAGCCAGGAGGCAGGAGGCAGGAGGCAGGAGGCAGGAGGCAGGAGACAGGAGGCAGGAGACAGGAGGCAAGAGGCAAGAGGGAGGAGGGAAGAGGCAGGAGACAGGAGACAGGAGGCAGGAGGCAGGAGGCAAGAGGCAGGATGCAGGAGGGAGGAGGGAGGAGACAGGAGGCAGGAGGCAAGAGGGAGGAGGGAAGAGGCAGGAGACAGGAGACAGGAGGCAGGAGACAGGAGGCAAGAGGCAGGAGGCAGGAGGCAGGAGGCAGGAGACAGGAGGCAGGAGGCAGGAGACAGGAGGGAGGAGACAGGAGGCAGGAGGCAGGAGACAGGAGGCAGGAGGCAGGAGGCAGGAGGCAGGAGGCAGGAGACAGGAGGCAGGAGACAGGAGGCAAGAGGCAAGAGGGAGGAGGGAAGAGGCAGGAGACAGGAGACAGGAGGCAGGAAACAGGAGGCAAGAGGCAGGAGGCAGGAGGCAAGAGGCAGGATGCAGGAGGGAGGAGGCAGGAGACAGGAGACAGGAGGCAGGAGGCAGGAGACAGGAGGCAGGAGACAGGAGGCAGGAGGCAGGAGACAGGAGGCAGGAGACAGGAGGCAGGAGGCAGGAGGCAGGTCCAGGGTGCAGATATGATCCACGGCCTCCTTCTTGAACTTTTTACATTTCTGGGTTTAGTTACTCAGCTCAGGAAGTTGTTTTCAGCGTTCGCTGTCGAGAAGACGCATGAGGAATTATTTTCCACTCACTTTGTGGCGGCACTGCTGGAGAATATGGAAGACCATTACTGCCACACAAAAAAAAATCATAATTTTGACCCCAAAAAAAAGTCATAGTTATGACAACACCAAAATAATTATGACAACAACAAAAATTATGAGAACAAAAAAATATATTTATTTTTTTGGCGGAAATGGGCTTCTATAGACGTTAAGTATAAAATATAAACACCACAGAGGAACAACGCTGTAAACTCCCAAATGACCAAATGATCAAAAACTAATCTTCGAGTCCTTTCCTCTTGACATGAAGTCACTGGATCACATCACGAGGGGCTTCATGTGTGTTGGCATTCAGACCGACGCCATCGTATGAAGTCACCTTGGTAGCTTAGTAAAACCGACGTGTAGGAAAATGATGTACATTTGTTTTTATGTCAAATAATCAACTTTTGTTGCCAAGTTATTACAGCCTGTTACTGAGCCCTGCAAGGCTGCAGAGATACTGCTCATGAAATGAGATTATCATCTGATTCTGGCTCAATCTGTGATTTGTTTTTCAAGATAACTTTTGTTTTTTTGAAGCAAAATGTTTGATGGTTTTCTGTAAGTTTACGTTGATGACCTGTATCGTCAGCAATATTGCCGTCATAAACAAATTCTCATACTATTTGGATCCATTTTATATTCTTTTCTTAAGCTAAACAAATGAGTGTGTGAAGCAAGAGTAGCTCTCGTGCTAAATACGGCGACACAGCGATGTGTTTGCGAGGTATAATTGTACTTCTACTGTAACATTTAACTGTTAAAACCAGGAGAGAAACACTATTGCTATTAATCTGAAAGCCACAAGTAAAGTGCTAAACACATATCTTTCTCTTCCACCCTTCGGCTCTTCTTCCTGCGTTCGCTGCACATCCCAGTCGTCCTCCTGTCTTCTCCGCCGTGGCTCCAGCTCCTCTACCTCACTGTAACGAATGTTTCCCATCAGCAGCCGCAGAGGCCTCCGTTCAAAACCACGGCCTCAACGGTTTCTCACCACTTCCACCTCCGCGTTCGCTGTGTCCGCGTGCGAGGCGGCGCGCAGCTGCCAGAGAGGCCGTCGAACCCGTGATAGCATCATCGCACAGGAAAGACGCTGACGAGCGAGACGCCGGCTGGCACTGCTGAACGCGGAGGGAGGGAGAGAAGTGGGGTTAAGCGCTAATCTGTGTCTTTGTGGATAAAACAGATGTTCGGAAAGGCATGGGAACTCCTCAAACTGCTCCACTGCGGCTTCGGGTGGAGGTCATGGCCGCGGCGTGTCCTCATGCACAGCTTGTTACCACTGGTGAGTCAAGATGATGCACCGAGCGCCACGTTTTCACACATCAGATAGATTTATAGATTTTTATTTTACTTTTTCATCCGGCAGACGTTCAGATGATTATGTCGAGATGTTTCCAGCGTAAACAGATTGTTTGGTTGTATTTCTTTTTTTTGGTCGGAGCGTTTTTAGCTTTTTTAATGCGAGCAGTAAAACAACAACGATTTCCTTCTTTTTCAGTGTGCAGAAGAGAAACACACACGCAGTACGGCTGCAGAGTGAATACGAGGGTCATGATGGAGCTCCAGGGTTCATACTCGTGTTGCTTTAGCTTAGCTTCAGATCGAAGCTTCTGCTCATGAGATACTTGGAAATGATCCTGTAAATGAGTAAAATCATTTGAAGTTGGCGATTACAAAAGCATCGTTTACAAAGCGAACACACAAAAGGGAACACAAGAAAATTACAAATCACATTTGATGCACAGCACAAGACTGAAAAAGTGAAAATATATATAACTCAAATCTATTCATGTGTCAAAATAAGAACATGTTTGGTTGGACAGTCAACGTTTTTACTGCAATGAACAAATCATTTGACATAAATAAATAATACATGTGTGTAATGTCAACAGAAACAGCAGTTAAATAAATGCAATCAACAATAAACTCTAATATTTCCCTCTGAAATGTACAAATTGCTAATACTCATAATAGAAATATCATAAAACCATCGGTGCTCTGAAGAAGTGAACGCGGTCCTCCTCGTGTTGGAGTCTGCGTTTCCTGAACAATGAGAGTGTGAAGCTTTGTGCGGCTTGAAGGTCACACACACACACACACACACACACACACACACACACACACACACACACACACACACACACACACACGCACACACTGCAGTGTGCTTCACATTATTGACATTATCACGTCCATGCTAATTTTTATATACCATATACATTTTTTGTGCTGCTTCTGCAACTGACTTCATATTGAAAAATTAAAGGAAACTGATCCTGACTTCTATCAAGTTTTAATAATTATTCCCAGGGCAATAGATTCATATCTTCATCACAATCTAGTTTACCAATCAGCTTATCTAATATGCAGCTGAACCCCTCCTCCCTTGTTCCTTTGCTCCATTTCACATCCACAGGGGAGATGTAAAGCTTTTGGAGTAAATCAAGGCTTTCTCCTTCATAAACGCCTCTGCAATTAACTTAGCTCCTTCTACCACTGATTTACGGCGGCCATGTTGGAGACTTGAGTGAGCCTGAAGCCCCTGTGGGTTTCCAAAGAGAGGGCGAGTGGGCCAACTCCCCCCTCTCTCTCTCTTACACACACACACACACACACACACACACACACACACACACACAAGTTCAACCACAAACACTCCATGTACATGCAGACTCATTCACATGTGCAGAATAAGAAGTAAAGAAACGGCAGCGAGTGAATCGACGCGTCCTGATGGCAGAATGATTGAAAGCAGCAGCGCAAATTCATCTGAGATCTTCTTGCAAAAGTGAATGTTTAATGTCAGAAAACACAAGTAGTATCCCACCTTTTGTCTTAACGTGCATCTAAAAACAAATGAATTGTCAATGACACATTAACCCCACAGGACAAATAATGATTCTCTGGACAGACATTAATATAAAAATCATTCTTTTGTCTTAAAGTCATACAAAGACTCGTATGAAAGGTTTAGTCAAAGCATTTCAAACTGTTGTGACGACACTGAGCCATATGGGAAACATGGTACACGCCATTTGGAAATAAATGTGGTTGGTTTAAGTTGTAAAAGCCGAGTTTATTGGCTGACCCAGAATGTTCCCACGCAGCCGTGCTGGCTCCTCCCCCTGAGGAAACAACGGCCTTCACAGACTTTGTGTGTTTTCATTCCTGTCGAATATCACGCTGCTGTAATGGAAGTGAACATGGACCATGATAAAAATGGAAGTTCAGTGAATGAGAAGAAAATATCCATCCGTTGCATAACTGTTGCGCAACACAGCTGCTGTCAGAGCACACCTGCCGTTTGGTGGTTTTCTGCCATGAACTTTAAAGTTTTGCACTAAAACCTCATGAGCTCTGGAATGAAACTACGGGAAAGTGTTGTTGTGTTTCTTTATTGTGAAGAATCCATCATGCATGAATGCACAAGAAGGAAACGTGATTTAATGAAGGAAATCATTGTTATTGGTTACTTAATGAACCAGAAATAATAATCAAAGAAACAAACATTTTAATAATAATATGATCTAAACCACACCATGAATACAAATTACAAAAGAAGAAAAAAAAATTAAACTGAATACAAATCCATCTTAATGTTTATACACACTGACACGTTATAATTTTGTGAGGATCTTTATTACAGCAGCTGATGCCTAAACTTATATTTAAGTTAACAAAAAGGCGTCCGGATAGAAACGCGGTCAGAGGTACAGCAAATCCTGTTTTGGCCTCGATAAGGAAATTGCTGAATGTCCTGCTGAAGTGTCCTTGAGCAACACACACTGACGTCCTACCTGCTCGCTCAGTGTAAGCAGCTTCGGATAAGAGTTTCAGCTAAATGGCTTAAAAGTTGAAAGAAACACTGACATCATGGAGTCAGATTTAGTTTCATAATCTTAATCACAGTTAAATGTTGGAGGAGAACTGTGACGGGTTAAGAAGCTGTCTCCAGAGTACCTTCAGACATCAGAGCAAAGGGGAAAAAGATTTTAAAGACATGTTCACAAAAACTGAAATGTTCACATATATTCAGGTTTTTTAGGATTTCAGAATAAATAGTGTTTATGTGTTTTTACAAGACAAAACCATGCCTGTCCAGATAGTTTGATAAACAAATGTGCCCAGAAATCCAATAATAATAATAATGTCCTATTCCCTCTCAGGTTGAGATAAACCTGTGTGTGTGTGTGTGTGTGTTTTTCTTTGCTGTTTCTATGAAGTTCAGCGTCTCAGCTGACAGAACGGTAGCAGACAATGGCAGCGTTTTCCTTCTGCATCCAGCCGGGGTTTTTTTTTTGTTGTTGCTTGAATCCTTTGATGGCTGCTTTTAGAAAAAGCTGCTAAATTTAGCACGGAAACATCCATGATTTCAATAATTTATTCCCAAACCGGCCTGTAAGGATCAACGCTCGCATCCTTCGACGGCTTCGTGCCGAAGACGCGACCACAGATCTCCCAGATTCTATTTGTGACTTTGTGTATTTACTTAAATGTATCGCAGACATATAAGCAAGGGCCCCTCCCAAAACCGACCCACATTTCCAAGCCCTTTGCACCCCACACACTGTCTCACACACACACAGACACACACACCCACACACACACACACACGCCCGAGCAAAACCCCGGCCCTGCCCTTGTCTGCTGGCTGCCTCGCTGCACACTGGCTCCATTCTTCCAGAGAGGGGCGAGTGTGTCTGTGTGTGCATTTGTGTGTGTTTAAGGTTGTATGGCTGCATACAGTGTATATAGTGTGTGCCGGAAAGCAGGTGTGTACGTGCGCTTGTGCTACATTTGGGTGTGTTTTATGTTGTTTTTTTTCAGTTGTGCAGAAGGCTGCAGATGGGTTTCATGCATGTGGGAGGGGAATGTGTGCATGAGTGTTGGCATGTGACAGCAAGAGGGAGGGAGACAGACGGATACAGCATGTCAGGATGTGTGCAGGAGTAGTCAGGCAGATGACCTCCTACACCACTCTCTTACCCCTCACACACACACACACACACACACACACATCCCTCCACTGTGTACCAACCCCCGCAAACCCAGTCCTCCACCCCGCCATGCGGGTCTGTACACAATGTTCTCGCCGAGCCTGGCCTGTCACTTCCTGGCACACGGTTTCAGAAATAGATGTAATTGGTCAGGTCCGTCTCAAGATCTGCTTTCATCACCATGAATGCAAAATAAACTGGATGCAACTCCGGAGACTGAGAGCTAAACACAGACACAAAGTCTTTGTTCATCGACATGCATTTTTGTGGTGTATAGGGACGAATAATTAAAGGTCTTTGATCAGTGGATGACATCACCGTGGATGTGGTTTTATCAACTAAACTAAAACGCAGCGTGACGCGGCGCGACATGGCGCTGAAACCCGGCACCTGAAAGCTACCTTTGCTTTCTACTTCCTGCGCCGCACGGGCGCTAAATCACAGCGACGGGAACAGAACAGCAGCTTACCTTTGTGTCGGCCCGAGGCGCCGAGCGCCGTCTCCCTCCCTGCATCTTCTCTCTTTGTAGCCGATGCCAAACGCCGCCACCCCAGATCTCCTGCTCACCTGCCTCCTTATGGCGGCGGCCGCCATCTGCTTCAGCGGAGGAGAGGGACGGGCTTCCTCCATCCCCTCTACCTCCTCCACCCAAATCCTTCACCCCTTCTTCCCCCCTCCTTCCCTCCTACTGATAATTTTCCAGGAATAAGGAGTCCCTGTGCGCCTGGATTTATGAACTCCAGCAGTAGCCATGGAAACTATGGGCAACTTTAAATTTGAGGAGGGGATGTTTGGGTGGGATGGGTGTTAGTGAGATGTGTGTGTGTGTGTGTGTGTGTGTGTGTTTCGGGGGGGTCTCGCAGAGGAAGAACAGGCATTGTTGTGTTGGTATTCAGGGTGTCAGCAGACCAGAGTAATTGCCGGCTCTTCTAAAGGGGAAGAGGTAAAAGCTTCTCCGCGGCTGCAACTCTCTAAATACTCCCAGCACACGGCTGGAGGGAATAAACACTAACTCCGTTTATATTGCCTGTTGACGGAAATTAATTTTAGAATTTGTTTTGGCACCTCTCGTGATGGACGGGTCAGTTCAATTTGTCCAGGCGCAAAAAAAAAGAGAAACATGGCGTCTTGTTTCTTTTGCAAATATGAATCCTCGCAAACACTTTTAGGTTTAAAGACAGACGTTATAAAGCCTTTTACAAACACCGCGCGCTAACACCTCTGTATCGTTCTCCAAGCGTGAAACCCAGAAGCGTAATGTATGTGATCTGTTTACTGTCCCCCTGACGGTGGATCTGCAGCTCTCTCCAGGATGTATATATCTGCTTTCAGCTTCTTATCGGGCGCTCACAGTGCTCCCCGTAAAGCACAGACTCAACCACTATGGAGACGTATTCGCTGTGAAAAGACAGAGAGAGAGAGAGAGAGAGAGAGAGAGAGAGAGAGAGAGAGAGAGAGAGAGAGAGAGAGAGAGAGAGAGAGAGAGAGAGAGAATAAACTCCTGACACCTCAGACTCCACTTCACAGCCAGTGAAGGAAGAAAGTGAGCGAGCCGCTAAGCTTCCCTCCCTGCAGCCGCCTGCAAGGTGGAGATATTACCGCTCACATTTGGACAGATGCGAGGGTCCCACTGTGGTGTGTGTGTGCGTGCATGTGTTTGTTTATGTGTGCGTGCGTGTGTGTGTGTGCAATCTGAAGGCCCACAGCTATTGCTGATTTCCTCACACACTAGATGTCTGTTGGTTTTTCTACTCGCATGATTTCAGCATTGATCCAAAAGAAAATCTGAAGACATGTTCGTTCAACTTTGGGAGGATATACACGTCTGTGTGGTCGCGGTTCAGCTGCGTGTTCGCACACCTCCAGGAGAGTCGGACTGTGCTGCGAACAATGGACGGATGCTCGGCTCCATGAATCCCAAATGGTCAATTTGGAGAGCTTGTAAACTGTTTTGTTACGGTCATTTTTGCAAATGCGCAGCGGGATTATTGAAAGGCTTTGAGATGCTACACAGTGAACATGCTGCGAGGCCCCATTGGATGTACGACTGTGTACTTGGAGAACATCGAGACAATACCAGCATAATCAAACATGGCATGATCTTATTGCCCTCCAAATGTCAACTTCTGATAGCAAACATTCACGAGCACAGACTCAGAGCAGCCGTGCAGAGGAGGAAGAGACGCGACAGCGTGCACGAGGCTGAACAAGTTGGTTAAATAAATAGACCAAAATAAAAACAGCTGCAGTCAGCGTATGAATCCACACATCTCGGAGTGAACGAGGAGCCCGTCTGAGTGACTTGTCCAAACCCTCGCCTCATGTCTTATGCACTTTCATGTCGCATTATATTTAATTATAGATCGTACCGGGGCGGCCCTTAGCGGGGCCCGCTCGCCTCACAGGTACAAACAGATGAATAATTCAGGAGCCGGCGTGCAGGATAGGATGTGGTGAGTGCAGCAGGAGAATAAGCTCACTGTTGTTCAACCCTCAGCTCCGTCTTGCTGCGGGACAAAATGGAGATCGAGTGAGGTTAAATGGAAGATTTTTTACCAGCTTGTACGAGGCCGAGACCAGTCAGGACGGCTTGCAGGTAGCCGACGACAGCAACGCAAAACAACGATGCAGTTTACAGGAAACTGCCTGCTGAGGTTTTATTTTTCTCTCTCATACGACTCATCGGCAAGACATTTATCTGAAAGTCAACTGCAACACAGATTAAGATTATTAAACCATGTTGGAGTTGTTGTACTGTAGTTTACAGCAGGTTGGCAGTCCACTGCTATCGGGGTCAACCAAACCCATCACTGTTAGCATGTCTTGTATCATGTCTGCCAAACATCTTTTACATTATGAATAAGCAAAGAGTTTGTGTCACGTTGTCAGGAGAAAGGACCCGAGCGCCGATGGAAAGAGTCAGGGGATTAAAGGGAATTTAATAATCCAACAAAACAAGGCAGGCGTCCAAAAAAACTCATCAAAAAACAGGCAGAGGATCAAACAGGAATCCAAAAGGAGACTAAGGAGGAATTAAACAGGACCAACACACGTCTAACAATGCAGACACACAGTTGAAGCCACACTGGAGCAGCAGACACGCAGGTGTAAAACAAGGTGATCGGACACAGCAGCAAACAACCAGGGACAAGGTGAACAATTCATGAGGGAGGAGACAGGAAGTGCGGGGACACAGAGGACGCAAGACTTCAAAATAAAACAGGAAACAACCCGACAGCGCGATCGGGAGAGACGACACAACGCTTCCTCTATAAAACACTGAATACTGATGAAAAGCAACTGTGTATGAGGAGAAAAGCGTGTAGTTGTGCACAAGAAACATTGTGCTGATAACGGAGCTACTCTGTAAAGTTTTAACTGTGGTGTTGTCATATTTTGATTGAAATCAAATGATGATGCTGAGAATTGACAGGCAAATATTTACCCCTGTGTCCGAGCCGAAGATATTTAATGGATTGTCAGACACAGTTATAGAGACAAACCAGAAAATACACATTAACAAACTGAGTTTTGCACAGATATAACAACAATATGTATCCCTTTCATCTCCTGTGCATCTGACACCTCAAACAAAGCACCGTAACAAAACTAAAGTCTTTTAATTTAACAGTACGGGCTCGATGTGGAGGGATTGGCTGCAGACACAATCTGGTAATAAAGAGGCGGCTCGTAGCAGCGCTTTAGTGTTTCCAGCTGCCGTCTCTGCTGACGCTGATGGAGCTCTTTGGATGCACAGCAGGAGGCGGCGGCGGTGGGAATGTGTTGTGCTCTCTGCTGAAACTTTAGAAAGAAAAGGACAACTTTTAATCTTCCTGCAATCGTCTCCTGACAAAGTAAGCTGGCAGCCGGTGACAGGAACGAGGTGATAAAACTCTGAGTTTAAATTCAGGTCAGACAAGAAACTCATATTGGAAAGTAAGACGTGATCACCAATAATAGGATATTATATATTATACATACATGTCTGAATAAGGTAACTTCAGGAGGGTGTATTCACATTCCCTGAGTCTGATTTTAATTGTTTGTTTAAATGTGAACTTTAATTTGATGTCCAAGGAGCATAATTTAGATAATAAACTCTATAAAGCTTAATAGAGAAGGTTTCAGTGTGTGCGTGAGAAAATAGAGATGGTTCATGGGACGGATAATTAAGAGGAAGACGTGTAGAGATGGGGTTGTGGGGGTGGAGTGACAGAGAGAGAGAGAGAGAGAGAGAGAGAGAGAGAGAGAAAGAGAGAGAGAGAGAGGAGTGGATGCAATGAACAGGAAGCATCCGGAATGAATTCCCAGAGATGGCCACGCATGGCTGGGCTGAACTGGCCTGGATCCGGGAGGTGGAGGTCGGGTGGGGGGCTGAGGGGCTCCTGCACGTCCAGCTGGACAGAAAGACGACACACAGAAAAAGAGAGAGAGGCCCCCGGGCGCTGACAGGTGTAGCCCTCCACTCCAGCTGAGGCCTCACAGCTGACCTGGATCTCTGGATATTTCCCTCTGTGTCTATGTCTCTCTCTCTCTCTCTCTCTCTCTCTCTCTCTCTCTCTCTCTCTCTCTCTCCCCTCGGTCAGAACACATGCTTTAACTCGAAGGGTTACACACACGACGAGCCACAATATGCTGCACCGTGTTCACGAGTCTCCATTTAATGCGGCGAGCACAAAACCGCCAGCACCCTTTGTTCACCAGGAGCAGCGTCTGCCTTCACGTCCCACTGGAGGCAGTGAGGATGACTTGACTGAAGCCGTGAACGCTTACGGGAAAGTATGCCGAGTTAACGAGGCAGCGAGCCCTCCACTCACAGAAAGTGAGTCAAACTTTGTTGTTTTCATCAAAGTGATTCCTTTAAAGGATCAAACTGGAATGAGTCTCATGTCTCATGTGTCACATCCGTCTGAGCGGAGCAGAGAAACTTCTTTTCATTTTGGACTCGGTCGACAATGGCGAGTAACATCCACACATCCACGACGTCGTAGTTAAACCAATTGGACCTCCGGACTTGACAGCAGAGAGTGACTGACGGCATCACTAAGACTATGACGTGAACTTTAGAGGGAATATCTGCTGCAAGGCTTCCAGCACTAACTTCACATCTCCAGCTCTCACAACACTGGTTTTGTTTTTGGTGGTGTTTCTCCAAACTAGAACCACACATCCCATAAACTCTGCTGCTTCCTCCCACAAGGAAGAAAAGAGCTTCAACTGTCAGCGTTTGTCTCTTTGGCTTCACGAAGAGAATTTATGTGCTGGAAGTTCCTTTTGCTCCAAAAACTCAAAGCCTCAGCTCTTTTTGCAAAGAAATGAAAAGCGTCTCCTTCCTGTTTTGGATGGAAAAGAATCCCAAACGTTCCCACTAAACCTGAGCAAAAACACAGAATGGTTTCATCTGACCTGACGGCAATGTTTTTTATTATTAATGTGTAATTATTAGATCAGCGTGATACTTATTTGCTGGTGCTATCACATACAGTCTTTAATAACACTTCTAATGTATTAGTGTGGTTACAGAGACTTGGCCATATTATTTCATTTTAACACAAAGCATCAGCTCGTCAATCTCAAAAACATCATTTTACCAATTAGTGTGTCTTTCCTCGACCAGACCTTTTTTTTTGTCAGACATTATTTGAGACATCAACACTATTAAAAGTAGGAATTAATTGAATTTGCCTCACTGACTCGTGACGTGACGAGTAAATGAGTATTCCAATATGACAAGTTAAAATGATAAGGTCAGTGCTGCTGAACAAAGAGGGAACATCTCCTGTCGCTCTACAAAGGACCAGATTACACTCGTGTTAAATAAACAATGAACCAGAGCGAGTGAACAAGAACAGATTGACTTGCTGTTTGCGGCGCAGCAATTAATCTCACACCGCAAATGAGGGTTCAGAACCAAAATACAGAGGAGGACCGTTGTGAAGGCAGCATTGTTACACATCATTGTCACATGGAGTGTCATGCACTGCACTTCTTACGTGTGTGTCTTTTTCTGCCTCACAGGGCTTTTACACTTTGCTGCCTTCAAGTTGTGTTTCTTTAAAAGAAGTACGACAATCTGCAAATTGGATGATTACATATTTTTCCTTCTGCAGGTTTTTTATAATAATTGCAACCTTGAAATGAAGAAAATACGTTCATTAGCATAATGTCACTCAATTTAAACTGTTTTAAACCGAGTTACTTACTGCGGGAAATAATTTCCTGAACAATCTGAATGTCAGAGACTCAATTAGTCGTGCACAATGACAGTTTTTTTTTTTTTTTTTTTTGCAGGATTGCAATTTATTTGTGCCTTTGTAAGTTTTGCACCGTTTGTGATCCCCGAGAGCAAAAAGCATTTCTCATGAGCGGACATATCTGCACACACTTCTGTGAACATTTGGCAAGTGCGACACTTTGAATACTTTCCGGGACAGACGGTTTTGTCTTAGCTGTGATTTTGGACTATTTGGACAAACATGCAACGTGTGTGCATCCCTGCGTGTTCCCATTCGACCCACACACACTCACTCACATCCTCTAAACCTACACACACACACACACACACACACAGCCACATACACTCATGTGGATATTATCTGCGGCGCTCAGCTGAGGCTCCAGGCCCGTCCGGTCCCCACGGCGTGGCGGTGACCAGGGGAGGAAGAGCTTATCTCGGCCCCGGGCCCCTCCCTCGGCCTTTTGCCTTGGCTCGGGGAGCCGGGAGGCAGATGCCGTGCGGGCCCCCAGTGTGTGTGCGTGGTACTTTGGCCAAAGCGTATAGCGTTCAATGCTTAAGGGACGCGCTTTTGAACCAGACCGTCCATCCTGCCTGCGCGTTTGTGTGTAAATGTGCGTGTGTTTGTGTGTGAATGTGTGTGTTTGTGCAGGCCACGCAGCAGATGGAGGGAAAGGCTTTGAGTATGACCAACTCCCTCTGGCCCACCTTGACCAGATCGGAGCATTTTGGTATGCACACACACACACACAGGCATTGACACATGGACTTGAAGCTCCTCCTGGGTGTTAATAAATGGGAGTGAAGCATGTCCAGGTGTAGTGTTCCTGCAGGAAGGCTCACATCCTGTAGATTCATATGATCGCTGACATGTGCTGTTAAATCCTGTGGCGCAGGAGATGATGACGTCATTGAGAGATAAATGAGGTGATGTCGCTGCAGCGAGAGCTCTTTTTAAACCTAAAGTCACATCGTTTTTTGGAACTGATTTCAGATGAAGCCAATTCTCTGGTGAGTCGCTGAGAGCGTCAGCCACAGGAGCATCCACGGCGCGCTCTCAAAGTCACACCGCACTTTCCTCATTTTCATTCACAAGATATCATTCCCCCATTGAAACGGAGAGAGCGCTTCACAGGACTACAACCAGGAGAACAGGTGTTTTCACGACGCGCGGCTGAAAAAACTCCAAATGAATTTGAAAGAGACGAGGTTAACGGCTTCCAAAAGCTCCTTTCGTCTCAGCGAATTATGCTAAGTGTTCACAAAACATTGGTCTAAATATAGGGCTGCAACGCGCCGCAGATTAGCCGGCACAGTGATGGGTCTGTAAGACAGCGGCACGGAGCTGTCTTCCCTTCTTTGATTGGCACGGCTTTGAACCCCACTGCTCAGACTCGCTCCACAGTGGATGAAGTGTGTTTGTCTGCGTCTACCTATTAGCTTGTCTCTGTATCTCCGTACACCAACCGAGGGTGAACGGATTTTATGGTTTCAGAGCAAATCCAATGCGTTCAACTGCTAGCTGAAATCACCGACGTACAAAGCATACAGGGCACTGCAGTCGGGAAAAACAGACGCTACCGGCGTTCATTTTGGAGCGAGCGCGTCTTCCTCCTGATAGGCGTTAAAGAAAGACTCACATTTCAGCTCTCGGGGCGAACTATTCACCCCGAAAACATCGAACGTACAACTTGCTTATAAGTCCCGTTCCAACGGAGACACCCGTGCCCTAATATTGGAGTCTTCTTGCCTTTGATGTTTAATCACACATGCGCATGTCTTCACCGCACACACTCGCACAGGCACAATGCTTTTGCTGAGATAAAGTGACTGCAGTGTGTGACCCATTTTTGCAGAGGCAGGATTCTGCTTTCATAATGACGGAGTGTGAGCGAACGGGAAGGCACGACCAGTATCCTACACCCAGATGATGCAGCACGACAGGCTTTTGAATCTTGAAAAGGAAGCGCGAGGCTGGTTTTTTTTGGGGTAGAAATGCTACTGTCACACGTCCGGCCATAATGCCGTTAGCCTCCCTCCCCCCGAGGCGACGGGCGACACTGGAAGTCCTCAGGGGAAGCGGGATCTTCAGTTTGAAAAATTCGAAAAAATGGAGTTCAGGGGGGATGTTGTGAAATATATTTCATGTTCCTTAAGTGTGGCGACAAGCCTTGAAAAGCCCAGAACGCGCTCCTCGAGCGGTTAATAATCATTGTTTCACGGTGTTGGAGGAGCGAGGCGGAGATAATGTTTTGTGTCGAGATAACGCGTCGCCTCATTCCTGCCGCCTCCCGTTAACGCATGAGACAAACGGGATGGGCGCATCGCCTCGGAGCCATCCGAATGAGGGTGTCTGCCGTGAAGTGAAGTGAAGGAGGAGGAGGAGGGAGGAGGAAGGAGGAGAGGGAGAAGGAGAAGGAGGGAGGCAAGTGCCACAAAAATCAGGGAGCGGCTGCTCGCCCCTCGCGGCGCATCACGGCAGCAGTCAAGTGAATGTAGGAAACAAGAGAAAGCTTTGCGGAATATTGATTTAATGCCGCAGCCCGAGCGGGGGAAGACGCGCGCTCCAGATTACATGCGCTCTATTTCCCACCCATGCAGAACCTCGGGTTCCTCTGCCGCCGCGCCGGAGAACCACAGAGAGGAAGTTGTGTGTCGTTGCCCTCTGGGAAGTCCAGTGTAGGAAATCAGCGTGGAAGGATGAACGAGGGAAGATGTAAAACACATCAGATCCCTTTGTTTTCTATTCATATCAATAAAGGAATCTTAACCTCCTTTTCCTTTCACAGCTTCTTGTTTCCTGAACAATTAAATAGTTTTGAAACGTGTCAAACATGTATTGGACTGGTTGTGTTAAGTCTTATAATACAGAAAGCACCACAACATTTAGAAATAGAAGATGAATGTTGTGTCATTTCTCTGTCAATGTGTTGAATTTCCACTTCTTTTTTTTATCGTCAGCTGGTGAAAGTGACATTATTCCTTACATTTAAACCTTGATGGTTGCTATACTGAGTATCATTTAAATGCTTCGAATCCTCATCCGTCTGTATTCGGTCAATATTTACAAAATAAAAATGATCCAAGAGGACGATGCGACAAATCAAACACGACAAAAATGACATGATTTGGCTCTATTCTTGTTATCTCATGTATGCCATCGCAGCGTTACGTCTGTTCTGTGGAACCAGAACAATATCTGTTGTTTGTGAAACATCAAACCACTGAAAAAACTCTTGAATATGAATTTTATCATAAAGGTCGACTGACTGAAAGATTATTAGCATCTGGTCCGTGTATCAAACTGCCCGTTGATGGCTGGATACTGCTGGTTTTACGCGTTGTCCCCTTTGTCACACAGATTAAATGATGCCTAATGCACATGGCAGTGCCCACATCTTCAAGTTCATGTCACTCAAAAGTTGATGAGACCCAGCAGACATTTGCAGCAAACCTCTTTTCTTTTTTTAGAGAAGAGGCAGAGTGCTTGCATAACCCTCCACTGCCCTCTGTGTAACTCGTTGTTACTTATTCCCCCCCTCACACACACACACACACACACACACACACGCACGCACACACACACACACACACACACACACACACCCCACCCCACCCCCTCTGGCTGCAAAAAATTATGAACAGTGCGGCGCACTCACATTTTTGCGCACAGCCGAGTGAGGAGGCGCCTGCGCTCCCGCGCTCGGCCAATGGCGCGCCGCGCAGCCTCGTTATCCGCGCGCGCGGCTGGCCAATGGGCGCGCCTCTCCCGCGCTCACATGACGCCTCTCTGCGCGCTCCCTCTCCTCTCAGATCTCAATCCCGGCGAGTTCAGGCGTCACATGAAGACTTGACACCGGCGGAACCGGACGTGCCCGGTCCTCCGCAGAAGGAACGCGGTGTTTCTCTTACGCGAACTTCACCGCCGTCAGATGGAGGTGCTCATCCTGTCCGTGGCACAGCGTCCCCTTCGCCGGAAGGACAGACTTTTCCCCCCGCGCCCAAACGACCGAAGATCCGAGACAATAACGCCCAGAAGTTATTAAAATAAATCGTAAGTACCGCGGTTTTATATGTATTTCCCTCTCTTCTAGTCGTATTACTGCCATTCCATAAACTAGTAGTTACATGTGCGTAGTCTTATTTATAGTGGACTTGCATGTGTCACTTTTGCGCCGAGTGCTTTCCTCTCTGTCATGTTTTATTAATCTGACACTCAAAGACGAATTAAACATTGAACACGGTGCAGAGACTTCTAGCAGCGGACGTGTTTGAACTCACTTGATGCTGACTGCTGTCCGGAGTTCATTTTGTCCTGCTCGACATTCTTTGTGCGTCTCGGTGAATGTTCTCATTGTGGATGTGTGTGTGTGTGTGTGTGTGTGTGTGTGTGTGTGTGTGTGTGTGTGTGTGTGTGTGTGTGTGTGTGTGTGTGTGTGTGTGTGTGTGTGTGTGTGTGTGTGTGTGTGTGTGTGTGTGTGTGTGTGTGTGTGTGTGTGTGTGTGTGTGTGTCTACGCGCCGCGCCATAGCGTGGAATATAGATAAAAAGCACACGGAAACCCGCTGACCCCATCAGCCAGGAGGCTGTTCAACCGGTCCAAACGGCTCAATGAGCACAATTAGGGGAGGAAGAGGAGGAGGAGGAGGAGGGGGGAGAAAATGGAGTACTTGAAGCGCACTAACACAGGGCTGCACTTCAATTCAACCCGCCTGACAGGATGAGGAAGGATCTCCAATTTTGTGACGAATGTCACGAAAATAAATGTTTTTATTTAATTTTTTTTTAAGAAGAAAAAAAAAAACCTTCACAAAGTTGACACTTAGATAAAAGCTCAGATGAAGGACTGACATGTTATGGGGTGGGTTCCCCCTCAGAAATAATTTTGATTTCCAATTACAGTGAATTAGACTCATGGAGGTCACTGAAGCCTCTTGTTCTCTGGACGTCAGGAGGCCGTGGTGTCATCGGAGGAGGAAAAGGGGGGCGTTGAAAAAATGTGTACATTTTCGAGGCAAAGCAACCTGTGCCCTCTGATTTCCTCTGATTTCTGCGCAATCAGAGGGGAAAGAGCGGGGGGGGCCGAGCCATTTGATGTCTTGAAAGGCTTCAGATGGCTTTAATTAGGACCTATAAAGTCTGTCTGCCCTGTGAGGCGGCGCTCTGGAGCAGCCAGGAGGGAGGGGAGCTGACGACAACACAAAAAAGAAAGAAGAGAAAACGATACAGAAAGTCACTTCGGCAAAGAAAGGACTGTCTTATGAAATTTTTATAACCCTTCGTCTTTCCTCGTGTCGCTCCCTCCTTCCCTTGATGCTGGTGGTACGCAGGCAGCCCTCTTATTCCCTCTTTGTTGTGTTATCTACCCCCCCCCCCCCACCCAGCTCCCCAACCTAACTACCACCTACAGTCGGCCGACCCCAGACACCTGAAGGCTAGACATAATGATCAAGAGAAGTTCCCGGCCGTCTGGTGCTCAGCCAGTTGTTTGAGCTTTTCTTCTTCTTCTTCTTCTTCTTCTTCTTCTTCTTCTTCTTCTTCTTCTTCTTCTCTGTTTTTTTTTTTAACGCATGCCGGCCTGGCTGGCACTGCCCGTGCCTCTTTCTCCTCTCTCTATCCTGAATCAAGACACACTATGTTGTGTGTGTTTGTGCGTGTGTGTGTGTGTGTGTGTGTGTGTGAGTTGCAGTTTCATCGCCACTGCTACTGTGCAGCCTGTGTGGATCTCGGATGGAGTGTGGGTGACTCACACAGCTGCAATACACACACCCATGAGGAAACATCAAAGACTTCGTCTGTGTGTGTGTGTGTGTGTGTGTGTGTGTGTGTGTGTGCGTGAGTGTGTGTGTGTGTGTGTGTGCGTGCGAGAGTGAGATTTCAGTTTTGCGGCTCTGGCGAGCCTCTGCAAGACTTTAGGTATGGCCATTGTGCGTGTGGTTATTTCATGTTTTCGGTTTTGTTTGTGTATCTGATGTTGTGCGATGCTACTCGGCTCTTTTTTTAATTATAAATAATTACATAAATCATCCGAAGACTATATCGTTGTTCAGATTATTTTTTTTTTTTATCTTTTCCCTCTTAAGTTTTTAGTCTCGGATTTCAAAAGAATTGGGGTCGACAAAATGAATATTCCATTATTTATGAATATTTTGCGCTTTAAAAAAATAAACATTAAATATAATCCCTGCATTGCGTTTCCGCGGTCCTGGAGGGTTTCATGCTGTCTGCCTCGGCTCTGACGGTGGGCGTCAGCGCCGGCGTGGCTTCTGAAATGGAGCAAAATGAAATAGAAATAAATAATTAGAAGTGGTTGAAATGCTTTGATGTGTAGATTTCTTTTTTCTGATTGACGTATTTGTCTTCAAGACTGTTTTCTCGACGCGTGTTGGTCGGGGATTACATCATGGAGCTGCTGCTGGGTTAGCCAGATAAGAAGCTAGCTGGCTTTATGGAAAATGGCCGGTTGGAGTCTTTGTTTGACGTCTTTGCTTCACGACAGAGAAAATCTGAACGACAATAAACACGTTATGTTTTTCTGTTCTCGTGGAAAGAGGCTCATCACGGAGGAGTTGTTTTTGTCAACTATGTCCGTTTTTTATAAACTTGTTTGTGAGCAGATTATCCCCGAGCAGCTGCGCTCTCTTTGTAGCCGTCGACCACGTAATCTCCTCAGATATAATATTTTGAAGAACAAGTGTTCTCAAATTTGCACGGAGCTCCAAACAAAATCCCGCCGCTTTGTTTTTGTGTGTTTTCTGTGTATCATAATGGCATCAAGGAGATTGTGGATTTCTCTTCCTCTGCCACCACACTTTGGAGGGGGAAGTAATAAACCGCTCAAAGGGTGCAACAAGCTGTTCTTCCCTCCTACACTTTGAGGCTTTTCTACCTGAGATGAATAGGAGGCCCCTCCATACCGAAGGGGGAGAAGACAACATTTTATTGAAGGCGGAGGATGTGGGGGGATGCGCCATCGCTGACAGACACTCGGTGTGAAACCGTCCAGTTGTGCCGGGTTTGCAGGGTGCTGAGATTAGAATGAGAAACTATTATTTTAGCTTCGACAGAGGCATCATTTTCTAAATCACTAATCCGTCAACATGATGTTAATCTATTACGGTTTAAGTAGGTCAGCAGGGTGTTATGTAAACATTCACAAATTGTCCTGTTAAACCCGGCTGGAAGTAAAATACTGTCTCCACGGCGTGATAATACCACGTCGACGATAATGACATTGGACAATCACAAAGCCACAGATTAGGATTTACGGTAACCAGATTTATGCGTGAAGGAGCGACTCCGTGGGCAGGAATGTAAACGACGGAGTCATTCAATTACCACCGTGCCCTTTTCCTGGGAAAAGTCCCCAGCCGTGAAGAGGTTAATTGTTTTTGAATCTCCATCCGAGGTGGAGAAAATGGCTGAACGGGAGGGATAATTGAGCCGCCGATAGTTGAGTGGATTATGGATTACTGCGCCTTCACAGAGGAGAAAGGAGGTGAAGGAGAGAAGGGAAGGAAGGAGTGTGTGAAAGGCCGACGTTGTGGCTGTCTGGCCTTTTTAGGAAGATGGAGAATCCTGTTGAGCCCACCATGTGACCCTTGACCCCTCGCATGCTACTCCCTGCTCCAGGTGCAAGTCCTCACTGCTGGCAGCTCACACACACACACACACACACACACACACACACACACACACACACACACACACACACACACACTGAAAGCTCATTTTCCACACTCTGCAAGGGGGGGTGTTGAATGAAAGTGGGGATCTTCTCCATATTTCCTCCCCTTGCTTCCTTTCCTTCATGCCGTCACATCGTCCTGATGCGTCGCTAACACGAGGCCTCTTTTCTTTTTCTTCCTCTGAAATATTCCGTCGCCAAGAAGATGGATGCCTGTCTTCAATGGAGGGGGGAGAGGAAGATGATCTGACGCGGCGCAGTAATCACAGAGCGTTAATCAGAGGGATGTCATGTATAATTACTACAGTATTTGATAACTCCACAGTAAACCGCCGCCGGCGACGAGGGGAAGTTTCCCGACGCCGTTAACGGGCGTTAATAAAATAAAAAATAAAAGCCATGGAGCGAGCCCTTTGCACGGCCCACCGGTTTAAGCACTTTAAGGTTAATGAAGCAATTTGCATACTTTCTGCTGCCATCTGGGTGGAGTGACGAGGCAGATGCTGCCCGCGCTGCGCTGCTGTTCAACACAGAGAGTCGTGTCGGGCCGCAGAGGCCGGTCCAGCGTTCAGCCTGTGGGCCAAAACAATCAGCAATCAAGTGCAGATCAATGATGCGGAACGGTCCTGTAGAAACACAGCAATCGACCCGACTGCTTTTGGAGAAAGCGTTTAATTTGGTTCACTCCGATTGCTAATGACTAAACCGGTGGATGTCGAGGTGGATGAGGTCAAATTTAACTACACATCTGAGGTCACCAGCCTTAGATATTGTTGTTGGATGTGTGTTTTCTATTCTGTACCCTCCACATGAAAAATAAAGTCAGCAACAGAGGGAATGATCTGCGCTTCAGGCGACGACGGACTTGACGGGCGATCCAGAAGAATCCCCCGTGGACGTCGCTGGAGGCCAGAGGAGGTTTAGTGTCCGTCCACCTTTTCTGCCATCTTCATCTGGAAGATCATATTGCAAATGTTGCATTCTCAAAGCGCTCTTTTTCGCGGAGAATCCCTATGAGGTCTGTTGGCAATCAATAAAGCGGTGTGTAAGCAAAGGGATGTACTTAAAACAAATCAAAGGCTGCGGCTGGCACGGCCATCGTCCCTCCACATCTGCTGGAATCAGATAAGGCGGCGGGGGCCTTGCAGGAAAGGTCGTTTGGCCCCCGGGCGGCTCCACTTGACGGATATCCCTCCGCCTGGCACCCACCGCTGACCGACTCCATCTGCAAAACGGGGAAAACCAAAACTTGTTTGCGCCTATCTGGTGGCGCTCTGATACTGTGCACATGGAAGAAGCGCTGAAGGTAAAAGGGGAGCGTCACATTTAATCCCCGCAGCGAGGAGAAAATACTGTTGTCCTCCATGGATGACGGCGTTCACCTCGTGCTTCGCTGACACGATTTAAAGAAAATAAAATCACCCCGGTTGTGGTTTGACAAAGTGTCAGAGCTGCTGCGAGTGTTCGTCTCCGATTAGCTCTTTGTGCCGTCAGGAGGGAGGAAAGAGGAGAGTGTGTGTGTGTGTGTGTGTGTGTGTGAGGGAGGGGGGGTCAAACGGTGGAACAAAAGCACCGCAATCCCAGTTGAAAGAAATGATTTTGCACAATTTTATGAAAGCTGTTTTTGTCCGGTCGGATAGTTCCATCAAAGCCGAAGCGGAGCGTGCTTTTTAAACGGCGGCGTGAGCGACAAAGCCGGCGACGGTGTCGGGTTAGAGTCATTTCTCAGCTGAACGCTCTCCAGGTAAATGCAGATTATGCGCTCTCGAGTTTCTTTCTCTTCCTTAAAGAAGTCTAATTTCTACAGACGGCTCTGAGCCGGCGCCGGCGCCGCCAGAGCTTCTGTTCTCAGCGCTGAGCTCGTACAACATTTACGTGGTGAAGATGAAAAGACATGGCTTCACTATTCTGTGAATTCAACCCTGGAAAAGCAGCTCGCTGCACACTTTCCAATGTATTTATGTATTTCAAAAGAACAAAAAAAACCCTCTTGATTCTGACTTTTGGAGCTTTAATACCGGGTGGATGAGAGTTCAGGTAAGTGCACAGGACCTCTGATGAGAGGATGAAAGCGATTCCTCAGGTCGAGACTTGCTTTTAATTTGTAGTGCAGACAAAAGCAGATTGTCCTCTCTCCCCATATCTGTTGTTTTCGGTTCAGATCCCCCCCACAGTATTTCCTGGTGACTCACTTCTTTCCAAAACATTTCGGCTCGAAAACTTCCTCAGAACGAAATGCACATATTCTGTTCTTTATGGTCGATGAGGGACCATTGGGCATAATGAAGTTCTGCTTCTCAGCATGTGTTTGGGAGGCTCATGATTACAAATGCCTCTCTCATTGTCTGCCATCATCTCCTGCCTAATTGAAGACAATATAACGAGACAATGGGGTCTCGCTCATCACTCTGCATCAGTGGCATGCTCTATGGAACGTGCCAGTCTGTTAAAAGCGGGATGTTTCTAATGGGAGGGGTGTGTGTCTGTATGGATACTTGAATACACTCGAGCTTGTTTAATTTGGACCAAGAAGATGGACAATTAAACAACAGCTCCCTGGGGGGGAGGAGGAGGAGGAGGAGGGTTTATTTCTGTCAGCTTTCCCACTTCATGGCCGCCCGCTCTTGTAAACCCTCTTGGATGTGTCTGGGTCATGCGTTGGGGGGTGGGGTGAGGCTTGTGGGAGGCGAGGGGGCGTGGGCGGGGGTCCGCCTCTGGAGAGCTCGTCTCAGATGATTAGGACGGCCGAGTGGGGAGAGTCCCTCAGCGCCTGGCCTCCTTCACCTCCCTAATATGTTCTGAATGCGTCCCCCTCCGCGGTGCGTTTGGCGGGAGGTGAAGGGGGATTATGTCTGGCCGAGGTTTAGCGGGGTTTGTCATCTGCCCCCTTGAGGCCTGCGCCGGCTTCTTTGTCTGAGCGTCGGGCGTCGGCACAATGTCAAATCACACAATGCGGCGACGCAATCAGGGCATCTCGGGTTAAGCGCCGACACGGGATTTCATGTCTCTTTTTTTTTCTTTTTTCAAGAAACTTGTTTTTAACATTTAATTTTCCAAATGCACAGTTGTGTGTTTGTAGTCGTTGCATAATTCATGCTTATTTTGAGTAATTTAATGCGGATGAGAACTATTTAAAAGCATTCCGTGGTCACATTTGTTATCTTTCCATGACTTTTGTGTGACATAAATTAGATATTCTTAGAATAGAAGCGGACGGACGGGAAGAAGCACGTTTGATGACGTCGTACACTATGAGTCGCTCAAAACAAGCGCTGCCATTTTGCACCGATGTTCAACAGTCACGCAGAGAAAAATCCATTACAGAAGAGGAAGCAATGCTCATTTCTTTGCAGACGCATCAATGAACCAGAATGCTTTGCAGCCGCAGCGAGCATCTCTGCTAATCTATGATTGCTAGCGTGAGAAATCAATCAAACTCTTTAACACTGTTTTTTTTTTTTTTCCTAATTTGAACAGTGAGGCTCTGTTTGCTGCCGGTTCTGACATTGATATCACAAATGTTCTTGGTGTGTGAAAGCTGCTGAAAGCATCTTCACACATAACCGTACCAGCAGAGAGTAACGCTATGACGCCTTGATGTGTGTAAGATATTGTATCTTTAAATGAAGGCGTAATACTTCATGTGAGTCTCTATATGGAGGCCTGTTCCTGCTGCTGCGTAGCGTCTCTATGGTTTCACACAGTGCATCTCTGTATGAAATTTGAAAGAAAGATTCATTCATCTGCGCACAATGGACAACAAAGAGGGCACTGAGCCCCGGCCAAATATCACAAGTGACATTGAAGACAAACAAAACGGTCTTGCTTCATACGGAGGAGGGAAAAGCTCCAGTGGCTGATAGCAGCTCTGCGCTGTGGGGGAAAAGGTTTCTGTGGCTTTGCATTCAAGTCCCTCGGCCATTCGGAGCACCAGGAAATGGCACACATTCCTCCTTCCCAGTAACAAAATAAACCCAAATCTAACTTCCTTCTATTTCTGCACGGTGACATTCAGCGTGCTGATGTTGATCACTTCTCTTGAAATGCTTGAATGGATTTAGCGTCTACATTTTGCACTTTAAAGACAGTTTTATGAAAATCAGGTATCAAATCCAATGCAGTGTCCTTAGAAGCATGACATATTCCTCCATAATAACGATGTATAGAATGTAATACGCACTCAAGTGCTTTGAAACCATGTTTCACGAGTAGAATCTGTCGTTTTTGTGAATGTTAGTAATAGAAACGCGTTCAAAGCTTCGCCAGCGTATTTCATAAAGGTTAGCAAAACTGTAAATGTGTCGAGGTTTAGGAGTCATATTGAGACTCGTAGCCAAACTCTGGTTATTCTGACGAGCAAACACACACCGCGATGACTAATCTCAACATACAATTGGTTATGATTTGCTCTCTCCAGAGGCGTAGCGCTGCTTTGCAGATGAGTAAAAACCTCCAGTGAAGACACTTCAGCTTCACCAGCTCTTACAGACTTTCAGCTGTTTCTCCTCCAGCTTTGTGAGTCTCAGCTTTTTAATTGACATCAAATATTTCAAATAATGAACATATCTGCAGCTGCTGCCTGTGGAAGTTTCTCTTAGCTTCAAGTATTTTCCACTTCATTTGTGCCTGAAGGTATATTAAAACCATTTTCTTAACGATTTTTGAAAATAACCCCTTGAGACATATTTTATAGCTGGTTGTTTTAAGTAGTGTGTGTGTCTGTGTTGTGGGTGTGGGAGAAAGTAATTACAGTTGTGTGTTTTCCTGGGTTCAGGGTGAAAGTCTCCTCTGACCCACAGAAATATGCTTTTGTGCTTTTTTTAGCCCGGTTTCACATTATAGACGAGCGAGACTGTGCCGCCAAAGCTGTTTCAATCTCTCTGGGATTTTGGCAGATATGAAACACTTCCAACATAGTCCTCAAAGGATGAGAAAATGGTGAATTTAATTTAATTTTGCTTCCACAGAAGCGTCTTCCTCGTTGAGGCGTTGAGGCGACGGGGGGAGGTTAAGGTTAACGCGCTGCTAAATATATAAGCCTATGCAAATCAGCTATGAAATGGAGTCTTAACTTTTCTTTTTTTCTGGTGATACAAGGAAGCAAATCTAGTGTGGATGATCTCTGTGTGGGCAGGAAGCCTTGAAGGTTTTGCGTCTCGTCTGCCACATTCCCCCCCGAGGGCGTTCGGCGTCCTCGCACGCAGAAAGAAACGCACGCCGCCGCCGTTGGTTTCCCCTCGCGGCGCGGCGGGAGTCTGTCTTCATCCGTCCTATTGATTGATGAAGCGGGCGCAGCGGGGCGTCCGGGAGAGGCAGGAGTCTAGATCAAGGCCGTGCGCTGCATCACTGGCATCCACAGCACGCACACACACATTAGCACTCACGCTCACACACTTTTATTTATTTCTTTCACCGTCTCTATCATGTTCTGTGTGTGTCTGTCACAGCAGACTCTGTAGACACAGGCAGCCATGACACGCGAGTGTACACATGCACACTGAGAGACATGACACTCACAGCAGCGCCGACACACACACACACACTGTGTCGTAGCTTACAAAGACAACACATCACACTTACACACACACACAGAATTAATTAGCATGGCTTGGCTGTGTGTGTGTGTGTGTGTGTGTGTGTGTGTGTGTGTGTGTGTGTGTGCGTAAGCTGGTCAGACGTTTTCTCTGAACATTATGTTTTTAGATTAGTTGGGGTTAATGATCCGATTGCCTTGGAGCTGCCACGATGTTCGTGTGTGTGTGTGTGTGTGTGCGTGTGTGTGTGTGCACATGTTTTTTTAGCCAAAGGGGAAAAGGCAAGGCTCTACTGTCTGCCTCACTTCCAAATGAGACGTGCCCGAGGCGCCATTACAAGAGCGGCATTCATGCTATTAGGGAGCTGGTTCTGCTGCAGCGGCACCAGAACAAAACGGCTCCAACGACGTCTGGACTGACCTCAATGGGCAGGTCCAGACTTTCCTTTGCATAAACTTGGAAATTACAAAGTTGTGTACGTTTTTTTTTTAAGTTTATTTTTACCAATCGCCTTTGGAAACATCACGCACATTGTAGTCGGATTCAGACATTTTGCTTCTCTTCATTTTGACCTGGCTGTTTTTATAATTAGCTCCCTGTGGGCCAAAACCAGAAATAGTCCTCTGCAAACAATTTTTTTCTTCAAGTCTCAGTCAGCCGGAGTCGGCGGGTTCAATGAGGGCGTCGTCCCTCCAGCACACGCCCTCAGAAGACCCTCATGTAATGCTGAATGCACAAAAAAAGGAAAAGAGAAGCGAAGGAATGACTGAAAAAGGACTGTAAACTCCTCCTCCTCCTCTCCATCCATCCATCCCCTGGCGGTCCTGTCGAGGCATGCCTCCGTCCTCGACAACCAGCATCGTCCGGGCCGAGGGGGCAAGAAGAGAGAAGAGGGGAGGGGGGGGGAACAAAGGAGCACTGTTTCTGGCTCGCTGGGGTTTTTGTGGAGGGTTGACACCCGGCTGGAGGGGCGCGAGGGTGGAGGGGTGTGAGGGTGGAGGGGCGCGAGGGTGGAGGGGCGCGAGGGTGGAGGGGTGTGAGGGTGGAGGGGTGCAGGCGGAGCGAGACCAAGAAGGTTTATCATTAAGAATAGAGATTAAAATGAATGGGAGGGGAGCAGCGGTGTCTGTTCTGCTCACAGTAATATAGAGGACAGGCAGTGCTAGTCACGTTTACACACACACACACACACACACACACACACACTTAGCAATCCTGCAGTTAGTGTGAGAGAGGGAGGTTCATTGTTTCTCGGCCATTGTGCAATATTTGCTTAACCCTCGTGCTTTATCTGTGCAGCTGTACGCTACAAATGAGATGGGCCGAAAGGCGCCTGTGTGTGTGCGTGTGTGTGTGTGCGTGTGTGTGTGTGTGTGTGTGTGTGCAATGGATGCTGTCACAGCTGTTAGCAATTGTATCCGTGCACTGTAAGACACACACACACACACACACCCTGTCAATGTACGGAGCAGTACGGCCTCACAGAGATGAATTCATTCTCCAAACGGGACGATAACTAAACCAAACAAAAGTTGAGCGTTGAAATAAACACACTAACAAGCCGGCATGCGGACGGTGGACGGCGGTCATGTCGCCGTAAAGGAGCAGAGCCATCCTCCTGCAGGGCCTCCTGTTGGTCTCTGGTTGCTCGTCTGCGCTCCCTGACCCCTCCTTGAACCTCAGTCCTCCTCGCATTGAGCAATCTGTCAGCACTGTGCTCTCTCATCGCGGGTTGTTGACGCTCGGCGTCGCTCATGTTTTCAACTGAGTGTTTTTTAAAACAGTCGCCCGACGCGTGAGATGAAATGCAGCGTAATAAAACACATCTTTACTTTAAATGTTTGTGCAATTGTTTACAGCGTGAACTGCATCGACGTGTTATCTCCTCGCTGATGTTCTTCAAACATTCTTTCTACTTTCTGAGTCAGCTGTTGTGAAAGAAAAGTGATTTTTAGAGGCTCCAGAATCCCAGAAGGCTCGACTCTGTGAATGAAGTGTTTCTGTGTGTTTGTTATTTCCTGATTTGTGGTTCTGGTACCAGCAGTTGTGTAATGGTTTTGTCTTTTTTCTTTTTCTATGGAAGGAGCCGCACATGAAGAAAAACATCATACGAGCGCTGACGGCCTCCGACCACAGAGGAGAGGAGAGCCAACGAGGAAAAGACCAGCGATTAAAAAAGGTAAGGTGTGTGTGTGTGTGTGTGTGTGTGTGTGTGTGTGTGTGTGTGTGTGTGTCCGTCTGTCCTTTGTTGCCCTTCCACCTGATTGTCTGTCTGAGTCAGCTGTGTACTTGGGGTGGGTTTGGTGTTTGCATGCGTGCGTGTGTGTGTGTTTGAGTGCATCTGTGTTTGTCTTTGTGTGTGTGTGTGTGTGTGTGTGTGTGTGTGTGTCTGGCATGAAGCCACAGCCGTCCTGTGAAGGGAAACCTTCCTGGTGGACTCACCTGCAGCATCCGTCTTCACATTCGTGTCTCTGAGCTGAAGAGGAACCAGCAATTATCCTTCTGACATAATTCATGTTTTATATGATTATGTTTCTTCTAAATACTGAAATTACACAAAGTGGGTTGATAGTAGATTGTTTTCATGTTATCAGGACGTTGTGTTCAGCGTGACACGTCCACATGTTTTCTCTTTGAACACTAATCTCAAATTTGCTGATTATTTTTTTAAATTTAATTTGGTGTTTTATACATTTAATTTAGAATCCAAACATCTTTAGTTTTAACATTAACTTGTTAACATGCATTAAGGAACAATTTAAACTAAAACAATTTTAATACACCCTCAAAATTGTTGAATTTGATGTATTTCTTTGGTCATAAAGACTGAAGATAAAAGAGGTTTACATATTAAATATGAACCTCTTCATCGCTGTTAATCTCTTTGTCAAAACAAAGATTTCTTGTTGGGAGGATCTTCCAGCATCTTTTTAAACTTTAAAAAGTCCCACATTGTGTGGATGCAGGTAGTAAAAAATGAATAAAAACATTTCCTTCAAGAGAAGCGTAAGTGAAGCTGAGGACGAAGCCTCCTGATTGGTTTCCCTGTCGCTGCTTCTCAGAGCGAGCTGAATGCCATCACAGACAGACGGCGCGAGGAGTGAAAGGATAACGATGTTTTTCTCAGTCCTCGTCATCCTCCTTCTCTTGAGACTCTTCATCCTCCAGCCGGAGGTCACGACAGCGACAGCGGTCCAGTGCGCTTCATGCACAAGATCATTCCTTCTTTCCCTCTTTTTACTTCCATACACATCATATATTTACAGTGTGTTGTCTTCTCATTCTGGGTTTTGGAGCAGTATTGTTATTGTAGGTTCCATAAATCTTTTGTTCTTCCCTCTTTTCTGAAAAAAAACAAAACTGTAAAAGATTCCATAAATTAAATAATCTTTATTTAAATACTATCAGGACACAACAAAAGGCAACATGGGGATGCAAAGATGCACATTTAGAGCTCAGTGTTCATGAAACTTGCAGAAGATCTGTCTGCTATGAACCTTTTTCTCTCACGATACTAAATGTCCTTTTTTCCATCACTCACAACACAAAGTGCAGCTCAGAACAACGTTCTGCAGGAGACAGAGCAAACTCAATTCAGCTGGTTTCACTTCACCTCGACTCATTTCAGATCAACTCATTCTGGTCCAACTCCATTCTCAGTTTCATTTTGTTCTGTCTTTCTCTCTCTCTCACTCACTTTAAGCCTGAGCCGAACAATCTTCTGTCTCTTCTCTCATCTTCACCTCCCTCTGGCTCTGTCGCTCGGCGCTGCATCGCTCTGCCGTCCTCAGCCACCAGAAACACTCCACCATTTTATTAGGAGAGGACGATGAAAGCGATGAGGAGGGATGCGTTAAAAATGGAAAACTACCCTCTGTGGAATTTGTCTAATACAAAAAGTAATACATTTTAATGATGAGGATTCTCTACAATTCTAATATGTCCAAAAGACAAAGCTGTGCTTGAATTAAAATGGGTTTAAACTTTTTTTAAAAAGCATTCTTTTATATTTCATCATTCGTTTGATGGATGTGCAACACATCAACCAAAAGGGGATTAGTGGAGTCACAAGTTGTGTAGAGATTCACAACCCCGTTGCGTTTGCAACGGGTCAAATGATGCAAGCGCAGTCTGGGGAAGAAGCAGCGGAAGAGGGCGCAGGATGTTGTAAGCGAGTGTTCAGACACGCCGCTGCGTATTCTTCTCCCCTCCAGTGTGTTTGCCCTCTGAACTGCTGGAAGAAGGTCTTTCAGGAGCAGCCGAGTCCGTCTAAGCTGCTTTAAGCGCCGCAGGACTCCGGGCGCGGCTCCTCTTCAGGCGTCCATTTGTGCGTACGGAGGCGGGGCTGAAGCCACGGCGTGTCACAGTTTCCTATTTGAAAAAAAAAAAAAAAGTCAGACGGGGAAAATGACAAGCAAATGAGTCACTCCGTCACCTCGTATTGATCCACTGCAGGACGGATGGACAGCGAGGAATTGTCAGTTTCACGCTCGCACAAAATAATGATGGATGGTGGTTTACTATGGGGAGGAGGAGAATAAAAAGCCTGATGGACAAGTGTCGAAAAACGGTAACGTTTGTGTCCGCACAAAGGAAAGCGTGCAACAGCAGAGTGCTGCTCCATCCAGGCGAAGACGCCCACCAACCAGCAGAGGATTAGAGATTAGAAGGAGAGCTTTCAGAGAGTGTGAAGCCACGGCAGCATCAAGATGACTGGATGGATGAAAGGCTGATGAGCATGAGGGGGATGGAGAAAAAGAGCAGCAGCAAAAGACTTTAGTGGGCAGAGCAGATTTCAGAACGAGGAGGAATCTGCAAGAAAAGGGGACGCCATGTTGGTGGAGAAGATTTCCACGTGAGAGTCATCAGAGAAACGAGCACAAAGAGGAAGTCACTGTGGAAGATGGAGATGGAAAGTGGGGATGAGCAACAATAGATGTTTTTATAAAGTGCTGCACAACCTGGCCTCTCTAACAGGTCTAGATTCGAGAGAAATATTTATGTAGGAATATTTCTGTATTGTTCTTTTGCTCATGATGGAAGTCGAGAGAGTGAAGAGAGCAGGAGGTGCTGCACTTTAATGATCCCCTTAGAGTTCTCTGGCTGGAAAGCAAAGTGGAATAGGGAATGATTGAAAGGGGAATAAAGGGAAAATCCAAAGACGGAAGAGTGGAAATTGCAATATACTTCTATCCTATTCCTGACAATAACCTCTTGGAAACAGAGCGGAGAAAAAACACAGTTGAGGGAGGGATTATTTCAGTTTGACTCAGCAGTAAACAGCCGGAGAAACGTCTTCACTTCCCTGAGCAGCAAAATGCTGAACTCTAAAAAACTTAAAAAGTAATGCTTTCCATCATTAGAAAATATTATCATTTCATAAACTGCATGTCTGATGAACACGCACACAAACTCGGCCGTCGGGTCGGCACAGAAACCAAAATTTAAAAAACTGTGACAGACTTATGAAATATTTGAAAGCATAAATCATAAAAGATAGTGGATAGAAAATGTCCCTTGCCAAAAAATGAAAGCCTTTAACTTCATCCAGATATTTTATATGAACGCAAACCAGATGTCAAGACTTTTAGAAGAAAGAAAGAGCTCAAAAGAACAAAGTCGTCTCTATTTAATATCTAATGACGTAACGTTTCCAACACATAGATGCCATAATGTACCTGCTGTTGCATATTTATATATCTTGTGATATTGCAGTCTGTAATCTTAAACTTCTACTTTGTGGCTGCTTTGCTCTCCTTCACACACTCTGTGCTGTATCTGCAAAATTAATGGTAATTTCAGGCATTGTGATTTTTTTATTTTTCATTCCAAAATGTCGACTCCAGTGTTCATTTTAATCTTTTGTCGGTGACTTATGTTGAGTTCATGAGCCGTGCACCAAACTTCAGCTTGTGTAGACGGCGGGTGTGTTGTGTGTGTGTCCTCCTGCCAAACGACAGCAGCGGCGGAGCGGTTTCCTTTCCTGGTGCCGGGTTTTATCGCTGGGTGAGAGAAAGGAAAGGAGTCAAAGGCAGCCCCCCCCCCACTAAGCTCTCCATAATGCGTCCCGAGAGGAGACAAAGGCCTGCATTCACTGCTGGGTGTCGATAAGACCTATCATTAGTCTGCCATTGGAGGTCTTACCAACACACACAAACACACAGCCGTACACACACAACCGTACACACACACATGCACAGCGTGCAGGAGGGTACTTATTCCTGTACCCGCTCTCTTTGTGCACATGCATACATATTGGTGTGCGTGCCAGAGGACGGACCCCCTGCTGCTATCGCAGCGCTGCAGCGTTCACTCAGCATGGCGACACCTCTTCTGAAAATGCATTTGTGTTCCTCCGTATGTGGCGGCAGCTTAAAGTAGCCGATGCTACGTCAAGCTAACGATACCCAAAGCACGGTAGCTCACTTATTTTTGTCATTTTTGATCAAGAGGTTGTTTTTCTAAGCTTAGTTTTATAGCATTGTTAGAATAATGCTTGTTTATTTCCATAAAATGACATTATAAGTAACCGTTATGCAGAGGAATGAGAGCTTCTACTCGTGTTGTATTGTATTTATTGTACTTGCTTGTATTGTGCAGGTAGAATGTTGTGAAGCGAGGAGACGAGGTCAAAGAAGCTGCACGAGCTGATGATGAAACTCGTTGTTTACAGTAAAAAGTCCCCGAATTAATGTGGTATCGACTAATTGATGATAAAACACTACACATGGAGTGTTCCCGTGTGTGTGTGTGTGTGTGTGTGTGTGTGTGTGCCACAGCTGTCTGCGTCCTAAGTAGATGATGGACCGCGGCTCCAGCTCCCGTTCTCTTTCACTCGTTCTCATTAGCTCGGCCCTTGAGAACAGACGAGGTTACTTAACTTTCCTCGCGGCGTCGCGGCGCGTTGACACGAGGTCGTTAGCCTCAGCGCTCGGGACAAATGGCCCTCGATACCGACGCCGCTGAAACACAACACAAGCCGATTAACCCCTTTGATCTGTGGTGGATAGCGTATTGAAAACAGCAGGAAGGAGGTGTGACGACCAATGTGTTTATTTTTAGCCTCATCCATCTTAAAGGATCTCGTCTGTGCCGGCGTTCCTTTGTTTAGTCTTTTTTTTTCGGTCCCTTTTTCAGCTAAACATCAGTTGTTTTTACCTGAAACTGAAACAGAGAAGTGAGTCGAGCATCAGAAGCTCGGGGAGGATTTGCGTGTCGGACAGCCTGCGTGGACCATCGCTCTGTGTCTTCGTCTCTTTCTGGACATCAATAGGTTTCCCCCTCACACTGCCAGCTGAAAATTATAGATCATAAAAAACGAGCGGCGCAGCCACAACAACCTCCTCCCTGGAGCCGACGCCACTTTATTACAGCGAGCCGGCGTCACGCATTGTCTTTCCCTCTCTTTCATCCGGGCGCCTGGCTTTGTGCAGGTTTGGATGTTATTGGTGTTTCATCCCTCGACTTTTAATGCGATAAACAATTCACCTGCTCGATTTGTTTTTAGCTATCAGAACGTTTGGGGGTGCAGGAGGAGATAATCCAACCAAACAATATAAAAAACAGATTGTAAAAGTCTCCTCACAGAGCTGAAGAGGTTTATTTCCGTCTCGGGTCAATGTTTTCACCAAAAGGTTCTTTCCATGAGGCTCGGTGAGGTTTGTGGTGGGTGGGTGGCTCAGATGTCTGTTTTGGGCAGAAAGACACGCCCATGGATGGATATAATTAAGACGAGTGCATTCTTTTTTCTTTTCGTCAGGAGGGTGTTTGGGCCGCTGCTCTGGGTGGTCTCGCTCGACATGCCTGTGCTCGTTTCAATATAAATATATAAGAACACAGAATATATTCAGTGCATGTAGTATTTTCAGACATTATAGGTAAAGAAATGCAATGGTGGCTCGTTTCCTTGCCCGGTTGTTTGGGCACAGCAGATTTAAATCAACGTCTGCATTGATCAACGGCAGACATGCCTGACATGCATAGAGGTAACATACACGTACTTCTTATTTCTTTACTCTACAAAGAACACAACTGTGTGTCGGTGCCTTCTGCATTTCATCACAGGACCCACTTTCAACTGGCGCTTCATCTGGAAGCCTTCACCCAGACATTTAACTGTTACGCTGCTTTTTATCTGAGTATTGAGTTGGGGAAAAACTCCTATATTTCTCTCTGCATGCTTCATTCAGCCCAAAGAGCTCTGGTCCAAGCTGCAGTGTGTTTTCCACAGAGAGCAGACGACTACGAGACGTCTGCTCGTCTCCTCCAGGTCGGCTCTGGGTGGCCCGATGGAGGTTCAACCCTTAACTCTCGCAACGTTTTTTTTTTGTTTTTTTTTGCCCATCGAGCCGCGCGACCGCAAGTACAGAATGAGCCAATTTCTTGTTGGGTTTGTTTTCTTGACCCTGCATTCTCTACACAGCAATCAGGAGAGCAAACCGTCACACGTGCAACTAGAAACGAGGCGTTTGCAGCAGTTTGGTCCGACTTGAGGCAAACTGCTCCGTCGTTCTTCTGACGCAGCGCTCTGCAGTTCAACTTGACACGCAATGACTTCTCAAGCAAACGACAAACAAACAAAGACTTGTGCTTTTGTCGAAAAAATGAGCAAAATCTACAAGGCCAGTCGATCCGGCAACGAGGGCTTTCCACACACTGGATCCTGATTAATGGCGTCTTCTCGTTAACGCAGAAACACCCGGCGAAGCGTCTTTTCATCCCTGTGAATTGGCTCATTTAGCCGGCGAAGAGAACACAGGTTTTATTGTTGCCCTCATGTTTTGAGGGGCCTAAACATGTGGGTGGTCCTGTTTTTTTTCTTTCTTCAATGTACTGAGAAACACATGGATCTGTTAATGAGTATAAATTGGGGACTCCGTGCCGGCACTGTGATGACTGAGGGGCCCTCTGTGGGTTCAGCAAGTCTGATTACTGGAGGAGAGAAAGAGGGATGAGGGAGGAATGGAGAGGTTGGAGAGAAGCAATGCGAGAGGTGGAGAAAGAAACTGTAGGAAGAAACAAAAGAGCAGAAGTGGAAGGAAACGTCTCCAAAGGAAAGACCTGAGCAGCACATTGTGTGAACGCTGTGGAAGCGACTTTGAGGAAGACATGAGCCGTTGTTAAATAATACATTTCATTTCTCCTCCGCTGTGTGTCAGCTTTCCTGCGTTTCACATCAAAGTGAAAATGAACAATTGAGGCAATTTTTCATCCGGCCGAGGTCATTCATTGTTCTTCCTTGATGAATGTAGATGCGGCCGAGAGGATTCAGAGGAACTATATTTCACTGGCACGTCTGCGTTGGCGAGCCACCTTTCAGCGACCTTTTGTGGTGTGTTTTACTTCACAACTACAAAGTGTATGTTTTCATTTGTGGGACTTTTCAGGCCCATTTTATTACAACTGTGGAGTTATGATCATGTGCACGGTCCTGGATCCCATTCAGGCTTTAAAACTCTGTTTACAAACCAAAAGCGGAGCTGGTGAGGACAGATGGAGCATGCATGAAAACATTTAGACGTCTAGATCTCTTCAGTCGGAAGCGGTTATACATCTAAATGTCACCGTTCAGTCGTTTGCTGAGGACCAAAGAAGTTAAAAGACTCCGACGGACATCTTAAAAACTCAGCAGGGTGCCCAAAGAAATCCTGAACGGTCAAAGCAGCTAAACGATGAATATGTCTTCCGAGGGAACTTTAATGTGCTGATTGACTGCAGATGAACGAGCAGCACTCAGTGAACGCAGTGGGACTCATTATGAGTCACTACAGGACACCGAATGGCTTTTGAATGAAAGAAAACATCAGAGGACGCAGGTTGGAGTCATGTGATTCAATAGCACATCACCAGTGACACTATTATAATTATGTATGTATTCATTTTTGAAAGATAATGTTGTATAATGTCCCATTTTAATTGAAACATTTATCATTTTCAAGCTTTCCTAAAGCAGATGTTCAAGTTTGATGTAAAAAATAATCATTTTAATATTTAGACTTTCACACAATTGACTGAAATAGACTTTTCTCTCCCTTTCTACTTCTCAAGGAGACAAGAATAGCATCAGGAAATGCCAAATGTTAACTTTTCAAAAAGCATAATTTCCTCCTTCCACACTGAGGCTCTTATGAAACTCTGCACTGGACGTCCAGTTGGACAGAAGACGAGTTTCTACACTAAATACTTTGTTAAACTGCAGTAAATCAAGTGTAGGTTCATTTAAATGGCGTCCAGTTGAATATGTTGTCGTCATCCTGTCTCCACGTGCTGTGGGAACGTCTCACACCAGCCCATGAAACACATTACAGTCGGTCCTGTCCTTATCCTGGAATTCCTTATTGTGTTAAGTGAACCCGTGAAACACACATTAGTGAAACATAAGCTGTAACACAAGAGCCATCGATCGCAACACACAACCACTTGAATGTTTTATTTTCAAGTGCAAAGTGTCTCCAGAGCCTGAGTCCATATGGGTTGTTCTGGAGGCTTCAGTGTGTTCTGCCTGCTTACACATGCATCGTTTGTTAAAACACACACACACACACACACACACGGCAGCTGCTTGTCATTGTTTCTCAAGACCACCTCGAATCTAAATAGTAATTGTGTCTCGTGTGAATAGATCTGATGCGACATGAAAGTGCAAACGTATCGCTGCTAATATCGTTCATATCATGTTTGTTCACGTCACCGTGGGAGCGCGTGTTGATGTAATAACACGCTCCACCAAACAGCACCTGACTTCATCCTGTGCTTTCTTTTTCTGTGCCCAGGTCCAGACATGAAGGACACACACACACACACACACACACACACCCAGAGGCACCGAGCGTCTGTCTGCGGTCTCCCGGCTCTGCTCCACACACGAGGTAAGAGTCAGAGACCACCGAGTTCGGGGATAATAACGGTGTAAATGTGAGAAAACAAGCTCATTACCTGCTGCTGTTTGGTCCTCTGAGTCATTAAAAAGACAATTTGACTACTTGTGTTCTAAAATGCTCTAATTTTACTAATTAAATACAAATAATAAAATAAATAAATTCAGTATTCTAACCTCTAAAAACAAACGGACCTCAGCAAAGTGAGTCTATTATGAAATGTGGATGACTCATTTTGGAACAAATCTTAATTCATGCAATGTAATTTTCATTTTTAATTGTCTGCTGTCATGCATGCCTTGTCTAGTGTGTGTGTGTGTGTGTGTGTGTGTGTGTGTGTGTGTGTGTGTGTGTGTGTGCACATAGACTGCTTCATTTGTATGTTTCCATCAGTCAAAACCAATCTGCACGTTTACCAGCCGCACCACATTTCCCACAAACCCCTGTGTTCTACCCCCATGCCCCTCCCAGTGCCCCTCCCAGTGCCCCTCCCAGGCTTCCCAGCATCCGGCTTCGCCCTCTATCCAGAAAAACAACATGCGGGCTGAAATTACAGTGTGTGTGTGAGGCGGCTTTGTGGGAACGCTTCCCTCCCTTTCACTCGCTGCGTCTGCGCTTCTTGTCTTATCTTTTTCTCATTGTGCTTCTGTTCTGGACGGTTCAAGGTGTATTATGATGTTCATTAAACTGCTCATATTTAATTTGCATCTATAGTTACAGTGACTGAAGGTCACACTGAGGTTAACAAGGTGTTAATGCACTTCTTGGACTCTTTATGTTGATTTATTTAATTTTTTGCCTTTTGTAAAGTACGTTTAAATGATTTTCATCCCAGTGAACGTTCATGTTTGTGTGCTTCATGATGTGTGTGGCTGGATGTTCCCTCCAGTGTGTATCCGCACTGAGGTCAACACACAACAATAATCCACCAAAACCCAGGGGAAGGGTTGTGTGCCGGTGTTGGATTCATGCGTTTCAGGAGGTGGTTTTATAGCGTGAATCTCCTTTTCTCACAAAGTGACAATCGGCTGTTTTAATCCTCACAAGAAGACTTTACAGGTAATCACAAGTAATGGCCGGAAAAGAGCGCCGCCATCAAAGGCTGGAACATTAAATCCAGTGATGTTTGTCCTGATAAAACATTTATCTTGAAGTGTAGCGTGAAAACGGAACAGCACGGCAGTTAGATGTGAGAAAGAATAATGAAATTGAAAGAACAAATTCTAGGATTGCTCACAGAAAGCTGTCTGATCCTCGTAGCGTGTAGCTTCAGGTTAGCTGGCGCCCTCACAGCAACGTGGCGCTAACGACACACTCCATCAGCCGGCTCGGTTAGCGGCCGGCCGAGGTGCGGCGTGCGCGCGTGCTATTAAAGCGCTTGTGAATCAGGGAGGAAAAGGACGCCGCTAATGGATCCGTGTATTGATGTTCACATTGAACAGCACGCCGCAAACGATGAGGCAATGATTGAGTTGGAGACGGAAGGAGAAGGAGAGAGCGGTTCGGCCGGGCGACAATAATGACCAGGAAGGTTATTATGTGGCGCCCTGCGGAGTCTCTGCTACGTGTGTGTGTGTGTGTGTGTGTGTGTGTGTGTGTGTGTGTGTGTGTGTGTGTGTGTATATGTGTGTGAGAGGCACTCTCGCTCCATCTCTCTCGCTCCTGTCGCTCTCCCGGCCGATTGGCTGTTATTCACTTCTCACTCTTCCTCCCCAGTCGGCTCCTCTCTCATGACATCATCACACACACCTTTTATATGTTAAATGTACAGTACAAGTATATTTTTTGATGATAAATACCACAAAAAACAGTCAAAGACGTTCTAATGCAGCAGGGCAGACAAACCATCCTAATAGTTTTAGGATAGCAGCTTGCCCTTGAAATATTGATTCACTCATCTGTGTGCGTGCGTGTGTGTGTGTGCGTGTGTGTGTGTGTGTGTGTCACGTCAGTTCCAATCAGTGTGTGTGATGAATATGAATACAGTCAGCCTGCCTGCAGGTTTGGCAGCAGACCTCCTCCAGCTGGACTCAGACCCCGCTCAAGTGTGTGTGTGTGTGTGTGTGTGTGTGTGTGTGTGTGTGTGTGTGTGTGTGTGTGTGTGTGTGTGTGTGTGTGTGTGTGTGTGTGTGTGTGTGTGTGTGTGGTTGTACATGTCAGCCTGCATCTGTCAGTGGTGCGTGATGACCTGAGGATGAAATAACAAAAAAATATACAACATAATATGCCGCTCGGCATCCACTTCAGCCGAAGTCTTTGAGGAGAGGAAAGCATCCAGTTGCAGCTCGAGTGGGATTAAAGCCGCTCGTTCTTCAGATTCAGAGACTTTTACAGATTAAAATGGATTGAAATTATACAGGGATGCATGTTTGAGACCGGAATTGACTTTTATATCCATGTTTTTAGTGCACGTTCACGTCTTCCTCACTTCCTTTTCCTCCAGCACTCCAACCTGCCACGGTGTTTCCAGCCCGTGTTATCGGCCCGAGTGTGTTTGTGTGTGTTCTCTTGTTCACGGCAAATTGTTTGTTAGAAGACTTGTTGTAAAAGTCTATCTTTTTCTGTGTGTGTGTGTGTGTGTGTGTGTGTGTGTGTGTCTGTGTCTGTAATCGCAGGGCAGCCGATAAAGAGGGAGATGCCATTCCACCTGTGAGGAGACCGAAGAAGTCAACATACACACACACACACACACACACACACACACACACACACACACGGAGCCGGAGGCGCCGAGCAGGTGAGCATTAAGTCGGCAGGTAAACGGATCACGTCGCGCTGTGATATCTGCAGACGGCAGGCGGAGGAGGCCGGTCTGCACCTGCAGGCTGAGACTCACCTCTCTCTCCTCAGGAATGTCCTCACCTGAGGAGAGAGAGAATATTTGATCAGAAGCCGTAAAGATGCATTTAATCATGAAATCATTACAGGCGTGCATTTCAGCTCATCGCATAAAAAGGTTTTAAAAACAGGATTTAATTAAATTTTTGTTGAGTCGTTTCACTCATAGACAGTAAAGTGCAACAAAACATTTGCCTTTGTTAAGAAGTTCAAATATTAATATAAATGAGCTAAAAAATAAAGTGCGTTGGTGTAATTTCTCAGTTCATCATCGTCTTGATTTAAAAAGATTTTAGATTTCAGCTCCAGATGCCGGTTTATTTTCATGTTCCTCTTTTTAACATGTAGTTTAAAATGAAACTGCATGTTTAAAATGATTGTTATGGAGTGATAATAATGTTAGGCTCCACCTAATATTCATCCTCCCTTCACCTCCGCTGATGAAAGAACATCTCTCTGACATTACGAGGAAAAGCAGATTCGCACCACGCCGTCACATCCAGTCCAGGTGCTTCTTTTGTTATTTGAGTAACTCGATCACCTTCAGTATGATTTGTCATTCTTGAATTACAAAGGTGTTTTGACAGGTTTCACCTTATTGACTGTGAGACTTGAACAGTGTCCGTTACACAACCTTGTTCTGGTCCTTGTCTGTTCGCTCCTTGGAGAAGTTTTGACATTTTTATGTTCTGCTCAGCTCACATCTGGCCGATATCTCAGCCGCGTTTCTCTGGGTCCTGAATCTTTAACTGTAGTTGCTAATAAGAGAGCGCTATCGGGTCAAATCCCCTGCACAGATTCCCCCAACAGGCCCAGCAATGAACTTCTTTCTCTTTCATACATTTAATAATTGAAGTGCTGTCACCCATCACACATGTTGTCCATGTCCTGTGATCGTTGCATTATCATTCTGGTTTTCTCGTCGTTTGCAAAGCTCTTTATATTTAGTCACAAGTCTCCCCACAAACTACCACGTCCACTTATCTAGAAATGATTCAGTGGTTAAATGTCAGAGCTGTCGGTGCCATTAAGGCCAGCATGTTTGAGGGAAGGACACCGCTGCATGTCCTCTCCCTCCTCCTTGCTCTGTCTCTTCTTATTCCTCTCATTGCCTCCTCCTCCTCCATCTCTCTCCACCCGACCCGGGCTGGTTTGAGGGCTGATGTGCAGACCTTGTCATTCAAATTAGGGCCACATTGTCAGCTCGGGGCCCTTGTCTCTCTGGTTGCGCGTCAGGATCTTTCTTCCTCCCGTCACGCTCGTCCCGCGGCCAGAGAAGACCTTATAAAGCGACATTACTTCTCATCCACTTCTGTCAATTCCAACTCTGTCACTCAAATCACTGTTGGCGAGAGAGAGAGAGGACGGAGGCGGAGCTAGTGGTGTCGCTCGCAGCAAGGACTGTGCTTTTTGGCCCGGGCCCGAGTGATGTGTCAACAGCTAGAAAACTGGGTTTTGATTGAGGTATTTTGAGTTCAGATCTTTTTTTTTTTGTTGCAGAAAATGACAAAGTGCAAGCAGGAGGAAGAGGAGCAGCAAAACACATTGCTGTCAGACATACAGTCAAAAGTCTTTAGAAATATTCAGATTTATTACTCAAGCCAATCAGTCATTGTGTTATTTTTTTTACTTTAACCATTTGGCGGCATGAGGCATCCACCACATCATATTAATCACTTCTTTCAGTAGTTAAAATAGTTTGCGCTTCCTATTTATCATCCAACATCTTGACTCACTGCCACAGTTTTACTGTCAAGTCGCATCTCATTACTGCAGCGATGTTTTCTTCTCACAATGAGCAGCAGTGACTCAGCCGAGTGTAACACAATCTTTACCGAGCTGATGAACAGTTCCTTTACTGGCATGAGTGCAAGCAGCAGGAAAAACATCTTCCTCTTCAACCAAAGCGCCGCATCATAGCAAAACAACACAAGAAACAACTCACATCTGGATGAGTCGACAGTTTCATGCCCGCAGTCTTCCTCATGCTGCAGCCGCCGCCCAGCTGCTGCATGAACCGAAGACCCGCTATGAGTCAAGAGTTTCAAGATCACTGCGAGTAAGCAGTTAGAAGAAGGAAGTGAAGTCGAATGGGTTCCCACACAGTCTCAGTCTCTGGTGTCATAATGACCATGAGTCATGGAGGTTAACGGCACAAAGCACTGAACACCACGGCCGGCTTAAGAAGAGGGCAAAGCCAGCGCTGCTACTCTTTATAGACGGATGGATGGACACTTTATTGATCCCCTAATGGAAATTCAGGATCCAAGTAGCTCAAGACATCACACAAACATAATATATACGCACACTATTAAAAAGGATTGTCAAAAAAATTCAATTTATGTGAATGTCCAACAGCAATTGCAAAGAATGAGGACAAAAAGATGTTCATAATATATGCATGTATTTATTAATATGTTCACCATCGGGTGGTCTGCAGTTATCTAACACGCTTGGATAGAACAGATAGCATGATCAAAGTCTGGTGAAACACAGATGACTTTTCCCGTGACCTTCCTGCTCGGGCATGAGAAAGTGTTGGAGTGTTTGAGCGAGCGCTGGAAGCCTCTCCGCCCACAGAAGACTCGCTCCCTCTGCATGTCTGAGCAGACTGTCATCCCCGGTCACCATCAGGTCCTCGCCCGCCTCAGTGAACATTCAACGCTGTCGGTGAGTTTCAGCTAAATTGAAAAAACCATCGACCGTTGATTGTCCCCCGTGGCCGGCCGCTTCCACTCAGCGTTTCCACAAAAAAAAAAGAAGGGAAAAGAGGTAAAGCCGTGCAGGAACTTTCATACGAGCAAGACAGACTCCTTGAAAAAACTTCTAAACCACAGCAAAGGTCACAATCAACATTCATTGCTGTCGGTGGGTTTAATGTTGTAGAGAGCTCACTGAACAATGAATGCAACTGTGTCCCAGATTCCATCCCGACGTCACAAGGAATAGCGTCACGATATGCTGATGATGCCGTTGTTTATGTCTCGACCCGTCTCCTGCTCGGCTTCCCCTGAAGGCGGCGCACAGGCCGTGGGATTGACGGGCAGGTCAGATTGCATTTGGATCATCCTTCCTGTGGCACGGGGGCTCGAGTCCGGCTACAGAAGAGGAGAAAGAAGAATATAGATGAAGGAGAAAATAACTGTAAAAGCAGAAGAATACACAGATTGCATTGCATCTAGAGTCTGATAAATGATGTATTTGCTGTGAATATAACAAATACACAGCAAAAACATCTTGTATATGAATGGATGCTTTCCAAAATGGTAAGTGAGTCATAATACTATTAAACTATTGTTCATACACCACCAGCCCATCAGGTTTCATCTAAATCTATTAGTGATAGTGATATTAGTTATTTTCTAATCGGTTAACTTTAGACGCAATCAAACAGTACACATGCAATTTCACCTTTAGCTGTTCATTTAATGTGGAATAAAATCTAAAATGTCTTCTATTTGCATTGTTGTATTTTATCAAATAAAGTTTCCAGTTGGGCTTCAATGATGTTTTGTCATTTTTTACATCGTTCTTCTTTTTTTTGGTTGGAGATGTTGAAGCAGAGGCGATAGAGGCCAACGAGGGAAATAAATAATCATTTGTAACTTTGACTTCTTTTACTAAATATGTTTTAATACGTGACTGACGCCGGCTATGAATTGTTATACAATCATCATCAGATGTACAGTATCGTGTCAAAAAGACATCAGACGCTCAAGAAGAAGAGAAGAGGTGGAAGACGGAGGAAAGACGGAGGAAATGTGATGAATAGTTTAGTTATTGCTCGACCAGCGAGCTGCTAGCTTATTGTTGCTGCTAGCTTATTGTTGCTGCTAGCTTATTGTTGCTGCTAGCTTATCGTTGCTGCTAGCGCTAGCGTCTTTGCTTACTTCAACCTTTAATTCAGTTGGTAAGAATATTCTGCTGTTCTGTTAATATCCTCCAGCATAAGATGGAGAAATGCCCGACGTGTAGAAGTGTTATCTATAATTTCAACGACATTAACTGTCTGAGGTCATTTTTGCAATTTTACATAATTCCTTAAATCCCCCATTCGTGTGTGTGTGTGTGTGTGTGTGTGTGTGTGTATGGTGAGTGTGTGAACACACACATTGATGGCGGTTGGATGTGTGTAAGGAGCTAAAATATTGACCTACTTGATAAAAAGCTTGAAGTTAATTATTATTAACAAAAGTATATTTTAAATATGTAGAGCTTCTAAAAATGTTGATATATTTTATAGATCAAGATTTCTCCTCTTAACTTATAAAAGAATATAAGAAGTAAATAAATAACAAATTGAGTAACATACAAACATCAATCCAACTTCTTTATCTTTATTTACATCCCCATAGACAGAGTTCAAACAAATGATGTACATTAAAATAAATTGTACTGCACAAATATAAAATGTCACTATTTAATCAATAATAATAATAATATAACAGTAGTGTCAAAAGATGACATTGTAAAGTATTGTACAAATCATAGTTATAGTAAATGACATAGTATACTATGAAAGAAGGTAATACAAATATGTTTTAATTATAATTAATAGCATCCCATAAAAATATATAACCGTGGTGTCGTACAGCACAATGTTTAGTTACTGAGTGTGACTTAATGTTATAGAATAGTGAGCCATAGAAATGTGAAGAATTCCATAAAATGTGATATTATAGTGTGAAATAAACTGTAAAAAAAAAAAAAAAAAGTATCAGATATTTTGCCTTTAAAAATATAATTAAAATGTTATGGTAGGCCAAAAAATTCCAGTATCCAATTTCTTAAAAATTAATTAATTAATTCAATTTTCTATTGAAGTGCCAAAAAATAAAATACAAGTCATTCAGAATTGTATGGAAAGGTTTGTCTTTCAACACGTCCTAAAATGTAATAACTGGAATAAAAATGTTATAAAAGAGCTTATAGCTTGTTTAATTGTTTTATATGTCCTAAATATTTCATTCAAAATGTCGTAGTATTAAGACTCAAACATGTCAAACAAATGCCAAGGTGTTAAAAAAAAAAAGTCACAAAAATGTCTTTCAATAATATTCCAAATGTCAAGTAGTATTAATATATTATTACAGTATCAAAAACAAATGTCATAGTACAGTGTGTTATAAAATGGCATGAAAACATTTATTTTTGCCATTCACAATGTCATAAACACTATATATATATATATATATATATATATATATATATATATATATTAGTATGGCATGAAAATGTCTTCTTAAGAAATGTCAAGTATGTTAAGCCGCAAAAATATGATTAAAATATATTCCATACAGTATTCCATAGTGTAGGATGTAATAATATATTCCATTATCCAAAATTCATAGCAGAGGATGCAAGAAAAAAGCATTTAGGAAGCCAGTGATGTCATTAAAGCGTAGTTATAGTAAGCCTTTTAAAATGTTTTTATAATGTTATAGTATAATATGCCTTTAAAATAATTCTCTCTAAACAAATAATTCATAAAACATCCTGAAGAGCAACAAAGAAACAGACATTAAATTGATTTCTATAAAACTCACGCTGCAGCCCGACGGCATGAAATGACACTTTGAACTTAACAGAGAGAGAAAAAAACTGTTAATTTCATTTTATAATAAGTTTTAGAGTTGAATGAGATACAGATCATCTCAGTTGAATAAGATGTTTCAAGATTGTCTGTCGGGACATTTTCATCACACAAAACTCTTCGTTACGTCCTAATTACAAAAGATTAGACATTTTTTATTTAAAAAAGTTAAATGATAAAATGTAGGAGTTACTACGAGTCCCAGAGAGCATTGCTGTAAGAAACGACCCGTCTGAGAACTTAAATGAGTACATTTAAGGTTAAATTAATTTGTTTGACCTTTGTCGAGTTGGATTAACTCACAAAGTTTAATCAGTTTACTTTTTGATTAATCTGCTCTTTGTTTCTCGTTCTACAAACCTGGACCAGGATCGTACGGCCTGCGACGCTGAGAGGTGACAGAAAAGATCACGTGTTTCAACGTCACATTGCTATGAATTGTGGGTAAAGTCTGAGGCCATGCGGCCTGATGGAAAGCGTTCATAAAGGCTCAAAGCGTTTGGGTCAGTCAGCTGGTTTCCTCTCTCCTTCCTGTTGATGCTGTTCATCAAGTGAACGTTGTGAATATGTTTCCTACTGTCGGACATTTAAAAAGGTTTTTTTTAATAAAACATTTCCACTTCTCAAAGAGCAAATCTCTCACTACAGATGCTGTACGCTAAAGCTAGTTTAGCTCTATCGTGATCACATGACCGTGACGGTCCCGCTCACTTCAAATGTTACTGAAAGAAACATGTTTAATAAAAACATATTTAAAAAAGCGGTCTTATATTATTTAAATATATTTACGCCTAACACAACTCTTAAATACAACAGAGTGGAAGAAGGCCGGTTATTGCATGAAGGGAACAATTCTAGATGGAATGAAAAACAATGGCTTCCTTTGTCCACTAGAGGGACTCCAGAGACGAAGAGATGAAGAAGAAGAAACGTTCAGCCACTTCAGGTTCATGTCAGACACATTTTTCTTTTTACTTGTCCAAAATAAAAGTAGCACAGAAACACAGAATGAATGAAAAGAGAGTACTTCACTTATGAATAAATGATGTACATGTACAACAATCAATTTGTTTTTGACAATAAATCAAACATGGCTCACAATGAGGCACCTTTTAGAAGAACAGGACAAAGTGTGTGCACACCTAATCATTGTATTATTAATGCTTATATAGTTCAAGTATCACAGATAATTCATTTCATGATTAAAAGAAAATGCCAGATCAGGTGTTTCGCTTCCTTACCCTGTGTTTGAGTTCATTTAACCCGGGGATAGGGATGTAAAAAAAAAATAGATTTCTAAAGCACAACATTATGTATTTGAACAGTAAATATTGATGCATTCAACAAAGAACATGTGAAGATGTGCAGCTCCAGTGCATCACCCCGAGGAGATGAAAGAGAGATCTATTGAAACCTGCTGACCATGAACATGAACGTATGGACCACGACATGAGACGGCGAGAAATCTTTTCAGAATTATGATTGATTTAACAAAATGATGACATAAAACACCGTCAGTAACCAGTGATGTGACGCAGACTAACTAGTCTCAACATTAAGTGCTGATGTACTTCTGACACACCATCCAGGTCTACACGGCTCATTGCAATGATCTAAAATAATAAAGACACAAAGACTCCTCTCACTATTGGACGACACATCATTGTCTGTTTTAACAATCACAAAGTAGCACAACAAAAGAAATGGAAACAAAGCCATGGAAGCAAATATCACATTTTACACACGACGCTTCTAAAACTACACAATTCACTACCGAGTTATCCATTAAAACGCAAAGAACTAGTTATCATAATATACTTTTGAACACAAATTTTGTAAAAAAATCAACCGTCAGCTTTTTACACGCTAATTTGTTTTTGTGCAAAGTGACACAAGATCATTTAATTATAGTGAAAAGCTTTTAAATGTGTTGTGGACCCATTTGGACCTTCAGTACCACAGAGAACCACGCGTCTGTCTAGAGATGATGCCTTTGGGAACGAGCTTATTTTGTTGCGTTCATGTTCAATAAACCCATATATTTTATTCATAAATTAATCTGAGGACTCATTAGCTGTGTCACATCTGGACAGATGAGTCAAAGTGATGTGATGAGGGAATCTATCTCCAAAGAAGTCGGGCGGTTTGGATATTTTACGAAACAAATGTTCAAAAGTGGACTTACTTTGAAATGGACAACAAATCAGATGATCATAACTGACGGCGAAATGGGGTTTAAATATCAGTGAAAATGTCTAGAAAGACAAAGACACTGCAGGTAACAGCTCCAGAGAGCTTGACTTAGTGAACCCCACATGACTGGAGGAAGGTGTGTATCCTGAGCTGGAGGTCCGGCCTCCAGGAGTCTCTACCGTCTGATGTCAGCTGGTCTCAGCTGCCTTTCGCCCTCGGCCAGGAAGATCTGCATGGCGCGGTAGAGCAGGTGGACGCCCAGGTCCCGCTTCTTCTTCAGCTGCCAGTTGGACACCACGCCATAAAAATCCCCTCGCTTCCGATTGGTCAGCATCTTCAGTCCTGGGACGATGGAAGAAATAAAAAAAGGTTATGGACGTGCTGGAGCGGCGTAGTTTAATGTCTTTGTTCATCTTCTCCATCCCCTGAACACTCCAATCCTCTGTTCCCTCGGACTGAGGCTCTTATAGAAAATATAGACTGAGGTTTGGTCAGTGTTAGAATGTAAATACTATTCCATCTCTCCTGATACTAATCCATCTCTCCAGATGAAGGACCAGCTCATTTCACCCTCGTGTGATGTGAGTTTGTCTCTCAGTCATCTCATCTGCTGACTTCCGTCCTTCACCCTCAGTTGGCCTGTTTGGCGTCTTTGAACTGATGAATCTCTGTTGTTTATGAAGGTAGGTTTGTGTCTTTTTTACCAGCGCTAATTTCTAGTTTGTAAGTGAATTATCTCCAAATCTTTGCCCTGAATTCCAAAAATTGCTCTAAAAAAAATAATTAAAAAATAAGTTCTCAAAACTAAAATTTGCTTTCAAAAAAAGAAATTTGCTCTCTTCAAAAAAAAAAACAACAACAACCTGTAGCAGACTAGCTGTACCAGAGACAGATTTGTAGGACCTAGTGGGTACTATACATTCGGCAATTTTTATTTTGAGAGCAAATTTTAGTTTTGAGAGCTTTTTTTAAGAGTGTTCTTTTTTTAGCTATTTTTTTTATTTGTTTTTGGAGCAAATTTCTTTTTTTGAGAGCAAATTTTAGTTTTGAGAGTGTTTTTTTTTTTTTTTAGAGCAATTTTTCAAATTGAGAGCAAAGATTTAGAGATAATTTACTTACAAACTAGAAATGTGCTCGGGTCAAAAAGACACAAATCGACCTTCGTAGCCGTTGAGCTTTCTCTCACGTTGTAGATCCGTCCTGTCCGAGTCCTGTCTTCCCCGCACTCGTAGCACACACTACATCTCGTATGTTATCGTCTCCAAAGTGTTTTTCTTTTTCAACGATGTGCTACATGAACCCATTAACATTTTGGAAACACAGCAACAAAAACAACTTTTTTTTCTGAACATGGCACAAAACAGCAACACGCACGTCTGAAGCATATTGTTGTTCCACAGATTTGGGAGGTGATTAAGGACCCTGATGCAAAGCAGATGAGGGGAAGGGTTTCCATGAGATTACATCAGCGGTTGCTACGTATCAGAGGTAATTGGTGAGGAGTTTCACCCCTCGCTGCTCTCACCGATGGCCTCCACCATGCAGGCCTCTCGGGTGTAGGCCTCCACTGGGATGACGTTCTGGAAGCAGTGCAGAGAGATGACGCCCTGCTCGGCGTTCCACACCTGGAGGATATGCTGCACCTTGGGGCACAGTTTCTGTCCCACGGAGCAGAAAGAGACAGTATTTTATACACACATTGTATTGTATGCACCCATACAATAGTGTGTGTGTGTGTGCGGCCTCACCTTGGACGTCTTGTCTCCTTTGAAGTACTCTAAGGCCTCGTACAGGTGGCTGTACGGGCGCGAGCGTTTCCCTTTGCCAACGTAAAATATAGCGTGGATGAACGTCTGAAAACACTCCTGTGCAGTCATGGTGTGATAGCGAAACGGGAGGTTTTTAGTCACTCTGCAGCGCAAAAAGAATAAAAACAGAAGCGTTAAGTTACATTCTGAGGGTGAAAAGTGTTTCTCTGCATTAGAGACGAGGTTAAGACTTCAACGAGGAACCAAGTATCCTCAAGATACTCTGAGTTTTAACCGTTTACCTCTTGAGATGTGATATTTGTGACACTTATTTAATCCATCAACTGGTGCAATACTTTTTTTACTTTTATCCACATTTTTACTTATTTATTTTTTATTTCAACTATTTATTTAATATATTTCTTATGGTTTAATTTTTTAAATTTTGTTTTATTACTGTTTGTTTGTATTACTTGATCTTTATTTACTGTAATCCTGTAATTTCCCCACTGAGGAATTAATAAATGATTATTTTATCTTTTATCTTATTTGATAATGTAGCCTGATATATAAAAACACATAAATGGAGTTTATACTGCTTTTTTTCTTTTATCGTCCCATTGACATTTATTATGAATGGCCGGGGTACTTTCTAAATTAAAACAATTAAAAATTAAAAATAAAATGGCTGCTAGTGTTCTGATGACAAGCGCTGGGTTTTAGAAATGATTTTCATGCAACATAAGAACGTCATCATCTCATCACATTAATAAACATCTGTCTTTACGAGAGCCTGCGACTTCGGCCCGAAAAGAAAAGAAGAAAGAACAGGAAGGCAGCTGCAGACCTCGGGTCCAGCAGCAGGTAGTTGAAGCTGGACTTGATGATGCCCTCCCTCCACTTCCTGTTTTGGTCCGGCTGGTCAAACTGCTGGAACAGCTCCTGCTCGTCCAGCTGGCAGTCGGGCAGCTCGAAGGTCCGCAGGGCCCGACACAATTCTGGACTATAACCTGAATCTATGAAAATAAAACAATAGAAGATAAGTGACAGGATTGAGAAGCTAAAATGATAGTAAGAATAAATCAATAAACATCATTCAATCAGTGGCTCCAATCTAATCCACCCACAAAGTGATGCATTTTCCATTCTCATGCTTCACTTGAGTGATTTTACAGTCACCTTTTGGGTTAGGAATATATAATTCCCCCCCAAAAAGTCATTATATTCCATTTATCTCATCCCAAAACTGCTCACAATCAAACCACAAAGCCCAAAATACTCTCATTACCTCGTCACAAGTTAGGTGAGCAGTAATCAAGGACTTTAAAGGAAGGGCCCAGGTGTTACCTGCTTGGGGCGGGTCCAGCGGCCTCTGGGGTCGAGGCGCCTGGGACTCCTGCACCAGGCGGCACAGCCTCCGCATGTAGGTGGGTCTGGTCCGGCAGCTGATCGGGCCGGGGCTCTCCCCCAGCTCCACCAGCCTCAGTCTCAGCTCCTTGTCCGTCATCCCGTTTGTGTCCGGCGGCGGCCCGTCCTCCTTCTTTTCCTCCTCCTTCACCACCAGCGGGGGCGTCTGGTTCTCCTTCCCTTCCTTCACGGCGTCCGTCTGCATGGAGCGCCAGTCGTAAAGGACGGTTTCCTCGCTGCTGCCAGCGCTCATGCTGGAGCTGAGCGAGGCGTTTGACGTGGGCGGGACGTGGGTCTCGATCAGCTCGTGGCCCTGCTCCGAATCCGTGTAGAGGTACTCCACCGGTTCGTCCAGGTCCTGGATGAACGGACGCCCTCCCGGGGTGTAGGACAGGCCGGCCGGGAGCTGAGGCCGGCGGCAGCGCGACAGTCGGCTCATGCTGTACCTGGGGGTGCATCCGGTGCCTGGGGTGCAAGGGAGGTCGGAGTCTTCCCTGGACCTCCTCGGGGAAAAGTAGGTGGAGCTGGATGAAGACGAGGCCGACTCCGTCCGAGAGCTGCAGTCGTCAGTGTTCCAGGCATCATTTTCGATGCTATCCAACTCGTCCTTACCGGGAGCATCAGCTACGTGATTCTTCGCCGTCGCCTCGTCTGTGCTTGTCAGGTCATCAGTCAGAAAATCGCTCGCTTCCACAAGATCGTGGCCTCGGATGGCCAGTATGACTTCTGCAAGGTTTCGCTCATACGCGTCCATAGAAGAGTCCTGGTTTCCCTCCAGTATGAACGTGTCAGACAAAGTCTGCGAGTCAGAAGCAGTCGCGCTCCTGGAGAGGATGAGCGTGTCAGCTTGGCTGTCGCTAACACTCGGACCGGCTCTGAACGTGCTGGACTGCGAGTCCTTGCGATCAGCAGGAAACACGTCTCCTCCTGCTTCGTGGTTCTCCGGACAGGACGGTGGATCACGCGGTGCGTGTGGTGAGCTGTAAAAGTCCTCACTGGTCTTAGCTCTCGGCGTCTGGCGCCGCGTTCTGACCGGCGAGGGGAGGGTCACTTCAAACAAAGAGGACGTGCCGAAGAGGCTCTCGGAGGGTTGGCTGGTTCTCAGAGAGCAGCGACTCAACCTGGAGCGAGTCCTGCCCGTTACGAAAGGACTCGGCGTGAACGGAAGGTCGACGTTTTCCTGCAGTGGCTCAGCGGCATCGGCCAATGGGGCGTCTGCAGGCGGACGAGTCACGCCTCGTTCACTTGAAGTGTTCAGAACTGGACTGAGACAAGGTTCAGACGCGTCGTGGTTTGGCTGCGTCTCAGACGACACCGGTGTATCACACGTACCCCGTGCATACTCTTTAGTTTCACAGTTTGCATCCAGCCGGGGTTCTGATTGAACAGGCGGAAGAGCCCAGTCTTGTCTTGCAAATTTAGATTCACAGTCTGTAATCTTTGTGTCGGATTCTGCTGCAAGAGAACCCTCTTTTCCAGTGCGGAGTAAAAGCTGTCTGGGGTGCACAGAAGCCTCCAGTGCACTGGTGTAATGGTCGCTCTCACAGCTACTGTAATGACTACTACCAGACCCGCTGCTGCTGCTACCAACGTAGCAAAGGACTGGCTGTTCTGGTAAATCCACCTGAGCCTCTTTTACATCTTCATCGTCCTGCTCATCATCACTCTCCGCCAGAGCACAGTGACTCACGACAGTTTTCTCCATGTCCTCCTCCTCCTCCAGGCTTTCGCTGCTCTCTCTGTTAAAAACATAAACGTGATCTGGCGACGTGACGTCGATGCCCTGCTTCTGCAAAAGGGTGGCCATGCGTTCTGAGTCCAGGAAGTCAGAGTACTCAGACATGTCAAAAGGTAAGTTGTCGCTGCCATCGGCACCAGGCTGCCGTTTGGGGGATTCAGGAACAAAAACAGGGAAATATTCATCGACGTCTCTGAAGCTCACGCTCTTGCGACTCGCTCGCCTGGACGGAAATGCTGCGAGAGCGTCTCTTCTGGAGGGGAATGCTCTGCCATCTGTTGGAGCAACATGTTCATTTGCTTGTGACGTGAACACATCGCCATCAGCACTCAAATCCTCCTCCTTCAGATCGGGCAGTGCGGCTGCAAGTCCCGCTGCAGACATGCGAGTGCTCGATAGTATGGAGGGACCTTCAGGTGCCCAAAGTGAGGCGGCGCTGGTCCAGTCCTGGCCGTGAGGCCTCTTATTGTCCGTATCAAAATGTCTGTTATGCGATACTGCTCCACAAACCGGCCTGCCATTAATGTTAGAGAGGTTGAAAAATGACGAGCGCCTCGTGCTGCTCAATGGGGCTTCACCAAAGTCACTCATCATGGACGAGTAGGAACTGAAGCTGTGGTCCGAATCCGGGTAGCTGGACGTGTCCGTCTGGTCCGAGTGCACAGCTGTGGAGAAACAAAGAAAACTGAATCAGCACGGTTCCTTACAAAAGATAAAATATCACTATCAGCCAGTCAGGCAATTATTCTGCTGGAACTCCTCTTTCTACATTTTATTTTTGAGCTTGAAATAAATGAGTGCAAAGTTATTAGTAAATTAGGAACCGATGGCAAGTCTAGACTAAATTTCAAGTGATTTAGGAAGTAAACACTTTGTTGTGCACTGTAATTATTGTAATAATTCCACGTTATGACAATCTGCTTGAAGCCACACTTCACCAGCTGAGTACATATTACTGCAAAATACTACTACTAGAATATCTCTATTTCTAACACTACTCTCGTTTTCTTCACCTTTATGAAATAACACAAGTTGGAAAAATGTACTTTGCATTCAAGTGTTGTGTTGTTTAGATGAAGGGTTTTGAGTAATCCACAATAAAACAAAGTGACTTTCTTACAGTACTGGAATTGAGGTATTTCCTCTTCCTCGGTGTCCACGGAGCTAAACTGGTGCTCCTGGAGGAGCTGGGCACATTTTCGATTATCCTGCTGCTCTGCAAGCTGCCCCGGTGTACTCCCTTCCTAAAGAGGAGATAACAGGTGTAAACCAAACTGAAGGAAACATTTTAAACCCTTATGACACTCCTTGTAACGGAGCGGGTGTGGCAGCGCTTATGGAAAATGAAAAACAACGCTTACATTATGTTTAATGTTTGGGTTCCCTCCATTCATCAAGAGCAGCTTCAGATTTTGAAAACATCCCCACAGTGCAGCGATGTGGAGCGGAGTCAGGCCTTCTGAGGACCTGCGAGGAACACAAGAACTCACAACTTTACAAAACATTACAATCTCATTCTGCTCAGAGACGTTATTTAGTGTCTCGTGACTAAATTAATGGATATAATGGAAGGTTAGTGCAGGTCGTAGGTGATGCAAAACGTCGACAGAAGATAGAACGATCTTCTTCAACGATCGTCAATGATGTTACCGAATGTGCTAACAAGGTGTCACCATTTTGAACCACACCTGATGTTGGGGTCGGCTCCGTATTGCAGCAACATCTTCAAACAGCGCGTGTTCTTCTCGGTCTCTTTGCCAGCAGCCAGGTGGACTGCAGCCACGCCTTTGCTGCCCACCAGGTCTGGACGTGCACCTTGAGAGAGGAGCAGCAGCACAGATCTGCCGATGGAGAGAGAAACCTTACAAACTGCCATGTCTTGCTTTTTGGAATACAGTTGTCTTGTATTGAAGAACTATTGTTCTTCAAATCTTTCTTAAACTTAAACTTATTATTATTATTAGTTGAAATGCTTCAGCATTCCAATTATTGTTCTTCAAATCTTCAAACAACTAATAATAAATTATTATTATTAGTTGGAATGCTTTAACCTTTTAAATTATTAAGCTTTTCATGAAAATTAAAATGAATGGGATCCAATGGGGAAACTCTTCAAATCTTCTTCAACTTTAACAGCTGACAGCTTCTGCATACATTCAGCAAAAAACACCATTTAACTTTTAAAATGTTGACAAAACCTTCAGCAATCTTTCTATTATTTCAGATTTTTTAAATATTTGTAATTTAATGATGTAACAAGTGGAAAGTAAATCTGTGGTGTTAGTGAAGCAAAAGCTAAATTAGGTCCATGTTATTTTACCAGGTGGCTGCTGCATGTGAACAACATGTGATTCACTGTGTTGAGAACCACGTTAACGTGACACTGGGTCAACACACACACACACACACACACACACACACACACACACACACACACACACACACATAATTTACTACCACGATTGTCGCAAGGAAGAAGTAATAATAATAATAATAATAATAATAATAATAATAATAATAGTGCTTTTCCAAGTACTCAAAGTCACTTTACATAACTTTACGTTACTTTAGATAAACAATAAAACAAATAGAATAAAACAAATAAAATAAATAAAAGCAGTAAGAAATAAGAGTTTGTGCAGTCTAAATACTAAAAACTTGATGACAAACAGTTTCCGTGCAGCTCGTGTAAAACATGGCTCGCGACGTGAAGACGCGTGCGTGAGATCAACACACAAGTCCAGACACAACAAAGGCTGCACAACATCACCTCGGGTCTCCATCGTTCACGGCTTCACACAGTTGACTCTCCAGCCTCGTGGTCTTCGGGTCCATGACACACTTTAACCCAGAGTCCTGCGCTCCAGTCCCGGCATAGCCCCGATGCAGAGCCCGGGCAGAAAGCTTTAACCGAGGCTAGCGAGCAGGGCGAGGACCGGGGACGCGCAGAAACATATTTTATATCAAATTACGTGTGCATTATGCAGTTAGGCAGCAGGCATTGTGTTGTATCCTCAGTTGTGTGCCTTAACTACTTGAAGATATGCACCGCTATGCTTTTAAAACCCTGAAGACAGCTTGTTTATTAAAGTTATTGTAGCTCTCGGGGGAAAAGACGAGTAGTTTGGTTGAATTTCCCTCCAAGCAAACAACCCCTCCTCCTTTCTGGCAGCGGGCGGAAGTCCCGCCCCTTGCGTTCTCTGATTGGTCAATGCTTTCATTCAACGTTTGCATTATACTTATCACTGTGCTGCTTATCGCCTCTTTACGCCAATGTTAGACTAAATGTAAGTGGTTTCTTAAGATTAGCTATTTTTTTGTTTGTCCTTTTATGTCTTTTCATGCAGCTCTTTTGTTCCCTGTTTTTTATATGTTTTATTCCATTTGCTCTTTTGGGTTATTTGTTTGTTTTTGTTGTATTCATTGCCTTTATGGTATTGCTCTTTTTTTGTTTACCGGTATTGATTGATGTTATGTATGACTATGCTTTGCTTCTCTGTAAAGCACTTTTCTAAACTTTTTTTATTGGACCCTTTTATATTAAGTTATGTTTCAGCAGCAAGACACGGACAAGCCCCTTAAACACACCAGACACCTTCCTCCACTATACACACTCACACTTTGCTGCTTATATTTCCTAAATATTTTTAATGGGGTGTTGCAAGTCATGCCTCTATGCAGTAATGCAACATTATCAAATTATCAATTAAGAGCTTTATTGTCATGTAAACGTGAGCAAATCGTGGCTGTTTGAGGAATTGGTCGATTTCACAACAAGGTTATCCGGACAAGAAGAAATGACTTAAAATGTCGGTGATCTGAAAGTTGTGCGACTCTACAGCACTTAAATAGAACATAGAAAACACAATGTAAAGAACAATTATTCGTATAAATCAAATGTCAGACAGCACAGTTATTCAAAGGCCGACATCTCAGACAGAGCAGAGGGGAAGAAGAAGAAGGCCGGCCAGGAGGAGCAGGAGGCTGGGGTGGGTGGATCCAGCGTGGTTGGGTGAGGGCAGATCACACACTTCGTAGGGCTCCAGGCAGGCGGCATAAGCGACGACATGGGCGATGTAGTTCTGCTCCTGGACGCCGTGGAAGAGATGTGACATGGGACCTTTGGCAAAGATGGCGACATCTTCGATGCCGTGGGTCTCTGAGTCCAGAGGGACCGCCGCCTGCTGACGGTAATCATTACCCGCTGAGGAAGAAAAGGAAAAAAGAGCATTATAGTAGTTATAGTATTATAGTATAGTATTATAGTAGTTACAGTATTTTAGTAGTTTTAGTATTATAGTAGTTTTCTGACAGACAAATTCCGAAATGATGAAATCCAATGCAGCTTCTTCCTTAACTCTTTGACACAGTATCAATGAAAATAGCTTCTGTATAATTGTATTATGTTAGCAATAATCAGACCCAAGGTTTACAATCAATAAAGTAATAAGTATACGGCACCAAGTCTTTTGACTGACTGACGAAATATCATATGGTCTAACACGTCTTAATGATTATAGGATGATAAAGTGTTTCTAGAGCATTATACATTAAGTGTTAGAGTTATAATATAATAACAGTTATTGTTGGTCATTCTGTTTTTATATTACTGACCAGAAAAAATATCCACATTTTTTCAAATAATTTAAAATGGGCATAGCTCTAATAAAATACTACTCGCTCATTGCAGAGAAACACAGGACACAATTGATAAAGGTGTTATACTCAAGTCAATTGTTCTCCTTATGAATTAACCAACATTTCCATAAAGCTATGCCATATTTTTCAATATGAGTCAGCAGGTTCTGGTTCAGAAAGACATTGCCATCACACTATTCACAGACTCCTCCAGCCTCCACAACAGCTCCTCTGTTACACCACAAGATGGAGCTCCTCAATCACTTTGTCTCACTTACAGGAAATCGTCTCGTTCATATCGGGGCGAACTCCAGCCCGGTGTCCGGGTCCGTTTCCATAAACAGCCGTGGTGAAGCGCTTTCTGTCCTCAGCCAGTGAGCGAGACACTCCTGTCAATCACAGGACACATTTACAGGCTTGTTAATCCTGGAAATCTAATTAAACCTCCATCAGCTCAGCTCTTATCAAATTCTGAGAGTGCATTTTACCTAAAACAGAGTTTCCTCTGGCAGAATATCCTCCAAAGGCGAAGACATGTGAGTGGTCAGCAGTGACCACAGTCAGGGTGTCTCTCTCGCTGGTGAGTTCGGCTGCTCGCCCGATGGCCCGGTCGAACTCAACGGCCTCATAGAGAGCATGTTTAGCCCTCCCTCCGTGGTGACCATGGTCAATTCTTCCACTTAAAGTCCAAAAGAAAGAACTCCTCAGATTAGCATCAGCACCTTGTATTTATTGTTATATCATTAATAATACATCTTTTCTTTGAATGGTGAGAGATGTTTTAAATGTCAATGGTTTTGAGTTTGGAGTAGATAATTCATGGTGTCAAAAGGCCAAGACTAAGCAGGGAAATATGTATACGATGACACTTATCTTCTACAAAGAGGTAAAATCCATTCGGGTTCTTGCTGAGGATCTTAATCGCTTTCTCCATCATCTCCGTGAGGGACGGGTCCATGGATGCATCGCGCTCCAACTCGAAACGGAGATCTTTGGGCTCAAAGAGGCCTGAATAAAAAAAAACAAGTACAAAAAACAACTGAGAAATATTTTCCCACTGGTTTTAATAGAGCTGGCAGTGTCAGTTCTATATGATTAAATGTGCACACTTTCAGTTTTTCTTAAAAATGAACTAAAAGTAATTTGTAAACAAAAAGTTTACCAAACAAACTTGCAGAGATACACACGGGAAGAAACAAGGAAATAGCTCATCTTACCAATCAGGAAGTCTGTGTTTTCAGGGTCGACAGCATTAAATTCGGTTCGGTTCCAAACATATTTAGCATTCTGTATGTAATGAATAAAAACAAGCACATTCATTGGCAGTTTTTGGGAGGGTAGGGGGAGGAAACCTTTTTTCAACAACCCGTTAAACAATGTAGTCGCAGCCAGAGGAACACGTACCTTTTTGTTCTTCAACCACGTTGCAACAAGATCTTGTCCATCGTTGCGGTCTCCTCTGGCAGTCAGGTACTCAGGATCTGGCGTGGAATTCGAAAACATGTACCGACGACCTCCACCGAGAATGACCTGCAGTCAAATGACACCGTGTTGTACAACACATGCTTTGCTTTCTCAGCTTTCAGCAGACTCTCCAGTCCGCAGTGATGTCATCCTCTCTGCCTCGCTGGTTCACTCTACATGTGTTTTCCAAACAACCGTTTAGTTTGAGATGCAAGTTCACGTTATTGCAAGTTAATCAATCATCAAATCCCCTGTGAACGATCACATTGTTGACTTACTGGGTAAGAAAGACGGTTCAAAGGTTTCAATGAAAGCTCTCTGTCAAGGTATAGAAAATGAAGAAGTCGTAAATAAAGAGAGCCAGACTTCCTGTTTGGTCTGTGCTCACCCGACAGATTCTGACTAGAGAGGTTGTGCATGACAACATGCATGGCCGTATACTGTATGAATCCTATCGAGTCGCTGGCCTGCTGCTTACATTAATCTCTGTGTTGTGAACCATCTGGTAAGCGACGTCCCGGCAGCCATTTTTAATGGCCTCGGCGGTGAGGTCGGAGTCAGAGTACCAGCCTCGGTCGGCAGTGTGGGCGTAGTTCGCACCGGGAGATGCATGCTGCACTCGGGTCGTAGTGACAATTCCCACAGACTTTCCTGCAACACACAAAGCAGCTGTCAACCACATACATTGACATGGATGTATATAGGACACACACTGTGAACTGTCTTATTATTCACCTTTTATACGAATGTTTTTAATGGCTCTTGAAGTACATAGAAGGTTAGGTCACATGGTGTGAGTGACAGCGGCCTTGCATCCTCTTAACACGTACAAACCAGCATAAATGTATAATATGTCCAGAGTAATACTGATTATACTGGTTATTCTGATGAATAACCATCAACAATAACTCATCCTACAGTCCGACAGCATGAAACCCGTCCAAAGTGAGCCTACCTGCTTTCTTGGCTCGTTTCAGAATTGATGAGACTTCGTTCCCGTACGTCGCGCTGCAGTTGCCCCTCGGGGTCGCGGCGGTGACGCCCATCGTGCCGTAATTGGCCTTCACGCCACACAAGTAAGCTGTGGCGGTGCCGGCGCTGTCCGGCATCTGCTGGTCCACATTGTACGTCTGCAGGGGCCGAAAGTATTCACACTCATTAACGTGAGTATTTATCATCTCGGGCATTTAGCAGATGTTAAGGTCCAGTTATTTACACCCAGATTATATCCTGTGGACTCAGTACATGCACCCTCAACTCACACAAGCAATACATTTGAGTTTAGGAATAGTAACAACTGCAATTGATGTGTTTGTAATAAAAAATAATATTTTGAGGCTCCAATCCTGTTATTTTACTTTCCTAAACTCAATTCAGTGCTTGCCTTTCATCATATTTTACATTCATGGAAGACACATATTATCTTTATATTATTAACGCTGACAATACTGCCTGCATTGAAGGATTTATTGTCCTTTCATGGATTTTGATGACATCGCGTGAGCCGAGAGGCCGAGAGTCAGACGCTGGATTGAAAACAGGCTGCTTGTGTCACACATGACATGATTATAATAACAGCCACACGATTCCACATTCTGCAGAAGAGGCGAAACATAATCGGCTTGCATGAATGCAGCACGCTGTAGTCTAGTCTGTTTTGGATAACAATTTGAAAATAAATAATCAAACTATTGCTCACCATGCAGACGGGGAATCGTCTCCACCAGGTGAAGAACATTGACGTTAACTTGTACAATATAACTCCAGAAAGCATCACCGCTGCAATATGAGATATAACTTCAAAGATAAGCTATGACGTCGTGGCTTTAACGCACACTCTGCTTCATTATGATGCAATAGATATGTTGTATTTTACAACATTGGTGTTTCTATAACTAAAGAAATGCGTCTCATCCTCATTGGGAAAGTTTAAATGTGAACGTGTCGGGCGAGCGGGCTGACCTTGGACAGCGCCAGGTGTGGAAAGGTATCCATAACCAGACTCGTCTCTTCTCCAGAGTGTCCTGCCAACTGGCCTTTGAGGATCCTGGCTGCAGTCACCGTCGGTATGCCCATACCTGGAAGCAGGTGGAGACACACCTGAGTTTTAGAAAACACAGGCCGGGCCGGCACAGGGCCGTCATTGTGCAGCGCGACGCTCACCCGGCTCAGCTGACGAGAGTTTAAAAGGTGATGAAGGACATCCGAGTTATTTACAATCACAAATGGTGGAGAATATGCACTATTCCACATTTACAGCACTATGCATACAGATATACATCATACATTTGTAGAGAAGTCCAGGCATCATGTCCAACATTTGTTTATTATATTATTATATTAACTATTTGCTCAAACAAATCACCTTTTTTCTCTTGGTCTGTATTTTCCCAGGAGGCCATAATGTTTATCAAGGTGACCGTTAGGTTAAACATTGATCTATAAAATAAATCAAACGTCAAAGTCACATTCACTGCCAGTTCTAAAGTTCCAAGTCGTTACCGGCACAACTTGTTTTCACAAACATATCAATTATGGACTGATTAAATGTTACTGACCAATCCCAAACACTGATAACATCTTTAGCGGAGCCAGCTGCAACCATAAATCCATAATTGATCGATTAATTTGGATCAGGGAGTAATTTCCAGAAGCAACAACAGTGATCAGTTTAACTGTGAGTGTCACGGCTGAAGTTTAAATGTAAAACCAGCTCAGAGATTAAAGAACGAAGGGGAGTTGAAACTAATTTAATAGAAGACCAGTTTCTAAAATGTCCTTTCTATACTTGTTGGAGCGATTGACCTTTTCTGGTCATATCAGTTCAGAGAACATGTGGAAACATCTTCCCCTGCAGGGTGGACTGCGGTTCAGCTTCACTTTCTTTAGTTACGCTTCGCTTTCCAGGCAGTAATGACTACTGCTGAACACTCGCTGACGTCCATCTCCTTCTCCCCACAAAGCTGTCCTGCTTTCGGGGTCACATCAGGCGTTCGGGTTGCATTGCATTCCCTCCCGACATTAGTGAATGTACTAATGAAGTGATAACGGCGTCTTCTCACCTCAACAAACAAACTGAACTGTAAGGGAAGAGACTCACCGTCCCCCAGGAAGAAGACCACGTTCTTGGCTTTGTAAAGGTTAGGCTTCACATTCAGGGCGGCGTCCAGAGACGCCTTCGCTTTGTTGTTCCAGTAGCTGGCATGAAGCTCTTCCTCTGAAAGGCAGAAAAGACAATGTATTTTATACACACACTCAGTTAGAAATAAAATCATTCTTTAGCTCGTGTAACTTTTGGTCGTTTGTGTCGTGCGACAGGTGGAAAGAATACAGATGTGCATGTTTCACCTGAAATTAAAAGTGATTCTTATTTCCTCCAGACACTAAACTATCGTCTAACAGCAGCAAGATAACAGTTCTTACCTGAAATGGACAAAGTCCTCTGCGTTGAAATAAAAATCAATAATCCAGTAAAAAGGAGTTTTTGTTGGCGGGCCATGGCGTTGAGTATATGTGAAGTAAAAAGCCCAGAAGTGCTTTTGCTTTATAGCTTTAAGGAAGGAGCAAAGGTCACACGCTGGAGCCTCCTAACGCAGCCATAAGGTTTCATAATCATTCATCTAAACAGTGATTGAATGATCCAGTAATCTTTTTATTGTTGTGTTTATTAGTTGAAGGAAGGTCAAAACGCACACTTTATCTTAAATGTTAACCAGCAGCTTTAATCAATGATATTATAGCCACAATAAATAATCACTTACAGTTTAATGTCACAACATTATTATTTATTACTTTGAAAATGTGAAATAGACATCTAATATTAACACGTAGGCCTCTGTTTTTGAACAGATGAACTAATTATGTATAACAAAAATAAGAAGACGAAGAATAAGAATAAAGAAAACTTTAAAATACAAATAAAATCTCCAGGTGCTTCACACACAAGTTGAATTTGTGATTTGCTGTTTTGAATTCTTGAGTTTGACATTCTGGTTGTTGCCATCTTGGTTTTCATTTCTTTCATTTTCTGCAACCAGTGAACTGAAGTGACCACATTCAGACTGCAAATTAGTGGCGTGTACACTTCTTAGCTGTAGAGAGCTGTCAATCACAAGGTGGCGTGCCCTAAAGGAGCACAGCCGGTTTATTGAGCATCATTTATTAAATGCATCAGGCTGTATTGAAGGACACTTGAAACCAACACTTGAGACAGAGGTAATCCATCAAGGGAGAAACAGGGTCAAACAATCAGACTTCTTTCTGCAACCAGAGGAGGCGCCCCCTGCTGGCCAGCAGAGAGAATGCAGGGTTAACGCTTCACATTGGAGGTGAGTTTTAGGGTTAGATTTAAAAGCAGTGAATGACTCTAAGGCCCTGAAACGTCCTTAAGGTCCCAAAGGCCCCAGCAACAAGAAGACACATCTCACCTGCTTCTCCGTTGCTTTGACATGTGACCTCTGGATCGCTTCGGTTTGTCGGCTCGCTCAGGACGACCTGACCTCAGGCTGGAAGGTTCATGGAGCTGGTGGGAGTGAAGATGGTCATGTGGCTGGAAGTTTAAAACCTTCTGGAAGACCTTCTGGAAGGCTGACCATTAGAAAGGTTGCTGTGGGGGGAATAGCATGTTTTCAATAGAAGTGATGGGGTCCAAAAAGCTGCTGGAGGAGTTCATCTGGAGGTTCATCTGGAGGCAACGTCAAAGAGCTCCTCAGTTTGAGCGACCGCAGCAAGATGAGTCCGGTCCAACTGTCCATCAGTGGGATGTTGTTCAGCCGTGTGGTAAAACAATCCTCAGCAGTGTTCCTCTAACGCGCCGTGTGGTTCAGACAGACCGTCACATGGTGACAGCTTCATTTGGTCAGAATCAGCGTTTTGGAAATCTTACAGCAAAATAACTCAATAAAATAATTTAGGAAAATGGAAATGAGCACAAGAGGGACACAACTTTTAAAGGCTTGTGTTTGATACACAGAATGGTCTTGATCGTCACCACATGGTCTTTGCCATCATTTGCTTTTAATATGAGATTGTTTTCTCTCTTGTTGTGCAGCGTGGCACGATTTCTGAAAGGTCAATGTGTATGAATTCATGCAAAAACATTCATTTGACTCATATTTATTTTAGCAATTTGTCAAAATGGAGAAAGGACCAAACAAGAAAAGTTTGTTTTCTTCTCATTCGTATTTAAGTAAGATTTGCAAAACAGTATAAAAATACATTGACAAAAATATTTGTTTACAAAATACATTCATGTACAGTCCAAACAGATTATAAATCAAGTGACCAGATGTACACGGAACCAACGAGGTCAAGACACAAACTTGATGAAGGAAAATTCAAAGAGAGTTCTGGTTCGGTCCGTCGGTGTTGCAGCTCGGCGCGACACAACGCTTCGTAGTTCAAGTTCCTGTCGCAATCATATCGTCATGTATTCCATCCGGACCACGACGATCATGCACAGCAGCAGTTGTGTGTCTGGATGTCCAGCAGCTGAACACTGAGCCCTCTGCCTGCCTGGAGTTACTCTGGGTGAAGACTCACATTAATACTGCATGTAAACGGTAAATCACGGCTCCTTGCAGGTGTTAACGAGCTCTAAAAGAGCACAGCGCTCACAAAGTATTGAACGTTTAAGTATACAAATCAAGATAACTAATGAAAGAAATAGTTAGTGCAAGTTAGTAGTCATGTTGTCTGTAATAGTCTGTATAAAGTACAATGGCAACAGTTACATGAAGTGTGTCTTACAGAGCCTTTGTGTGAAATAGTGTTTTCATATTTGTTTATGTCTCGCCTCCACTGTTTGCCTGTTTGTATTGTAATGAGAGCCACTACATGCAAGTTAAAGCCTGCATGTACAAGCTCATGTGACTACACCGTGTGATCAGGACGTGTGAGAGTATTTCTGTCAACACGCTGTGTTTGCATGTACTCAATGAATGTTAAGTGCATCAAGTGTCCATATCACTGTATGCATACAACGTATTCGTGTAAGTGTGTGTGTTGATGTGTGTGTGTGGGGGTCATCTGAGTAACCAGAGGAGGCCGAACAGGCCAACCAGATGGCTCTGCTTCGTGCTCGCACACCCGCTGGAGGCGTGGCTGTGCTGGTGAGGAGGGCAGCTCTTGTAGGGCTCCAAGCAGGCGGCGTAGGCCATGACGTGGGCCACGTAGTTCTGCTCCTTCACCCCGTGGATGAGGTGAGCCATCGGGCCTTTGGCGTAGATGGCGACGTCCTCCCCGCCGTGCGTCTCGGCATCCAATGGGACGGCGGCCTGCTGCATGTACTCCTCGTCGTCTGCGGGGAAACGGGTGGAGAATGTAAGCAAACTCTGTTTTAGGCAACGCTCCGCTCGGATCATCCGCTGGTAATGCTAACCAGATGCTGTGTCACAACCATCATAATCATGATGTCCGCTCACATTAACTTCACTCCGACTCTGCCATGTATCTTCCACTCCAGAGATTACATTTGGAAAGCTTTAAAAGGATGCAAGCCACGAAATATTATGTAATTTGCCTTATTAAATGTAATTAGAACATGTTCATCCCTCAGAAGATTATTAAACAATTTTGATGAAATACAAGATGCACATCGGACAATAGTTTTTTTTTAAAAAGGTAATTGATGCCTGGACGGTCCAAGTAAATGTTGCATAACAAGAGCAGGATGAACGGGATCATTTCTGTCCAGTGTTCCACAAAGAAATACAAACATCTTGTTACTGGTACGGTTACATTTACACAATGAGGTGCCGAGAACGGAGCACAGCGATGGCACGAGTATCACATGTCATGCAGCCGTGACCACACGAGTTCTCTCTCGCTGTACACACATCAGCTCAAATGAGTGGCCCATCTGGAGCGCGTTAGTTTGTGCTCACAGTAATCCACCGTCGTGATGTTCGCTCTGGTGCCGTTCACATGGACGTAACCGGGCCCGTTGGCGTACAGGATGCTGGTGAAAGGCATTTTGTCGTCGGCTTTCTTCGGTGCCAGACCTCAATGAGGAAAAGACGAAGGCGAGAAATAAAACATCTATATCTATAATTTATATCTGTCACATTATCCTGTAAATGGATGCAAAACCAACAGACTCGCAAGAGACTAATACAAAGCTTTGAACTTCAAAAATACATAACCACCATATGAAATATTGCACCACCACCTCCATTTATGAATGTAATAAACTAGTCATTCTTGGATAATTCTACTATCTCCAATGTAGCGTTAGCATCTGAGTGCAAATGCTTTACTTTTTCCCGCCTGTTCCTTGTGAATCTGGTGTTTCTGTTTATGATTTTCACGTCAATTTAAATCCGGGACGCACCCGAGGGTTCGAGTGGAACCGTACCGAAGATGGGGTTCCCTCGAGGCGTGCTTCCTCCGAAGGTGAAGACGTGGGAGTGGTCGGCGGTGACCACGGTGAGCGTGTCCGATTCCCTCGTGAGCTGCGCGGCGCGCTGGATGGCGCGGTCAAACATCACCGCTTCTGTCAGCGCCAACTTGGCGACGCCGTCATGGTGCCCGTGATCAATTCTCCCTCGTAACACAAAAGGCCCAAAACAGGTGAATTAGACCCGCCTCAAAACATCTCACTGGAGGACAACGACACTGGACTCGTTTTAGTACAGTAGCTAAAAGAAAAACATCTGTTCGATTGTGCTGCAGTTCGTTTTGGCCGTGATTCCCATCGTAACCAGATCGGTGAGATTTTATATAAGAGGACTTTTGATGTACTCATCTTCCACAAACAGGAAGTATCCTTTGGGGTTCTTGCTGAGGATTTGTATGGCTTTCTCTGTCATCTCCACGATGGAAGGGTCACGCGTGTCGTTCCGGAAAACCTCGAATCGCATGTCCTTCGGCTCAAACAGACCTGGAACCAACAGAAAAAAAAAAGGAAATCACATTTACAGAATGTAATTGAGTCAAAGCGACTCCTTTGAAATCAGAGATTAGATTAAACAAAATATCTATTCATTAAACAATCCAAGATTACAGCATTAGCTCTTTTTATTGGTAGTGTTTCTGTCTAGACAACATAATAAATGTACCACGAGCTATCCCGTTTATAAAAATAAATGCTCCAATTGTGCTGAAAGTAAAAATACCCACCCATGAGCCGGTCAGTAGCTTTGACATTTATCTCATCAAACTCCTTCCTGTGCCAAACATAGTGGGATTTCTTGTTCTAAAAAAGCAAAGCAGAAGACTCTTGAATCATTTCCTAAAATGTGTGGAAATATCCATGAAAGCGATGTGAAGAGATCCTACTGGTTTGGCCTTCAGCCACACGTCGATGAGGTTCCTCTTGTCCTTGCGGTCGCCCTTGCGAGAGTTGGAGGTCGGGTACTCGGGGTCCGGGGTGCCTTTTGGTGTCATGTACATCCTCCCTCCCCCGAGAATCACCTGCAAGGCAATGGAAGTATTACATTTAGTAGTTTATGACGGTTCGTACTGAAGGATTATACTGCCCTTATAGTGCCGTTCAACTTCATGGCCCTGACGTCTCACGCAGCAAGAACATCATTGAGGAACATTCCAGGTGTTCAGCTGTTAGGAACATAAATGCTCCGAGCTGCATTGTCCTCACGTACATCGATATCGACGTTGGTGACCAGCTGGGTCGCGATGTCGACGCAGCCCTGTCGCCGGGCGCTGGCGGGAAGATCTGCGTCGCTGTACCAGCTGCGGCTGACGGAGTGCGCGTACGCGCCGGCCGGGGAGGCGTGCTGCACGCGGGTGGTCGTCACCAACCCGACGGATTTACCTGGACGAGGACGAGAAGAGACGCTCGAGTCAGAGGCTCAACACTGGAGGCGATGTGTTGTGACAGCTGGACGCGTGAAGGAGGACGAGGTTACTGGTTAAAGTGTCGCCAGCGTCCATGAACCCGACTGGAGGAGGTGGAAGAGGTTCCACTTCACTGATAACTGTACACGTTATTATACCTGCACGCTATGGAGTATTAGTTAAGTAGGAGTAAACATTCATCATTATTTAATCATTCATAAAGCATTGCTCCTGTCTTCATAAAGGATGCTTCATAGCGTGCAGTTATTATAAAGTGTTACCGAGCCAGAGGACTTCCTCTACTTCCTGTTCAAAATATACAATAACACTTTATTATAACTGCAAGCATTATTTAACACTTAATTTACTAAAGGGTGGAACAATTATTTATGAATGATCCATTGAGTGTTTACTCATACTCAACTTAAGATAAAATATTCCTTCATTAGTCCCACAGTGGGGTAATTGCAGTTTTTTACAACTGAAATGAATTAGAGACAAATAGAAATCAATGCTTTTTACATGTATTTTGTCGTGCTTGTTGATCCAGTACATTAATGAAACAAATGGTTGCTTTGGATAACTTTATTGTCACCACCCTAACCACCCATGCACTTAATCTCCTCTGAACATTGAACCAGTGACGCTCAAGTAGCAGATGAACTTTATTCCTTGTATATTATTTTAAGGCAGATACAGTCATCACATATCCAGAGATAAGAACGTAATTCAACCCAGTTGAACCTTCCCAGAGCGCAGCGCTCCCACCGAACCCCTGCAGGCCGTCAGGTGTCTTTACCTTGAGCTTTGGCGCGTCGTAGCACTGAGAAGACCTCGTTACCGAAGGTGGTGTTGCACTCGTAGGCCACGGCGTTGGCGCTGAGGCCCAGCGTCTTGGCGTTGGCCTTCACGCCGCAGTGGTACGCTGTCGCCGTGCTGGCGCTGTCGGCGACCTGCTTGTCCACGCTGTAGGTCTGCAGAGGAGAAGCACGGTGGTGTCTCAGTGAGAGCACAGAGACGCTGAGCACTCAGACTAACTCACCCTATCACTTACACTTGAGCCACAATACTTTAGGGATTATTCCTGAAGCTCAATCCAACCTGCTCGTTCCGCAATGTCAGCGCTTTCAGTTAAAGTGCTGTTTTTAGCTAAATCCCTTCACATCAGTTTTCAGACAGAGGTTTAAAGTTGGAGCGAGACGGTTTCATGCAAGCTGCAACATGTTTAAAGACACACACACACACACACACACACACACACACACACACTGAGCCCCTCACCCACCCCTCATGCATCCCCTCTCAGTCTTTTTTCCTCCCTCTCTCGTCACATTTGCGTCACGCTGCACTGATTTACCCAGAAATACACATGAATAACATGCTCACACATTCCTCATTGACCGGTGGCCCCCGAACATGCTCCTCTTCTGATTGGGGCTTTTCGTGTCATGTGACATCTCCTTCAACACGTTTGGTTCGTAATAATGGTGGAAATCATATTTATATGCATGTATTTCAAAAGACTTTACAATTAGGAGAAGGAAACAGGTCAGAGTGATTTTTTATGATGTTATTGCAATCTATGACCTCTGGATTTGCCTCACACACACACGCACACACACATTATTCACAAATAATATTAAAATAATCTTTCATAATCCATCAACATAATGATAAATGGTATTGTAGTCGACATTTGGATAATTTGAGGTCAACGGCGCCGTCACCTTGGACAGGGCCACGTATGGGAAGGTGTCCATGGCGAGCGACGTCTCCTCCCCCGACGCGCCCTCCATCTGACCTCGCAGGATCCGAGCGGCCGACACGGTGGACACGCCCATCCCTGGGAGACAATGATTGACAGGCAGTGTCACTGATAGGCTCTATCTATATCTCCTTTTACCTTCGCTGTCTTATATAAACTGCCTCCGAGCTCAGATTAGAGCCCGGCTGTAAACATTTCTATAAACCATGAAGATATGTTCAAATGTGTTTGTTTGAAAAAAAAGACTCAGATTCAAGGAAACACATATTCAGTAATTCTCTAAAACTAAATAAAAGCATTCAAAAGAAGCGACCGACTCCTCTCATGGATCCGACATTTAAACCAATCGTTTTCCAGGAAAAGTATTTAAACGCACTCATCACAGAGACCAGCGTGGACTCGTGCAGGCGAGTAATCACACCGCTATTGGTCGAACGTCCTGGGTAAGTGTACAGCTGCGATGTCCCAATCTGGCATAATTACACAACACATGCAGTAATTGCCTTTGGATTTTCTAAAACAATTACGGGACCTGTTTTATCTCTTCCTGTGGTCCACTATTGTATTCTCCTCCCTTCATCATCGTTGTGACTTAAAGCAGGAACACGCTCTGACGTCTCTGTTCCACTAAGCAGCTCCACTTTCAACAAAAAAATGTATATATTTCATGCCTCACCGGCTGTAAAAATACCACACCAGTTACAATGATTGTGGAGAAATTTCCAATCAAATCTGATCCAGATGGAAAGTTTCCTGACAACAGTCGTCTGGTCACTGATTGGTTGCAGCGCGACGGAGAAGATCTGCAGGCCGACAGCCGGCTGCTGCACCTTAAAGGTGTGACGAGTGACATTTGTCGGATGCTGTTTGCAAACACACAGCGTTCAAATTCAGGGAGTGAAAGAGAGCAACGAGCGAGCTGAGGAGCGAAGGAGGAGGAGAAGGAGAAGGAGGAGAAGAAGGAGAAGGAGGAGAAGCAGCGTGAACGAAGCAGTGAATCACAGACATTATCACGTCAAATTGTTCCACAGCAGTTATGTTTTATAGCACAAAGACATGCAGGCGAAGGGCATGCTTCATCCTGTCCTGTGTGTGTGTGTGTGTGTGTGTGTGTGTGTGTGTGTGTGTGTGTGTGTGTGTGTGTGTGTGTGTGTGTGCAGTCTGATGCGACATCGCTGAGCACTGACTCTGTGGCACAATCTGTTTAAACATTTTTAGTTTGAATAACGTTTGCAGGAGGAGAGCTGATCAGCAGCTCATGGTGCCGATAAAAGCAGTGAAGAAGAATACTCGCAAGAAATATGGACATAAATAAAATATTTAATATAAAATATTTTAAAAAATACAAGCAACGCATTGCACTTCTTTCACAACAACGTGTCCAGTCTCTCAATGTTTGTGACCTTGTGACCTCTTTTGGGAAATCCAGCTTGCACTTTCTCCCTGTTTTTTTATTTTAGTTAAATACCTGGTTCACAAGCTGGTTCATATCTTTACCAACAAAAACAATGAATCAAAAGGCGTTCACTTGCTTCTTAACGCGAGAGGAGCCGTCGTCAGAGGCCTGTGTGTTGGTCACAGACCTCTGACCGTAACAGTAACACCCGAACACACTGTCTGAGCTGTATCTGCCATTACTGGAAGAAACGGATGGAATAGATTTCATAATGACATCATAACCTACCGTCGCCGAGGAACAGGATGAGGTTCTTGGCCCGGTGCTCCAGAGGGCAGAGCTTCAGCGCAGCATCCAGCGTCGCCCTGGCCTGAGCATCCCAGTAGGCTGGTTCCCTCTCCAGTGCATGCAGTGCTGCTGTGCGGACACACATACACAGAGGGGGATGAGATTGTGGAGACATGAGAAGGGATCTTGGACATGTTGCATCATGGTCTATGCATGCGTGGAAGTGTACATAAAAGCTTCAAATGAAGTGTGGGTACACACTCATGCATCACTTTTAATTATATGTGGCCTGGGGTGACAAGGCGGATTTCTCAAGAGGTGTAAAAATGTCTAAAGCAGCCAAGAAGACACTTTGGTTTCAGTCCTTTCATTCCCACTGAGAGTCAGAGAGAAGGAGGTCAAACAGGAACGCTCCTCCTGCCGCACAAAACCAACAACGAGACAAACAGCCAACCCACGTTGGACATAAACAGGTAGAAAATATATTTATGGCTCGACGCTGACTCAGTGCCACGCGGTGGAGGTTCTCCAGCACAGTGTGTCCTCACACACACACACACACACACTCCCTCTCTCACAGGTTGAGGTGGCCTGCTTGTGTGTCCATGTGTCTGCCCACAAAATGCCACTAATATCCCAAACCGCAGGCAGCAGTAATAAGTCTGTCGTCCGCTCACCTCGGCTCTCCGTCGCCGCCCGGCCCGCGGCCAACAGGACGGCGCTCAGGAGGATGAGCGGGAGGTTGTCGGCCCCGCGACGTGGCGTCCGCATCTCTAATCCGAGCGACCCGGAGGCTGGAGAGGTTGAGGCGGCCGGCTTTCAGCGCACCGACACCGAAAAGGCAGAGAGCGAGTGAGGGTGCCGAGACCTCTGGCCCTGCCTTTTTAAAGCCCCCCGCTGGGTGTGTAGTAAGGAAGGGCCCGAGCCAGCCCATAGGCTTAGAGCCCTGAAAGAGGGATGAGAAAATTGGAGAGAGAGGAAGGAAGAGCCAGGGGAGAGGGAGAGAAAGAGAGAGAGAAGCTGGGACCACACAAGAGAGCTTTACCATCACGGCCCCTCGACTCACTTTGATTCCCGAACACACACCTCCCCCATCTTGTTGTTTTAAAAGGTTGCTCTCATTCAGCCGAGCCTCTTTTCCCCGGCTCCCCCAATTTAAACGTGTTTATGATAGAAATGTGAACGGTCCTTTGATGTGGGAGTGTGTAATGGCTCTTTTTTTTTATTATGGAGCAGCCTTTAACAGGCAGAGAAATAAATGGCTACCCAATTTGTGTTGGCATCCATCACTATACAAATCATAACTTTTTTTTTTTTCCATTTTTGTTCCCCCCATTTCCTGGAAAAAAAAACAGTCCAAGGGAAGAAAGGACACGAGGTGCAGGCTATTCTTGAAATCTCATAATTGAGTCTTGTTATGCTTTTCAGCTTTTCCCTGTCAGGAAAATGGTCATATTTCCATTTCCCCACTTTGCATTTTTTCGCATTTAAAAGACCCCAACATGTTCCCTCGCTCATCAAGTTGTCTTGCCTTGTTTTTTCTGCGGGAAGTGAAGCGGGGTTAGCATTTTTCTTCCGTGAGGTAGTGGAGACTGCCTGCAGAATGAACATGTCTTTCTTCTACGCACACGTTTCACTTAATGAGTGAGATGAAGTGAGTCGGGCTCCACGCGGGCAGAAGGATCAAATTCCAGAGGATCTGGTCTCACCTCGTCAAGCGGAGACTCTGGTTACGGTTCAGAGATCTGGAAGACCTCCGCCTTCTGCCGACCGCTCGCCCGCTGCCAACCGGGGTCTGCAGCTAGTCACATGTGCCTCATCAAGACGGCCATAAAATCATCGCAGTAATCTGGGAAAAGAGGCCTCACATGACGCGGCCCACACCGCAGGAACTGGAAATCCCAGAGGCAAAGCGCAGGAGCTTGTGGAGGCACGTCCGTCTGACGAAGAGAAAGAAAGGCCATCTCATGTTGGGAAAGTCACATCAGTTTCCGGCAAGACAAGTGTAAACACCTGGAGGCTGTTTTCGGTCTCAGTGAGGATCATCCATCAAGCCAGAGATGCTTAGTCGCTTCTGTTGGGTGATTATACGACTCCAGTCCTCGTGGGAAGGAGGTGAACTCCTGGGAATGAAACCGCACAACAACGGTTTCACAACACAAATACGTTTTATACATTTCTGGAATAGAGTTTAATGAGTGATGCAGTCGGAGTCAGTCTCTCAAATGAAAGCCGTACGACTGATCTGAGACGCAGAGATCATACGTCATATTTCTGACATGATCTGTGTGTTAGATGTGCCTCTGATGGTAGATGAGATATTTATAGTGCAGCAGATGGTGACTTGTGTTATTGAACTGACTGAGCAGAGGAAACAGAACAGTTTTCTTCATCGTGTGTTCAATCTGATCAATACAAATATTCATAAAAGTATTAATCATAACCTGTAATGAAGATGTGTAATCATGTTGCTAGAACAGTATATAGTCTTGTTTTAAATCTATTGCTGCAGTTTATAGATGCACTTTTTTTTTATTGATCAAATGTCGATCAGCAATTGTGTGACGAAGGCGTAACACATAAAACATAACACACAATAAAACATAACACATAAAATCTTGACGCCTTGTGTAAATTTTCAAATAAAGGAAAAATGTCGAAATTGTACTGACGGACGATTTAAACACTTGCGATTCCTGTAAGATTGATATGTAAAGAACAGAAAGAAGAGCTTTTTAAAGGTGGAATATTCAAGCACAGAGAGTAAATTACAGACGTTATCGTACTTCTGCTTCTGGATTACACCTCATGGAGGGATGTTTAGCTTCAGGTCGTCAGAGCGAGCATACGCGTGATGCCAGACATCAACACAATGAGACAAAGAGACAAATTCAAATTCAAAGTCTTTTCTCTTCATAGATTTGACAAAGATAGGGCACAAAAGTTGATGCCAAAAGTTGTCGGCGCTTGAGAGGATATCATGACGAAGGGAGGGAGTCATTTGGAAAGAAAAAGACGTGGGAGACAAACGGACCGCCAGAAGTTATTGAGAGTAAAAACAGAGACAGCGCTGGTGGAACAAAGTAATTATGCCTGGGATCCAGTTTGGCCTCGTCACAAATATGACCCCCCTTCCCTCCACACACACTCGTACAGCGACCTCCAGGAGACAGATGAAGAATATATCTAATTCAGTTTAAAGAGCGTTCATAAATGATGTAACCCCCTTTTATGTGAAGCGCTGGTGACTGTCATGTCAGAACAGTTGGACGGCCGGTTGTAAAAAGAGTTTACTGCTGACGTGCGACTCAATTCGAGGACGATTTCAAGTGAAGTGCAGAAGAGCTCGAGTCCCGACCCGAGAGAGTCCTACCTCCACATCCAACATCTGACTGAGAAGTGGCCCCTCTTAGCTTTTAATTGGACCCATAAAGGAAATATGCAGTGTGTGTTTGTGTGTGTTTGTGTGTGTGTGTGTACATGTGTTGGAAATAGTGAGAATGTAAATTAAAGACTGCAAGCAAGCAGATAAAATGTGGTCATTAGAAATTAAAAGAAACGTATGAGAAAGACTGTGTGCGTGTGTGTGCATCCATGTATGTGTGTGTGCGTGTGTGTGTGTGTGTGTGTGTGTGTGTGTGTGTGTGTGTACATGATTGCAGACATGCCTGCCTCTACGTAAGGTGCCTATGGTTTGTTATGACTGACTTCAGACGCTGAAGTTATGACATGGAAAAAGAGTAAATTACAGTAAACTCATATCCAGGCGTTCAGCTTTTTATGTGCGTTGAAGAATATATTGCATTTGACGTCATGTCATGGAGAAATGCTTTCATGGGTTCACATGGACCACATCAAATATTTGCTGATGGTTGCTGGTTTGCTGACCTTTGTCCGTTTTCACGCTCTCTGCGTTGGGACTCACCTGTGCGGACACATCCTGTGAGGAGTGATTACAATCTGCTCGTTATGTAAGTTCCTCCCTATGTATCCAGAAAAGCAACACATGGGTGATGGAAACACAAAGTTTGCATTTTTCCTCTGTGAAGTAGTGAAGGAAAGGTCTCTCTTCGACGCACTCATTACACTCGAATGAAGTGATTTGGACCGACTGCGTTCCAAAACAAAACAAAAAAAAAGTTATTTTCCTTCCACCACAACAATTTTGCAGCGAAGGCTTGAATCTTTTGTTCGAAGCAGAGGAGGAGGAAGAGGAGGAGGAGGAGGGGTGAACTCCCTTATTGGAAACACATATCTGTGCCACAAGCAGCACTCACCTTTTCCCCAGTTTGCATCACACACATCCACCACATCAGAGAGCTCCTCCACGCTGTCCATCTCTTTCCTCCACGATGCAGGAATGAAGGCGTTTCTCTCTCGGTGGACTCGTCTCTGTCAGCAGCTCACTCAGGTGAGTCTTTGTAGTTTTTCTGCAGGAAATGTCTGAACTGGTTTCAGAGGAGTCAAAGTGGGACAACGGGGTGAAGGAATGCAGGGAAATAAACAACTGTGCACATGTTACACATTACAAATACAGGCATATGGAAATAAACTTGCGCTAATGAGCAAGATGTTGACTGAAAAGCAGGATTATGTTTGTGTGGGAATACAGAAACCATAAAAACGCATTGTCTTCAAGAAACAATTGTTTTAAACAACACAGACAATTGCGGCGTACCTGCCGCGCATTCCTCCACCCCCTCCCGACCGAGCGCTCTGCTCACCCGACATCTCCTCCACATCACAGAGCTCGTTACAGAAGCCATCAAACGTGTGTGGAAAGATTCAGGGAGGGAAGAGAGGAGATGTGATGACGGAGGAGGTGAAGGACAGCAAACACACTCCTCCTGCACAGACGTCTCACTCAAGACAAATCAACTCTGACTAATATTAGCTTCTCCTGGACAGAGCTCGGACAAAACCAGGCAAGAAACACAAGAAATAACCGAGCAGCTGCCAAAGAACAGTCCAGTCAGTGTGGCGCAACATCATACTGTCAGAGTCTGGCTCTTCTTCCTCACAGCTCTTGTTTCCTCCTCTGACAGGATGCAGCAGCGTTTCCCTTTTCCCTGCACGGCCACCCAGGCCTGCTCGTGTTTGTGGGAGGAACGTTGTGTCAGGTGGTGAGGTTTGGAGGATCCTGGACTGGCGCTTGAGGTCAGACTTTGGTTTATTTTGCTCTGCGGGCCTCGGTCCAAGAACATCTTCCTCAGCGGCCGCCAGGTGCCGACCAGACAGCCCGGTAGCAGCGCGAGGAGAAGTGCTGTGCTGCTTTCATTCAGCTGCTGTGGTGGTGGTATACTTTCACATTTACAATTCAGGCATTCAGGTCACACACTCATGCATGAATTACCAATAAGACGTGGGGTTGAAACCTCCTGAGGAACACACTGGACCACCCAGGGAACGGCACGCACCGGAGAGAAATGAATCATTTCACAGATAAGTGAGCGACGAAGCTACAACAGACATGTTTAGTGAAGAAGCCTCAACCTTCACAGATCCAGAATAACTCTGACTGAGGCAACAGAGATATCCCAGCATCATGCGTGTGCTTTAAAACAATATACATCCTGCTGCCATCACCGGGAAGACGTGTATGGTTCATGTCAGCGGATGAATCACTGCTTTTCATCCTCAGATGCTTCCTCCTCCCTGAATTTGAAACGTCGTGACAAATACTGCTCGGATTGTTGAGAAATGTGGTTCACATGTTCTCCACCAGGACTGAAATAACTTTGTAATCACTTAACTTTTCATCGGACATCTTCAGAAACATAAACCAAGCGTGTGTTTTGGTTTCACCTCGTTTCGTCCCGTCTAAAAACTCTGGAGGAAAAGCCAGTAGCCGGCTCCCAGAGCTGCTTCATGCTGAGCAGCTTCATTGCTTTTTGTTGCTCGCTGCTTGAACGGAGCAAGAGGAGCCGACCGCACCGAGGAGCAGCGCTGAAGACTGCCAGCAGCAAAACCATTGCTTCCTTTTGCACGCAGCGCCTGCTGTGCACGGCTCTCTTTACATTACTTTATGAATCATTTTTAGAGAAGCACTAAAGTCAAAGTGCCAGAAATCAGAAACTGTTGTTAAGTTTGTTGCACGTAAAAGGACTGTAGCAAAAATATTAAAATACATAGGATAAAAAATGTAAATCTGCAAATGTACAAAAACACTATAAACTTTTGGAAGCCCACACACAAAACAACAGGACAAAAAAAAAAAACTAAATAAATAAAAATTAGAACCCAAATAAATAAATTAAGACTAAAAAAAAAAAAAAAAAGTTAGGGACAAAAAAAAAAATAGGATAAAAAAAAAAAAAAAAAATTCCGCTGACTTGAAAAAAGGCAACGAAAAAAAAAAAGTTTCATTCCAGGAGAGAAATGAAAAGTTGACTACTGACTACAAATGTCAAAATTATTGTACACACAAAGTACATTGTTGTCCTTCCATTGACCATTTTAAAGAACTGAGTAAAATGCAAAGTCCACACATATATTGAATGAATTACTTACTTCAAAGTAACCCATCAATAGGCTTACAGGTGGTTGACAATGCTAAGCTATCTTTTGGTAAATAACAAGAGCACTTAAATATAATGTTAAATTAAAAGAATACGTGAATTAAAAAATGTCCACCGAATTTATTTTTTTTGTCCTTATTTTTTTTTTTGTCCTAATTATTTTTTTATTTTATTTTTTATTTTTGGTCCTTTTTTGTGTGTGGCGGGAATGGACTTCCATACTATGAGGAATAAACACAAAAAAGAGTATGTTATTTAAGTGACAGCTGTGCATATAATGAGTCGAGTTGTGCAAAGTTGTGTAACTGTGATAACTGTCCTGAGGGTTTGGGGTCCGTGGGGGTCCAAGGCTTCGTTCATGAGCCCAACTGCAGACCAGAAGAAGCTGCCAGAAGGAGAGAGACTCAAACAGTTGGTGTGCAGGGTGAAGGGGGCCGGCTACAAGCTTTCTTGCGCCCCAAAGTCCTGGAGGCGAACAAGTGGTGGCGGGACAGCAGATTGCAGCCGATCCTCCTCTCAGCAGAGCGGATGCTGCGCTGCAGTCTGTGCTTCCTGGCCGAGGCTGCGGCGCACTAGATGGTGACGGAGGAGCAGAGGATGCGCTGAGCGATGGCGGAGAAGCTCACCTTCATGGTCTTTGGCAAGTGGAGCATCCTCTGCTGAGGCTTCTTGGTGATGGAGCTGATGTTCCGGCTTGAGGTCCCGGGTCGAGGATGGAGAAGAGGAGGGACTCCTCAGCGTCGACGGGGGAGTCACACAGGCTGATGGAGGCCAGAGCTGAAGTCTACAAACAGGATCCTGGAGGCCCGAAGAGGAGGCCGGTCTCCGGTGAGGTGTCGTTCTTTTTGTGCGTTTTATTAATGACACACTTCACCCAGTCAGCCAATCAAATCAAGAACGAGCCGCTCGCCTTTCAGTGGACTTTTAGAGAGCTTTTCTTCTTTCTGACGAATAGATATTTTCTGATTTGCAGAGTGAATGTTTTTAACATCTTGCTCAAGAACATTTTGGTTTTCTTCAGTGGGAAAACATCCCTAAACATCCTGCTGCCCCCCAGCACAAAGCTCCAGATGCTGGTTGGTAAAGCATGCAACTGGATGACAACATTGTGGGAAAAGGTTCGAGGCCCCATTGAAGCACTTTGCGTGAGGTCGCTGTTTGAACTCGTGTCTTTGACGAGTGTTTGAAGCACGAAACAAAATACATTTGATTTGACTGTGAAGAGTCTCAGTGGAGTTCAGATTGTTGCATCCACTGTTTTGTTTTCAAGTAAAACTTTATCGAAGCCATTGTGCAACAAGTCGACCTCGGTGTGATGGATTCATTTCAGTTGGAGGATTTCATGAATTCCATCAAGGAATAAAAAACCACCTTCATGATTATTCTGTACTTTTTTCATGTTGCTGTTATTTTGTTGATTGAACATTCAGCATGTGTGTGTTGGGTTTCTTGTTCAACTCATCTCAGGAGTTGTGTAACTGAGCAAAGGCCGCTATTGTCCCCGAGGAAGAATTCATGTCTGTCAGGCTGCCGCAACGATTTCATTTGTGTTACTAGAAATGTTTTGCATTCACCACTTCAAAATCCAACATCAGTCTGGAAAGAAATCCCAGAAACTAGACGGAGACATCTTACTTTGACATTTCCTCATCATTTCAATCTGTTGTGTTTGTTTGTTGCACCATGGTAGCAACAATAAAACATCTCTTTCCCATGTTTCATGACTCACAGAGGCTGCAGACACAAAGGGCTCTGAACATGGCCACAAAGGGCTCTGAACATGGCCACAAAGGGCTCTGAACATGGCCACAAAGGGCTCTGAACATGGCCACAAAGGGCTCTGAACATGGCAGCGGTCGAGCCGGAGACGCAGTCTTCAGGGTTACGGCAAGAAAACAGCGCGTAAACTACCTGGAGGCCATCAGGGGTTCCCATCCAACACGTTGTGCAATGAGCAACTTTAATGATGTTTAGGAGGCGTGAAGAAAACTTTAAGGTTCATGTAAAACGTTCCAGCATGTCAAATGAAGTTGAATTGATTTACCTTAACATGGTTGCTTTAATTTAGCTAATATATTAATATTTACAAGCGGTTCACTTGCATTACATTTGCAAATAAAACTCAATTTTTTTTTTTTAAACAGGTTAGACTTCAACAGATATTGTTGAAGTGAAGGTAAGGATGAAAGAAAAATATCAGCAGCAACTGAGGAATGTTTTAGCGCAGTCTTATCTCTTTAAGGGAGCTTTTTATGATACGTGCAAACATAGACAAGTGACTGACCCAGCCTGTCAGCAGCTACCAATAAGGGCCTCCGTCTCTTCCCTCCGAGCAGATCCATCTGAGATATGATCATCGACACAGTTAAAAGGTTTGAAACGCACACGCACATCTGCTCGCCATCACGCTGAACGAATGGAGTCAGAATTTCTACAGAAATCAAAAGAAGTGCTGCAATTACAATAAAGTTATGAGTAATAATCCAAGCCAAGTGTGTGTGTGTGTGTGTGTGTGTGTGTGTGTGTGTGTGTGTGTGTGTGTGTGTGTGTGTGTGTGTGTGTGTGTCTCAATTGTTTCTCTCTCTTGGCTTGTTTTTTGGGGGGTTTTTATGGTTTACTTTTGAATCATAATCTGTGATTCTGGTTTAATGATTGGACTGAGGCACATGTGTGGGAATAAAACTCGTAAAAACCCATCTGACATTTCAGAATACTCAAACTGTATTAAAATTATTGTAAAATGATATATAAAGTCAATAAGTAGCTAGCAGGCTAGTGGTGTGTATTCCTTCCTCTGTGTTGGTGTAGCCAGGGCATTGATTTATGGAACTACGTTATTAACTCGTGAATTTGTTTTCTGTCCTTAAAACTTGCTGGAAGCATGAGATGTTGTGTCATGTTGTCTTCAGTCTCCGTGTTCCTGCAGTTACAGCCTGTTGCATTCAACAGCTTGCCTCTCGCTTGCTCTTTGCTCCTTCCAGTGGTTGAAAAGTAAATTTAACGTTTATTCAAGCGGGGAAGTCACCGTTGTCTAACTGGTTTCAAACAACTGCTTTCTGACGAATATTCCATGTTCTGAACTCTCACCTGCAGCAATAAACTGACAGAGATAAAGCTCGGGCCTTTGAACTGTATTTTAACCTCGATAAATAATCTATGTGTTTTACCAGAAAGACGAGATACGAGGAAGATATGTTTCTTTAAGTCTGGGAAGAGGCTTTGCTAAAGCTGAATACTGCTGAAGCAATGCACACATGTTACATGAGACGGCACACTGAAAGACAATGTACAAGGGAAACATATTGTCATATTAGGACATAAAATAAATTAAAACGCAAGCATCATTAAACAGAACAAACTACTTTCAGGCTATACCAACATCCCTTATCTATATCAGTGAAATACAATCTTAAAATACATAGTTATGCAAGCAATGATTGTAAGACATGATATCACTTCAGTTGAATCAGACAAGACAAGCTCAACAGACTGATAATGGAACAAAAGCTACTGTTTACAAAAGGTCTCATGTACCTTGATGCAATAACAACAAGGTACATGTTCTGTATTGACAATAAAACGTGACATCAACGCACCCAACGGCTGGAAATAGAGCATTTTCTCACACATAAGAGTCATGCCTTGTGTTTTAAAGCGTGTTGTGCAGTCGTAGCATTGTTGGGTGCAGAGGATCAAAGTTCTCATGAGTGTAACTTCAGTGCTGTCGGGTTTCTCGTTGTGAGGCGTCGCCTGATTAGGAAACACTGATATGTCAGTTTTTAATCATAAATCAAGTGAATTACAGTCGTGGGCAGAACGGTCACTTAGACAGATGGCATCAATCGCCCAAAAGTGAGATTATGTGCGTGTTCGTCTGTGTGTGTTTGTGTGTGTCTCGCAGTCACAGACATGATGATGAGGAGATGTCTGGGGGCCCCGCATCTGTGGACATTTTCCATCTGCCAGTCTGACTCTGCTGCCTTCAATTAACCCTGACAAAAACCACATCTGGCTTTACTGGGAAAGCAATTAAGCACAAGGGAAATATTGTTTCTGAAAAATTCTTACAGTTACATCTTTGATGTCAAAATGTTAACGATGGAGGCTAATTAGAAGATGAAAGATATATTTTTAATTGATTCACCATTTGAATATTGTCCGTTGTACTCTAGGCTAAGTCTTAATATGCATATGACCATGAACATTAAACATACACTAACAAGAAATGCATGCTAAAGCCCCTTAAACTAGTTATAAAGATAGTATCCTCGGTCCATAGGATCCATACCAGAGGCCTGAATTAGCAGAGGAGCAGATGAAGACAGCTGTGCAATGAGAAAATAAGCTAATAAGCAAAAAATAATAACAATACATGTGGTGTATTTGTGAAGAAGAAAAAAACAAGTACATTTTAAAATAGCTATAACTTTGTGATTCTATTTAGGCCACAAGAGAAGACTTAGCCACTGGTACTCTGTATATAAAAGTGTACATAAAGTATATACAGGGGAATAGAATAGGTAGGTATGAAATGAACTAAATAAACGACATAAGCGGTGCTAGGGTTATTGATATTGATTACAATTTGCAATGTTTTTCAGCTTCCACTTCTTCTTGAGTGCAACCTCAGTCCGACAGGTGGCGCTGATGCGACAACAGTTGAGTTTCGCAAGCCGCGAAGTGAGTGAACAAAAGAAGAGGAAAGCGGAAGTAGTCGTCTCATCAACAAATAGTTTCCGGGCTGAAATTGTTTTGAGGGAAAGCTCGTGGATATTGTGGTTGATTCGCTTTAATAACGACCTCTTTTGCGGCTTGGACATGGAGAGCACAATGGCGGCACCAGGTCGGTATGAGGTTTCAGTATATGGTAGGATTCATGTCGTCAACGCAGGAAGTATAATGACAACAATGCTATGGTTTAACGGATTGGCGCTAGCCCTGACGTTAGCATCGAGCGCTGACTGACGGACTCAGATCGAAACACCTTTTTAACAGAAACACAAATCACTATTTCACGCGGAACAGAGACGGTAACGTCCCGTGTGCTCATGTCTTCACACACGTCCACATCTACAGGGCGTCAATGTAGCTAACAGCTAGCTAGTTACGCAGCAATTAGCTAATGCTCAGCGAGTTCGCTGCTTGCGACTTTAAAACTGAAATACATGTAGCTACCTATGCTACTAGTTGTGGGAAGCTTGCATCCATGTGTCAGTTGTTGAACTTACTAACCTACAAGTATTGTGCAAAACTGCAGACATGGTTTGTAAGCTTTAAAACAGAACATGCATACATAACCTGTCACTTTGAAAGCATTCATTTAGCTACATGCTAACGTACGTTAATGGTCACTCACGTGTGCGTGTATACAAGCAGGTAATTCACGTTACTTGACACTTGACACGCGTTTATTTCTCCTCACAGGTCCTAATAAGGACAACATCAGAGCCGGGTGCAAGAAATGTGGATATCGTAAGTAAAGCTTTGACACACACGTTAGAGGAGTTGTGTGTGTCTTGAGTGATTTGTATGTTGGACTTTGATTTAATATTTTTATCAGCTGGAAAAGTTATAATTTGTAAATGTAAACTATGAAAGTGTCGTGGTTGTTCATAAATGTTCTCTTTCTCTTGGATTTTGTTTCCTTCTCTTCAGCGGGTCACTTGACCTTCGAGTGCAGGAACTTTGTCAGAGTTGACCCCCAGAAGGACATCGTTCTGGATGTGAGCAGCACGAGCAGTGAAGAAAGTGAAGAGGAAGAGCCGGCAGCTCAGGGCAATGTGAAGCTGGCACGAAGCGGAGGTAAGATGACGACGGAGTAATATAATACAAAAACAAGCTGATGATTTCTAAAGATGTTGTGTTTTGTAGCACCACAACACTGTAGTAGATGTATTACATATTTGAACTGAAGTGATGGGGTGGTTGGGTTCTGGTCTCAAGGTAGTTACCACAAAGGTTTACCTGTTATTGGATTTAATTAGACCACCCTATATTTTAAATTATTGACCACATTAGATGTTAAAAGACTGACCACAGACGACAGCTTTGGGTTAAAAATAAATCAGTTTACTGACTAAATCCTATTCATCTATTCATAGGAACAATAATACAAACGACACAAAACAAACTTCTCCCGGCTAAGAAACTGGACTTTCAAAACAAGTCCTAAGCCATTCATTTGACCAATACTCAACACCAATTGCCTAATTTATGGCACTCTAATTGGGCACACACACTCCAGACAACATTGCCTCACAGTTCGGCTTCGAAGAAACACGTGTCACACAGGTGTCGGCAGCGAGCAAAGTCTTCATCACACACCAGCGGTCCTTCAGTCTGCGGCGACGCAGCAACTCCAGATTCACAGGTGTTCATTCACACCTTGATCTCAACCCTCCTAGTTTTTTGTCCACCGGTCCCACACCTGCATTTGTATGTCATGTTATTCCAGTGAAAAGTAGTGGTTGACTATTCTGTCTTCAAATCTGCGCAGGTTCCCGTCATGATGAAAATGATGGAAGGAAAGGAAGACACAAGCGGAAGAAGAGCAGTGACCGAAAGTCAAGAAAGAGGTAACTGCTTCTTTTTTTTAACCTACATTAAACTTTTACGTTCTTTATTCCACACTGACCCTACGACACTGTTTTATACTTTGATGATTTGTTGTTCACGTTGCCAGACCAGATGATCAGACTGAAGCTGATGTCCACATGTGTTTGCTTTTATTGGCCAATTTACCTATTTGGGACCTTTTTTTAAAATCCTATTCTCCAGATCTAACTCGTCGAGTGACGAAACAACAAAGAAAAAAAAGAAACGCAGCAGTTCCCACTCTTCCTCCGACGAAGAGAGGGGGAAGAAAAAGAAAGTGAAAAGTCGGAAGAAGAAAAGCAAAAAGAACAAAAAGGAACATGTGAAGCAGAAGAAGAAACAAAAGAAGAGGAAACAAGAATCCTCGTCTTCCCCGTCGGCTTCTTCCAGCTCTGGATCCTCAGACGACTGAGACGGCACCGCGAGTGTCTGGAGGTCCAATGTGTTTATTCTCTAGTCCAGGAAAATTTAGTTTTGCAGAAATTTGCGACATTAAGGCACCTAAAGGATTTAAAATGATGAATTAGTCCAACAATGCCGTAGGGTGCGTTGTATGCAGCAGATCGGTTTCAAACTATTATGCCAGCAAAACCTTTTTTTTTTTTGGTGGGATGTTCAGAAGAATTTTGGGAAACGTGTGCAGGGAACATGTTCAGTTTCAGTGTCTTTGTCCTTCCAGACTGGCTCACTGTCATGCTGCAGATGAATCTTTAAGAGCTGCAGCCTCTTCTCTCACATCACTGAAGGAAATCCTGAATCTTTAGTAATACGTTTCCAGATGTCATCCTGTAGTTTTTTATACATATTCCTGCTTTGATGCTTTTTTTGTTTTTTATATTCTACTCAAAATATTTTTAAGAGTGTGAATCCCAAACCTCCGACAAAATTCGAATGGCCAACGATAACAATCTGATACTCGGTGGCATCTTTAGTTCTCTTTCAGTGCTGACATGTCACCAGCAGTTTGGCTCTTTCAGTTTATGAATGTTTATATTGTACTTTTGCAAGGATGGATTTGAATACAATGAAACTCCTAGACGTACCTGTGAGACAGTGTGGTTGCTATTGTCATTTTTTATTGTCATTTAACCACCACGCCGTCTCACTCATTCAGAATTTACTGTGTGTACATTTTGGGTCATGAACTGAACTTCTTTATACAACTTAGTTTATTTCTTATGCACAATATACTTTTCCTTCGGTCTGCCTTTCTTTTGGTCCTCTTATGATAGTAAAATATATATTTGTATCTCTGTGTCTCAGAATTCGTTCTTCCTGTAGAGGGCAGCAGAATACCTTAAATGAGAGATGGACTATGATCTTAAACTAGTTCTAAGAATTAAAGGCAAATAAACATCAAAGAGAACACATTGATTACAAGGTTTAGGTTGATTATAGATATTGTATTTGAATCCCCATTTTTCACATGATTCTTATTTTTTTTACATACATTTTCTTCATGAATAGACCTAAAAAAAGAGAATGAAATCAGAAAATCCACTACAAACGCAGTGAATGGCAGGAAAGGTGCAAAATCTAATAGTTTGTAAATGTAACCCAACAGAATAATCGTATCAGATGAAATAACAAACATAATAATAATGACACACAACCATGTAGACGTCTTTACGCCATCTAGTGGTCATGATGTGTGAACGCTCAGAGGACGAGCTGGAGCCGTTCATCATGTTTACTGATAATGTGACAGACTTGTAGGATGTTACAACACTTCCTGACAGCGGTTTGATTTGCCAAATAATCACGAATAGACAGGAGCTGCTGGGTACCGACACGCTTTGGATCAACTTCCTAAGTGCACCTTTGTCAAACTGTCAAAGTATTGGTGAGATCACGTACATCACGTACATCATCGATGCAGAGGGAGATCACGTACGTCACGTACGCAGAGGGATATCACGTACATCACGTACGCAGAGGGAAATCCAAAAACACATCATTTATAAATTCACAACAGTGCTGACACATTTCATGAACAACCTTTTAAGTTAATTTAAACCAGCTTTCAATCCACCTCCAATGTTTTCAGTCTTTTTCGACGTGTGGCTATGCGCCAAAGGCTCCACGGCCCCTCAGGCAGGTGCAGCAAAGCATCATCAGTTATTGGTTTACATTCATTATTATTATTGATGCTGTTGCTCAGACGTGCAACAGCACGAAGAGCCACGGAGCCTTACACCCATTACAAACCTCAGGATCTTTGGAAGCCTCTTACTTTAGCCAATCTGGGCTGTGTGACAGATGTTTGTATTATCGCTATTAATTTCACTTTGCCTTGGGGAAGGGGATATCTTTTGAAACATCTGCAGCATCCTGACAGCTACGCGCATGGCTGCTGATAAAAGCCCGGCATTATGACAGGACATCTTTATCTTCAGCCGACTTTCACAGGGCAGATTCATCAAATCGGTCAAAGAAACGTTGACATTCAACTGCTTCTGACAAATGAGACCGTCGGGAAGCCAACACAAATTCTGGGAATTGGGAATACATGATGTCTGATGTCACATGTTCCGGATCAATTCTCTGTGACAAAAAATCCTTGCAGAAAATGTTTACTTTGCTCGGGGATGATCTCACGAAGCAACACTTGGCGCCTTTGTATAGTACAGGAAAGAAGTAAAGAAGAGAAACCACCTTCAACCACCTTTAAAGCTCACTAATAAATGTTAAATATCTTAAGCTTGTGTTAGAGCTGGTTCTCCATCCGCTGTCATAACTTCTTAGCTCCAAAAAACTTTCGAAAAAACCACCAGTACTAATGCATCTAGAAAATACTTTGTAAATTACACATTTATTGCAAGCATAAATGTATGAGAATGAAATGTTTTCATTTGGAAACAACCGTACCATCATATGCATAATAACACTCTGCACATGTTTGCCGATACACTGAATGAAGGCAACAGTAAAGTCTTGACAAAAGAAACTTGGAGAGCGAGAAACTTCATGATAGTGCAGATGGTGAGAGGACGACTCGTCACAGAGGAGCAAATGAAGCAGACGCAGCGCCGCCGTGTGCAGCCGCACCGAGCAAACCATATGCTGTTTGTACTCGACAACAACGAGGTGTTGCTGTTTCATCGGCTCATTGGCTTTTATGGAGCCCGCCGGGCTGCAGGAGAGCAGCTGATGGGACTCCACTGAGCCGTTTAGATGAAGATGAGATGGTCAGAGTGATGTTTTGGAGCTGAGCTGCAGCCTCCGTGTCAACATCGCTGAGGCTTTGTTCTCAAACATTTCTGCACGATGGCTCAACCCGAGTGACCCCATGAGGGGAAATGATCCCTCATCAGCATTAGGTCTGCTTTTCAATTTGTTTTTATATCTTCAGTCGCTCGTGGGCAGCTTGGTCGCCTCTGCGCTGGTGTCTGTTTCTAACCTTTCTTGGGGATTTGAGCACACATGCTCTTTTTTTTTTTTCCAGCGACGCCCTGCTTCACATTCATCCAACCTGGGAGCGGCCCAGTGCGACCACAGGCTCCTGCCGAAGCTCGTGCACGGCTCCACGGTTAAAAGCTTGGCTCAAAGGCACCTCAGTGGTACAGCTGCGGAAGGAGGATAGAGATCCATCGGCCTGGGAATTCAAACCTGCAACCTTTTTGGTCACGAGCCCGCTTCTCTTAACCTTAAGGCCGCCACCACGACACAGCGAAGCATAACATCTTCCCAGAAATAAAATGAAAATCCCTTATGCTGCACTTTGGTGGGAACAACCCAAGCTGAGAGATGGCGCCGGTTTTGCGTCTGTAACCACTGTTGAAATATTATTTCAGAGGCAAGCCGTCCCCGCATCTTGGAGCACGGTGAGCCGAGCCCTTTAAAAATGCATTAGGGCCAAGGGGCGAGTCGGAGGCGATACATTTGCTATCAATTTATTTCCTGCATCTTCGATTTCGTTCTCCTCTTCCTCTCCTGGCACCAAAAGCAGGCCCAATGTCGTGCATGACCTCTGGGATGAATAGACAGCGGGCTGCTTGACCCCAGCCGTCAGAAAACGGAGGCTGCATCAAACACTACACGGCTTTACAGGAAGCATGTTCCACTTTCTCCCAAAACCTGCTGGGAGAGAGAACGAGGGGGCGAACGGGGTGAGTCTCTCTTCGCCGCTCTCTCTTCGGTCAAAACCTTTTTCTTTTTTTTTCCTCCTGAGGTCTGTTATTACCGGCCTCGTTCCTGGGTTCCCATTCAGAGTGGAGCTTGTTCATATAAACCTTGAGGTTTTGAGGCATCGCTGGACTGACTGGGTGGCTTTCACCAGGGAATTAGCGCAGGGTCGCGTTGCAGCACGATGAGTACGTCCTCTTCAGGCTAACCTGTTGGACCGGGCCGCCTGTGGAGGCGGTGAGGACAAGTTTCCTGGCTCTGGAATATGGGTCAGAACGCAGGATGTGTAGGCCTCGTTCTGTGAATCATCAAACGCTCTCATGCTTTCTGTAACATTTTATTCAACCATCATTTTCCACATTAGTCTTAATGATGAAGAGAAGATCTTCTCCTGGAAGATCCAACCTTTTTTTATAGCTGGAGGAAGTACTTTAGCCAGAAAACACGATGAGATTTCACCTCAATTGTCTTTGGTAAGCGTGGAAATGATGTTGATGCCTTCGATGTCTCCATGTATTCGTATAATATGCTTCAAGATTCACTCGGGGCCTGAAGCTGAACGTAATGGTCACTTTTGAAATAGCTTGTTGTTGCGTTTTTTTTTTTTAATTAGTTGTTTTTAGCTCCACATAAAAAAAAGGAATGGATAATATCTTTAACACTTCTTTCTTAAAGTTTGAATCCTGTGATCATCATGATAAATGACGTAGAGGGCTTTTTTTCTCATATTTTTTTTCGCATATTATATATATATATATATATATATATATATATATATATATATATATATATATATATATATACATATACATATATATATATATATATATATATATATATATATATATATATATATATATATATATATATTTTATCCTGACAAGCTTGAAGAGAAAATCAGGTTTGTGAAAGACATTCGTCTGGTTGAGTTCAGCATCTCACTGAGAAGAGCCCAAACATCTTGTACTTGAAACTAATCCTGATGTTCACATTTCTCTCGTGGACGAGGTCCATTGCTCGCATGCTGTTGACTTCTTCCTCCTTTTCTGACCCAATCCATCCGTCCCACTGAGGTCCAGAAGGTGGCAGGAGTGGCACTGCTGACAAAGTACCAGCAGAAAAAAGGAAAACAAATATATATTTTTATTCGGTATATATCACCACCCACCAGCTTCAGCACCACAGTCTTTCCTCTCTGCTCCTCAGATGACGATCGACTTCTTACATGAACGACATGGTGTCATCTCACATCTGCTCACTCTTAGTTTGAATGTTCTTTCCATTCAACATTTATATGAAAAGTGTCGTGAGCCTTTGTTCTGTCCGACGGGGGGTTTCTGTCCCTTTGTTTCAAGAGAGACATCAAACGGGGCCGGAGGGGCATGACGGCTCGAGCAGGATGGAGATGCTTGTTGTTGCTCGTCTCACATCGCCTCCAGCCTCGGCTCGCTTTTGTCTTTTGATGGAAAACTTTACAATAAGAAAGAAAACTGGCGCAGATGTCATCCCTTTTTTTTGACAGATGTTAATAAATGTTTTTTAACAGCCTGTTGGTGTCTTTAAGTGAGGTGTTTACTCCTAGTTTAGTATTCACTGATTTTTATTTTTACAAAGAATACATCATTTTTAGCACATCATAGTCTATTTTTACACGTCGTGGAAAGTTTGCTCTTTTCTCAGCAAACACATTACTGGTACAGAGATATGAAGTAAAAAGCTGATGGTCAGAATGTATTATTTATTATTATCTCTGCATTATTCTGACACTGTACATGTTACACTGCAGGGAGAAATACTGAGTTATGTTGACAAAATGAAAATATATTTTAGGAAGATGAGGGAACACATTAAAGCAAAGGGAGAACTTTTAAAATCCCCAGAAGAGCGCCCTCTGGTGGTGGTATGTGTTCCAACATTTGGCCTCTGAGGAGCAATTCACTTTGATTCCCAGTTTCTTTTCAGCTCAGATGATGTTTTCTCTATCAACGGAAGAGGAAAGCCATCAGGAGAAATAATTATACATAACCTTCAGTAATGATCTGTTTTTTCCTTCAGCCAAGTCTACCTCACTCAGTGATACAAAAGCATGCCATTATTGTTGCTGAGGAGCAATATTCATACATGGAAAAAGATATGGCCGTGCGACGTCGACACCGCGGGGGGCCGTTTTACGACCTGCTCTTTCATGACTACAATTATTGCTTCTGAAGTGCCAAAAGTTCCCGTGGCAAAAGGAGCAGACGTCTGTAATTGCCGAGGCGGTCTGCGAATGTCTGCGTTTGTAAGATTGGAAGAGAGAAAAGGAGGAAAAGCTCTTAGCCAGTGGGAGAACAGGAAGTCCAGTGTGGGCGTGTTTAATGTGCTAACATGGAAATCAAAGGATCAATTAATAATTCCAGCCTGTGATGAGCTTAGCTGTGAATTCTGGACATCAATGCAGTTTAATATTGTGGTAATTAATTGGCACATTCTGGCACATTCTCATCTTTTTTCTCTGAGCATTTGTACAGAAAACAATAGTGTTCATAGTCGACAGGAAACAGACTGCATCAGGTTTAACTTGAATGCATTTAATCATGAACCTCTAATAACATATTAGTGTAGCCTTTAATAAACACCCACAATGGTTGTGCCATTATTTCTTTAAAAAATAGCAAATTTGCAGTTCAGATTAGCTCCTTGGCTAATGAGATTAGCTCCTTAGCAGACTCGGTTCTGAGAGCTTTTACAAACCCTGAAATAAGTTTTAGTTTTTTAAATCAAAGACATAAGAAGCAGCCCAGCACTCGCATTCAATACTTGTGTGAAGCTTCTAATTGCCTCTGAACAGCACTCACCAAGTTGTTTTTAGGTCAGAGCGAGAGTATTGTCATTTTTCATTCATGACTTCAAACAGACCAGTTGCAAAAAAAAAGTTGGTACAGAGCATAGCCACAAAGATGATGGTAACCAGAGATGTTGTTTCAGTAATTCCCTCTTGCATTTGGGTATAACCCCGCCTGCAGCGCATGGGAAAGTCAGTTCACAGCAACAGGGAAAAAAGGAAAATGAAAGAGACAGAGATGTGGAAGAAAATAAAACATGGAGCGAGAGAGCAGACGGGGATGAAGAAAGAGATGTGAGACGTGCTGTGACTCGGGTGAGAGGGATGGAGGGTTTACTTCACATCATATATATATATATATATATATATATATATATATATATATATATATATATATATATATATATATATATATATATATATATGACTTTGATACAGTTAATGATGCACACAATTCTTCCCACAGCGACTAAAACTATACCATAGTGTAAACTAAGACTTAATGAAACCGTAGAAGTTGTTCAGTATTTATGTTTATTTCTCTTTCGAGGAGTAATAAGAGGCTTACTTGTGATCATAAAAACATTAAATATGAGTCTTATTTACATGAAAATATCCACTTCCAGCTACAAAACTCTCTGATTAATGCGAAAAACACTTTTTCTCAATTGAGCATGAACCAAGAAAGCTTCTGATGATTCAACTCTTTTCCACTTCATCTGTCACCTGTCTAGAAAATGAAGGGAAAAGACTAACAAAACACCTGTACCTGACCCTGACCTATCCTAGCTAGTAGTACTATTATATTCTTATTACACTATTACATTATTATTACAGTCTTATTACGTTCTTACTACATTATTATTATAGTTTTAATACAGATGTGGCTTGACAGCAAACTGGCTCCTATAAGCTACACACCAAGCCTGAAGACGTTCTCGCAAATGCAAACTTTATTACCATGTTTTACACACACACACACACACACACACACACACACACACACACACACACACACACACACACACACACACACACACCTCCATTACCAGCCTGTTACAGACCTACACAGCAAAAGTAAAAATAGCGTCGGCACTGTCCTTGGTGCTGAAGATTTTCCCTCAGTCATTCAAAATACTTTTTAAAAACCCCCAACGTGTGTTTCAGAACAGAGAAAGATGTCTAGAAGCTTCCAGAAGCTTCTACCACCCAACTTTGACGGGCCTGAATCTTTTTTATTACCTTCACATTTTCTCTTTAGGTTTTGGAACAAAGCTTTGAAATCAATTTCGACCTCATGAAAAAGAAACGAAAACAAACAAAATCCTCAATTTGAATGAAACCATATATTGGATTAGACGAGATAGTTTCTCTTTGATTAAATCAACATTCTTTTCAGAATGATATAACTCCTCAGTGCATGCCTCCCTTTGAGAGCAAAAACCCTTTCAGTTGTTGGACCTTCCAGTTCAATCCAAAGAAAGTACAACTGAAAAATCATCTAAAAAGAGTTAAACGTTTGGTAGCGGTCACCTGAAGATGTTGAGTGATGTTTCTGTCCTGAGTGCTGGATGGATTATTCACACGTGTGTAGATGTTCGATGTCTTAATCTTTTAGGGGTTAAGGGTTCAATCCCCACCGGGTTGCACACACATTGTCTGGATAAAAGAACCAGATTGACTTGCATTATGTTTAGCATCAGATGAGATATAGTTAAGGTGGGTGGCCAGCTACAGGTAGCAGCCTAGTGTGTGTGTGCGTGCGTGCGTGTGTGCGTGCGTGTGTGTGTGTGTATACTGCTGCCAGGTCGTTCATCAGTCCAGGGTGGCTGGTGCTGAAAGGGCCAGTGTTGCGCTGCCTTGATGGATCTGTGCAGGAGATTGGCCGTGGCCTGCACAGGCGCATGTCGCTCTCTGCTCCGGCTTTGGACAATTATGTCCGTGGGGGTTGTGAGTAATGCAGCGGTTCAAAATGCAGCCGGCTTTTCTCTTCCTGGGAAAAACATGGCATCATTTTAGCCCTGTTGCATAAGTAATTATGTCCGTTCTGTTCTATATTTCAGTATTCTATGTTGATTTCAATCAATATTCAAACAATGAGAAAACATTTAGAACTTACTCAAAAGTATTTGAATCACTTTTGAATTGTTTTTGTTTTTGTTGAATACAGAATGTCGATGTACTATTTCTGCCAGCTCCTATCACTAGCTAGAGACAGTAGCTAGTGACAGTAGCTAGTAATACTAGCTACTGTCACTAGCTACTGTTACTAGCTAGTGACAGTAGCTGGTGATAGTAGCTACTGTCACTAGCTAGTGATAGTAGCTACTGTTACTAGCTAGTGACAGTAGCTGGTGATAGTAGCTACTGTCACTAGCTAGTGATATTAGCCACTGTTACTAGCTAGTGACAGTAGCTAGTGTCACTAACTATTGTCACGAGTTAATGTTACTAGCTAGTAACAGTAGCTAGTGTCACTAGCTAGTAACACTAGTAGCTACTGTCACTAGCTAGAGACAGTAGCTAGTGACAGTAGCTACTGTTACCCTCAGTCATTCACTAGCAGCTACTGTCACTAGCTAGTGACAGTAGCTAGTGTCACTAACTATTGTCACTAGTTAATGTTACTAGCTAGTCACACTAGTAGCTTGTGTCACTAGCTAGTAACATTAGCTAGTGTCACTAGCTAGTAACACTAGTAGCTAGTTGCTCAGAAGTAAAGTCAGTGCCAACCAAACTCTTTTCCTGGACCAGAGTTGTTGACCAACCAACTAACATCACCGTCACTAGAACTTCACCTGCCGCCATGTCTGAAAATACAGAACTAATATCTTTAGACACATATCTGTACAGAATTCATTCAGTGGATTTAAACATTGGGGGCTGTACATCATGACTTTGTAATGTGAGGTAGCAGTTTATCAACTGGATTTACTTTTTCAGTGCTTTGTCTTCATGTGTGGCAGCTGCTGTTTGTGTAAACGTCTGATTAACAATCACAGCTGACGTAGTTCTCCGTCTCCATTCTGGTGCTGGCCCATTAAAGCCCAAACGGCACCGCGGTCCAAAAGCGTGAGAAATGGGAGAAAAGGAGGGAGGCAAGGTTGAATAACAGCACCGGGGTAATGGATGGATACGGATGTGTGTGTGTGTGTGTGTGTGTGTGTGTGTGTGTGTGTGTGTGTGTGTGTGTGTGTGTGTGTGTGTGTGTGTGTGACTCTCTGCAGAACCTGTTTAACTTTGGCCTGCTGCGCTGACTTTGTGCTGGACGTCTGAGTTGTGTAGCGCTGCCAGAACGGACACACTCCTACACACTCCTACACACTCCATCCCTCCTCCGCTTGACGTCTGCCCTTAAGGCCACACCGGAGGACAACAAAAGCAACAACACAACAACATGGTAAGTGAATTATATCTCGGGTGGAGTTTGATCCGAAAGCAGAATATATTATTGATTCATCTTCTGAGGTATTTGGAAACCAAAGCAGTCAACCTTGATTTATTTTGTTATATTCCTGTCTTCCCAAAAATCAATTCAAATAGTTGTAAATTGATGATGTCACTATTTTGACCACAGCAGCAGTTTGATCTTCAGGAGTCACGCTGCCAACTTGTACTTTAAAGAGACTTCTGTCCTGGCGTTTAAATCAAAAGATTAAACCGGTTTCCTTTGGACCACAGTTTGATAGATTGAAGTAGATTTCAAAGCAGCCGGGTGAGCGAATCACTTCCCGTTGGAGAGTCGAGCACATTGAAAGCTTCTTTACTTGGTTACCTTTTTGATCTGATGGTGGTTTTGGTTGTGACCTCTCATCCAACACATTTAAATATGAGGAACTGTTTTGTCTATATAAGGTGATCAAATATTGTATAAATATAACTGTAGTGAGTTCTTTCAAGGTTTAAAAGCAGTCCAAAAGTGAGTGGGAATTAATATTTGTTTAAGTTTACACTGACATAAAACCTCAGCCATAGAGCTTTGAAATACACTTATACACTCACATAATTACATAATTAAAACCTGCACCGAGTCGGCTTGCAAGTGGACTCTTGTTTTATATCAGTGTCCTTTGTGCTTTTTGCCCAAAATGGTGTCTGACATTAGCAGAAAAATTCCCAATTGTTCTCAAAACTCTTCTGTATAACAGTTCTCATAATGGACCTAAATATGTATAAAATTCAGATTGCAAGTGAAAATTTTAGCGCACACTTTCAGTGGAAACCGACTCAACAGAAAACCTTAAACAAGTTTATCTACATCAAATATTTTATTAACCTGAACCTCCAACAATCAAAACAACAACAGGTCCGGGAACATCCCACCGTCTGTGTTTTCAGGTGTTTTATTGTGAAGTCTTGAATGTAAACTTACTTCAGCCCAAACGAGTGAGGTCAAAGTCTTTTCACGAGCGTCTGGGCTGCCGTCCAGAGCAACGTGTTACAGAGGCACAGGAGGTTTTAACAAAGCTCTTGGAATATGTTATGTTTCTTTTTGCACAAGGTTATGATCTTTAATTACTTTTCCTGGACGAGTGCTCGGCAGTTTCTACGCAGGTTCATTAATACATTTCTATACTCAGGATGCGTCAATTGCATTATTTTCTCCCACGCTCCCTCGACATTTTATAGAAAGCTTTATATAGATCTTAACAAGAACTGCTGACGTTTGCCGTTATTAATGTGCTGTGTACAGTGTGATGGAAATCTGGTACCTCCTGCTACACATATTTACCTGATTTTAAGATCAAATAAGATGTTTATGAGTCCTTCAAACAGGATCTCTCTCTTCCGTGGGTATTCCAGTGTCTTTCAGGTGTAGAAACCTAATCTGGCATTAACCCAGGCCTCCATGTTTACCATGAGCACAGCACCTCTCCAGCTTTCTACCGAACAAAGACGTTTCCATTACTGCCCTGGGAAAGTGAACAGTTGTGTACAGCAGTACATCCTTGTGTAATGTATGTGTTTATGTGATGGAGTTGTGTTTTGGGAACTGTTCTTTCCTCCTCATATTACGGAAAGCAGGAGAAAAAGCCAACAACCTAAAGACGAGCCGGTATTTATCTTCTTGGTAAGCGGACGACGCGGACGTCCTTGCGAAATCCCCTTGTGTGATAAGTGACATCATTGGCTGTGTTATGACGTCAGTCTGGACGTAGTTATATATCGGATCACACTCATCAAGGGTTCACTGTCTAATAATAGCAGTGTATTACCGTGACCGTCGTCCAGAGACGATGGCTGATTCCCACATGCTCTCCCGCCATTAGCGGCATCAAATTAGCCTGCTAGCTCTTAGCCACACATAAATCCCCACGTGAGCGCCCCAAGTTGAGAATGAGAAGGCCGACCATTCTTCAATATGTCTGTGCAGCAGCCCGGTGTCCATGTCTGGAGATTTATCACAGGTCCCATTTGCCTTTCAGCCTCTCCAGGACCCCGAGGGACTCGCCAGGCAAAGGTTTGACCGAACAACTCATTCAACATGAAAAGAGACAGAGGAATCATGTCCATTGAACTTGGCTCAAAGTTGTTCGGTGGAAAGCCTTAGTGGTCCGCTATAGCTATATATATATATATATATATATATATATATATATATATATATATATATATATGTATATATATATATATATATATATATATGTATACTACTTAGGACAGCAGCAAAGACTCAGCAACTAAAAGACAGATGGGCCGGCCTGCAGTTCGGCAGCTTCTCCTGAACTTCGGGGAATCCCTTCACACAGTGAAACATCCTGAGGATTCCCTGCTAGCGTTTACCTGCCCAGCACGTTTGGTTTTATTGTGAGATCCCATGTTAAAAACTACTACTGGTTTCTATTTTTGGGGGGCCCATACTGGGTATTGCGAAGTTGCAACCAAAATAACTCAATAAACTTTTAGTGGGAAAGTTTAATACCTATGCGGCTCTTGTGTGGTCTCCTTTTCATGATGAAGGCCTCATTTTCCACGAACGCTCTGGAAACTCAAGCTCGAACACAAGCTCTACAGTAAATCCAGAGGAGGCCCCTCGGTTCTGCGGAGAGGCCCGGGGCCGAGTTTCAGGAGAGCTGCTGGACGATCCCTCTGCTGGCAGATAAGGAAAAAGATAAGGGAAAAGGTTCTCTCCCGACTTCAAGGGACTCAAAGCGGCGTTGTGAGACTTTGGTGTGACAATTTAAGCCGTTATAAAAACACAGATTTACCTTTCCAATGTCTTTACTGTGTAAATAAACATATTTTATGTTCCACGTCACACAACAGCCATTAAAAGGCACTGAAGGACATCAGGACAATACACACTGTACTCTGTGGGATCTTATTTTATTAGAGACAATGATTCATGGAGCAATGATGCGAGAGGCAGAGATAAGGGCTTGTACCGCTGCTTCTTTTCATGTATGAAGATGAAATCCATCAGACGTGTCTTTACTTGTTTATTATAACCACAGATTGAAGAGACAGAGGTGGCGGAAAAGGAATAATTAAATTATATGGAAGCTCATTTCCACCACAAAAAAAGTCATACCGTAATTATGACAACAACAAAAAAAGTATGACAAAAAAATCATAATTATGACAACAAAAAAAAAGTATGACAAAAAAAAAGAAAAAAAAATCATAATCATGGCGACAATAAAAAATAAGTCGACCAAAAAAACATTTATTTTTTTTCTCGAAAAAAGCATAATTATGAGTAAGTGCGCATGCATTCATCACAAAAATGGAAAGAGTGTTTATTTTAAGTTCATTATTATTTATTGTGCATATTTTTGGGACATGAACCTTGCCAAGCTTATCTTTGTGTGATGGCACTTGTTAAGATAATGCTCAGAAGTTTATCTCAGCTACAAAATATAAGTCGCTTTAGATAAAAGCATCAGCTAAATGAAATGTAATAATCTAACACTGATCCCAAGTGCTTTACATAAGATATGAAAACCTATAAATTATTATTTAAAGACACACCGGAAACCCAGAAGACAGAAGAATAGATGATAACAGCTGTGAGTCGGTACTACTGGGGTCATATCCCAGAATAATAAACTGGTCCTGACCCAACGATGTCTGACAAACTCTGATTCTGAATCATACCTTTGGATTATGAATCATACATTTGGATGGTAACTTGTCTCCTCGCCTTAGTCTTGACATAAACCTGAAGTATGGGAAAGCGCTGTCCTGTCCGACTCCACTCGACCCTGTGTGTCACATCTGTGCAGATGATAATAAGGCAGGAAACGAGTCCCTGTTAAAATGTACTGTGCCCATAATGGTTTCCTGTCCATGGCCTTCATGTGTCACTGTCCACAATGTCTCATTCACACAGACTCACAGCGAGGGTGCACACAAGAAGATCCTTTCAATCATCAGTCAAGAAGCCCCCGAATTTACTCTCATTTCAATGGTCAAAACTTGCAGGATAACGTGTTCTAACTAACTGTTAACTAACTGTTAACTAACTAACTGATGGAATTCTACCACTGACTTTGGTTGAAATGTGTTTCAATGAAATTCAGCCAGAATCCAGCAAACTGTAACGCTGTGCCACGTGCACTCAGTCGCCTCACACTGTATCCATAGCAGGAGATATTTGAGTCAAAGCAATAGTCAACTGCTCTTGCAGACCTGCACCTCATACATTCCACCCATCAGCATGCATTTGTTTTGATCGACTTCAAAAAAATAAAAATAAAATAAATTACAAGCCACGTTCTATTTTAGATCTGGTTCCTTTTCCATTTGTGAGTTAACTTTTTGCCACAACCTTGATTTGCAAAACAGCCCTGTAAATTTCAACCTTTATAGACCACAAGTAATTGTCCGAGGGCGTGCATTGATGGAGCGTTTGCTGCAGTTATACTTCTTTAACTTTTCAGGACTAGTTGTCCCGGCACTACTTAATGTCAGGATGTTCCCAGGGCTGCTGGCAGCGGCGCGCCTCACCTGGGAGAGAGTTTCTACTTATCTGATGGACGTCTCTGCTCTGCTGCAGCCTGTGGGGATGTTATAATAATAATAACTTTATTCACTATATAGCACTTTTAAAAACAGAGTTTACAAAGTGCTTTCACAGATATTCAAAGCATAAACACGACCCAAATGGCGGCAAACAAAAAAGACCATAAGAGCATTGAACTCATCCAAACCAAAGAAATAGCCAAAAAGATCAGGAGAAAACAAACAAATATATAAAATATACAAACAAAACCATGGGAACAAAAGAACTGCATATTCTTTCATCCATATGCCTGGATATAACTGAGCTTATGAAACAGGAAGGAATATAAAAAAATATTCCCAGGGGACTAAAATTCCTGACATGTTTGCTCCAAAGTGTTCGCATTGGACCTGTGCTTCGGTTGGATAATGACCGTGCATATATTCATAAAGTGCTTTGTGTTTTGGAGTCGGGCTCTATGACTTATTGATGGCACTCAGCGCTGCTGCCTGGAGGTTCAGGTTGCCGAGGAAATGAACAATCCCTCCTGTGAATCCATCAAGAAGCACCTCAGATGTCCTCGTCTGAAGAGGAGAACTGGCAGCACATGTTTGAAAATGTAAATGTGAGAGCTCCCTCGCTCTGGAAAACCCTCACACTACATGTGATGTTATTGATCGCTGGAGCCTGCCGATGCACTGACCGTGAAACTGTATTCCAGTTGCTTCACGTCTCTTTATCAACACCTGAATTAATGTCACCATGGAAGGCCGTTTGGAGCGACGTCCTCGCCTGGATTGTGGAGACGAGCTTCTAAAGACGGTGAATCACCCGACATGAAAAAGAGGAACACGCATCCTCTGAGTCATCACAGCCGACAGGAAGTGGGCTTGTTGTGTTCACATGTTCAAGCAGACTTATGATGTGGGAAGAGGACAGGTCTGTCTGTTAGAGAGAGGGATGGGATCTGTCACAGCGCCTAAGAGATGTTATGGGCCCAGAAGGATGGAGGGAGGCGGAGACTTCCAGATTGTAAAACATATCTTCAGGTATCCAATATTAAAGAAAAGTTAATTATTTAGTCATGAACAAGTATACAGTGTTGTCTTGGTTGTCTCAGGGATGTAAAATATGAAGGAAAATGTATTTAAATTATTTGGATTCTTACATGAATAAACCTTTGAATAAATACTTCAAGTGTTATATGTGTACATATCTACATGTATAAAAGCATCTTAGTGCGTATGAAAGTATCAACAGGGAGTTGAACATGGTTATTTCCTTGATAATGACATATTTCTTCAGCAGGGTTGACTTCGATCACACAAAAGCATGTTGAAGCAGAGGAACACGCATGACGCTGGACGAGGGGCGACCTCCATGTCAACGTGTATCGCAGCTCTAGAGATGAGTCTTCCTCACCAGCGGCTTCCTGTCTGTCAGGCGTTGCAGCGTTGAGCATCTCTGAGCCTCTCCAGGCCGATGGCTGCGAGTGTAGAAGTAACTTTACTCAGCTGTGAGTGTATTTAAGTAACGAGCTGAGGCACCCATCTGTCCGCCCCGTATGAGTTATGTTTTGTCGTTCATAATTGGAGGTGGAACCTTTTTCTTGCACCTTCTTCACAAGCCCAAAGAGAGCCAACATTTGCACATGAAAACTGTGTTAGCCTCCTTGATTAAATTAGCTGTTGCCCGATTGAGTCACAATGTTCCACATCAATCAGACCCAGCACAAAGAACGCCAGAACCACAAAGTGCAAAGGCAGGGTTTACACGACCTCTGATATGAGCGGCCATAGATATTCACAGCACGCACCGCCACACAAAAGGAAAGGGTTCTTTTAGCTTCTGTTACTTTGGGACCATTGGGCCCTGCGTACAAAACAAGGCCACCAATAAAATTGACTGCCAAAAAGGAAGGAAAAAAGGGGGAAAACGTGGAGGACGGGGCAAATAGCCATTGACATTTTGCTCCAGACTGAGAGAAAGTAGCATTGTTTCGATGGTTTTGTTTGCAGCAGCGGGGGTAAAGGCTTCCAGCGAGGACCGAGCACATCACGTGCATCACTTCAACCGCTGAAAGAGCAAAGAGAGAGCCAACAGTCTGAACAGCTCAACAACTTCTCGAAGTCAAATAAAGCCATCTCATCGATCACGGATTCAAAGGCCGTCTTTTCTTCTCTTTTCGGCCTCTTTCAGTCTGGAAGCTTTTGTTCATTGTACAAATGAACCTGTTATAAGGCTCCTTCACTTCCCTCGGAAAAGAAAAAGCAGTCAAAACACGGCGATGTGAAGGCCAGTCAACACGTCCTAACAGGTGTTCCTTCATCATTTTTCACTTTCCAGTCTATAAAACCACTTCACATCCAGCTTTGCAGCACCTTCAGTCGTCAGTCGCTCTGTTTTCACGATGGTTTATTGTTTGACTTTGAAGATGTACGTCTTAACTTTTCATACAGGTGTATTTTCATGCTGTTGGTTCACATGTGCAGTATTTGTACGCATCGGGCCGCTCATGAAATGCTTATGAAACTGCTGTGCAATCCACAAAAGAGATCTCTTAAACCATTAGAGAGTATTTTTATAGATCTGTTATTCAAATTACAAAAAAATCTCATTGTGATTGAGGCGTATCATTTACGACCGAGTATTTAACACACCTTGCTTTTACGATGACAACTTAATGGACATGTGAGCCAAGCCTATTTGTATATTTTTAGCGAGAAGGAAACAATTAAGTGTTCTGACGACATCACAAGTTTAACGTGGAAAGATGCAAGTTGTGAGAGAGCGTTGTAGGTTGGAATGTCGGAGCGCTTTAACGACGTGTTAAATGATTCACTTAACCGTCCAATGGAAATGGAGAACAGCTGCACGACTGCAGGAGGATGACAACCTGTTGGGAGCAATACAAAGGTTATAAATATAACTGCAGTTCTACGGATTTCTGATGACGTATGAACATGCAGGTTCAATAATATGATAGAATAATCATTTACAATATGAATACAGTACATGCTGAGGACACATGTCTTGCTGGGGAGACATTGGTAACAAGGAAGAGCATCTCATATTGTTAGGACAAAGAAATGATGCATCCGCCTCATATTTCTAATCAATTTGCCCCAGAAGTCAGAGAGGAGGCTGGCGGAGGCCGTCTGGTACTCATGTTGTAGTTTCTGTAGCGCACCCTGAAGAAAACAGCTAACAAGGTTGTAAACAGGTCACACACACCTCCAGAAGCATCCTCACAGGAAGATACAGGACTGCTGCTGGAAGAAACAACTGCCTCCTTCAATGTAAGATGAAACTGAAGAGTTCATCTTTTAAAAAATCCATCAGTGATAAACTTCAAGTCAGACATTCAGCGTTACAAATACTACTGGACATCTTCAACGATGCTGAAGTCCTCTTGTGTTGTGATGAGACCTTTCAAAAGTATGTGTGGATGCAACACATGTTGACACCCCAGAAGGATGGAGGGTTGTGAAGCTCTTGTAGTCTCTAATAGAGAACATACTGAGTCATATATTGTTTTCTTCTTGTGTTACTGTGTACCCATTGAAGTACATTTCTTTGATTCGTTATTTGATCATTTTATTGAAAAAAGGAAAGGCAATTTGAAGCTGGGCATGAAATCAGACCCTCTGAGTACTGCTGCTCGTCTGGATGAACAGTTCTTTGGGACTGAAGGAAAATTCAATCATTCGGCCATTGAGAGGAAAGACACTGAGCCATGATCCAATCCTCCATACTTCCTCCTTCAGTGGACTCTCACACAGCTGCCAACAAAGATCGGACCATTTATAGAAAGGCAAAAGCGGTAAAACTACAATGAACCAATCGGACGCAGTGGATTAAATCATTTGCTTTGTCTTCAGTCGCTCCTCGGCCCTTTGACCTCCAGCTCACGGTTAATGGCTTCAGTCATGTTTTGGTGAACCTGAACCTCTCGTGGCCTCGCCCGCTCGCTCTCGTTCTCTATCTGTTTCCAGTCCCGCTCTCTGTTTCTGTTGCTCTGTGGCTTCTTGCACTCGTCTCCTCTCTCCCCCTCTTTAGTGGTACTGCCCCTCCCCCGTTTCCGCTGGTGCTAGTTGTTGGTAGCGGAGCTCAGCCAAGGGTCACCGGTGTACTCTTGCTCGCTTTGTCCCTGTGCACCTCTTTTACTTTCTCTTCATCTTTTTCGCCGCAATCGCTCTGGGAGATCTGAGCGATTTCACCCTTGATCACCAGCAGCCGAGCAGCTCGGGACACACACACACACACACACACACACACACACACACACATCTCAGAGGTGGCGAAGCCGCCGATTGTTTTCAGAGCAGAATGACATCCAGTCGTCTCCGGTGTTCAAAGGGAGCCACATCAAACCGCTCTTATCGAGGACCCAGAGAGTAATAGTTGTAGAATTACATTTTCATGGGAAACCACTTAAGGTTCCAGCCCGTAGAAAATGTTTGTGCGTCTTCCCTCTTTGAGGTCAGGTGCTCACACACTAGTTTGGATAGAAAAAGACCTGACACGACCAATATGGTATCAGTTACTACACCGTCTCCAGCTGTCTGTCTGTCGACTGTTTTAAGATAAACTCCCATATTCACTTCTATCAGGGTTGCGTACCATGAAAGGAAGCGCATTGATAACTGGAATAAAGTCGTATCTTCCAAAAGAAGATGCCACTGGGAAACTTGGGCTCAGCACCGTTTGGCAGCTTCTGGTTTGATTTTGTCCGATCTGCTGCCAGATGGCTGGAAATCAACATATGGGGAAATACAATGAAACCCGGAAAGTTTAGACGAGGACTCCGAGATGATTAAAGGTCAGTTCCACACACTCTTCTGAGACGATCTACCTGAGGCCATCGGAGTCGTCCCCACGCTGAAAATATCAGCCATCTGGTACGTTAAACAAAACGCTAGAAGAGGAGGAGAAAATAAAGTTTCCTTTCATTTCATTTCCATAACGCTGACGCTTGAAGGTCAAAGCCATCAGGCTCCTGGTCACCTGACACAAGCACTGTCATGTTTGCTCATCAGAAATATTGCTTTGTCTTCTTCGTTGGTTATTTCACCTGTTCATCTGTATTAATATTATGTATTACAGCCAGGAAGAGGAGATGTGTGGTCTGTCAGCAATAAACACATTTTAATTGTCTATCGTAAATAAAATGAGACTTTTTATTGATAACCTGTATTGTTAAATAATGAATTGGCAATCAGAAAATCAATAAATACAGTCGCAAATAATAAATAAATAAAACACATGTCAGTCTGGCTCAAATGCACGCACACACACACACGCACACACACACACACACACACACACACTCAGATCTCCTGGAGGTCTTCTGTCCCTGATACAGAGGTTTCACAACTCTGTTATAAAGAAACAGTGTGTGTGTGTGTGTGTGTGTGTGTGTGTGTGTGTGTGTGTGTGTGTGTGTGTGTGTGTGTGTGTGTGTGTGTTGTAATCAGTGTACCAGCGCTCTAATGGCTCACATCTGTTGGAAGCAGACTTCAACAAACCATGAAACCCTCAAAAAACATCCGCTGATGTGAGTTACTGAAGTTTTACTTTAAATCTGAGACGTTCAGCCTCGTGAACGTGTTCATATTCACTCAGCCCTGACGCCCACGTTTACACTTTTATCACTATTTCATGACACAATTTGCAACAACATTATCATGCATCAGTCAATATCCAGTGTGTGTGTGTGTGTGTGTGTGTGTGTGTGTGTGTGTGTGTGTGTGTGTGTGTGTGTGTGTGGCCTGGGGTCCTTACTGCTATCTCCATCTTGTATGTCGGTGGGGATACACCTGCTTCAGCCCTGATTTCATGCTCGCTGGCAGGGAATCAAACAGCTTCAGTAACGTCTGTGACTGTTTCTTTAACGCTGCAGGAGAGATTAGGGAACGTTAGCGTTGTGTTTGATAAGATATGAGATTGCGCTACGTGCGTTATCCTGCATCTGTTTTGGCTGAGCTGACAACTCTGAAAATAGGTTTGATGAGGAGCGCTTAAAGTTGATTAAGAAGAAGAAAAATCTGGTCTGGATTACTCACAAACAAGTCAAACACACACAAAATAAAAACACGCATGCACACACTCACGTAGAACATGAGCATGGACACAACTTTAGACTTTTCATTGTTTCATTTCTTCAGTTATGAAGCAGAGAAAACAACGTTTCTCAAGCTCATTTCTACGCCGTGTTGCACCTGTTTGTGTCCACATCTTATTGTCTGTCAGGTGGGAGGAGCTTCTGAGTGTACAGTACATGTGTGTGTGCACGTCGTCCATCCTTCGCTTTTCTCAACAACAACCATCCGATCATCTTCCCCCTCAGCGGCACATTGCTGAGGCCCGGAGACCTGCAGGGTCGAGTGCAATATTAGCGTGTTGCGTTCACACTGCCTGTTGGATTAAGTTCATTTTAAGGGTTTCACTGCCAAAGAGCATGCTGGGTAAAGCTCTCTGGCATGCGCTCGCTATAACGTCACAGGTTACAGCACCAAACAGCATGCGGAGTGCAGCTCGCTGAGGAAGCGAGCTGCTGAGAGCTGCTCGCCATCGCTCCACCACGGACAGGCGCATCTTAAAGAGCCCTGCACTCGTCTTCAATTAAAAAACAATAAATCATCACACTTAATGTTCGCGGCGTTTAAGAGCGACCCATTACATCAAGAAATTTATGCCCGCCTCGATCAGCTCTGAGCGTCGCCATCACCCGATGGAAGCAAATGGATGTTTCAATCAGTGATTCACGCCTCTGCACCTTCCAGAAACGCAGTCCCACCATCCAGAAAGCATTAAACCAGACCAGAAACTTGGCAGCAGCGGCGCAACTGTTAAACATTACACTTGCTTTAGGAAAACTGTTTATGCCCTTACAGGGTGAAATACAGTCCAGCGTGACATCTGAGGACAAGCTCCAGGTTTCAGTCAACACGCCGTAAAACTTCTGTACAAATGTGCGTGTGCATTTTGAGATGTTTCACGTGCTGCTTGGTGAAGGTGTGGGCGAACGCCACCGCTCTTTAGCAGGGGGTCGTTGGCATTTTGTCATCGTTATAAATAAACTTTGGGTTGTTCTGCAGCCAGCCTGCCCACAAATAGGAACAATAGTTTGACTAGATGGATGCCAGCGCATGCAAAAACAATTAGCAGGGATAATTGGTGTTATTGTTCTTTCCTTCACACCTCCTCACCCGTGTGATTGGCCTGCAGTAATCATTTCTGGTCGCTCTGTTGGGGAAAGCAGTGAGGTATTCTGGGACTTTACAGTCGTGAACATGCGTGAACTCTTCACTGTGCAGCACTGATTCGTGTATGAGCTGAAATTGCTATTGTCTATTTTAACAATCAATACTGTATGAACGCAAGCGCAAAAGTTAACCGTAGAAAAATATAAACAAAAAATGTTACCAGCATTTCCACATCTGAAAATTGCTTCAATTTCACACACACACACGGTTCTTCAGCGTTGTTGTTTTTTAAAACATTTTTCCCCAAAATATGTACATTTAATCCATGAATTAGTAGCTGTCAAAACTTATAACATCTGCTGCTTCAAGAAGTTGTGTTGACTAGTTTTCTTGTGCTCTGAATACTCAGAACTGAATTTAATTTAAATAACTCCTAAACATGCATACATATGGATACCTTGGAAGTGTACATGAACACCATGAGGAAACCTCGGCTCCTCCTTCCTTCCCTATCTCCTTCACACCTCCACACGCAGCCTCCTTTGTCCAGCGGTAATTGAGCGGGTGGGCGGCAACAGCTGATGTGGTGGTGGGAGGTTAACGTCTGCACAACAATGACTCACAATGCACACTGACCCTTATCATACACAAACACACACCCACCTGATCAGCGCTCTCAGACGTCACCGTGACGGCGTCCCACTGAGCTGTTTGTCTCCCGTGTCGGCCTCTTTCCACCATCTTCTGCCAATCTCTCCAACAAAAGGTGCAAATGGTGCGACTTTCAACGGACACTTTCCAGAAGGAAGTTTCACAAAATGTGCGTGCGTTATCATTCCCTCTCATCCCTGAATCACTAAGCTCTTCATTTACATCCGGAGTCTCCAGGGAGGAGGTCCTCTGATGGCGAGGCCCTGGATTTATACGCGGGACTCAACCATCATTCATCCTCGCTCCCTTCAGATAGGCGGCCTTTTAAAGGTTAATTGCTCCGGCCGATTGCTCTCCCTCCCGCTTGCTAACGATGGTGCACTCCTCGATGATGATGTCATTGAGTGGCTGAACCAAAATATCTCTCCGACTACTTTGGTGATGGCTCCTCACTTCAGAAGGGCAGCGCAGCGTCTCATCTGCTTCACCGCGGTGAAGCAGCTTCTGGCAGCGTGAGGAAAGGCCAGCGAAGATGAAAACAAGTTCTTCCTCTCCTACTTTAGTTTAATGGATTGTCTTTTAAAAAAAAGGTCTTGATGACATTCAAAACAGCTAGCACCGTAACTCAAAATGTCAAAGAAAAAAAATCACATGATCATCTGCGACTGTGACTGAACAAACACAGTGAAGACCACGAGGACAGTTTAGAAGCATTTTAAAGCATTTTGAAGTTTTTATTCCTCAATCTACAAGAGATTGACACAATTATATAAACTATTTTGGAATTCAGTCTTAATGTTCAAAAGAAAATTGATAAATGAAACATCAAGACGTCCCTTGACCAAATATAAAGTAAAATACCTGTTTTACACTTACTATTGATTGTATTAGAAACGTATCCACACAACCCATTTAACAGAAATATCTGTTTTTTTTAGATAATCTGATATAAACTCTATAAAGTAAATGTGTTTTGTTTAAAATGTCTTCTGACTCACTTCACCAGCATCCGTTCACATCCTGGAGGAAAACAAATGAATAGAAAATCTAATAAATGTAGGAGCGAATGCTCTAACAAAGGTCAATGTTTTGTCTTCTGCTCCAGACTTGTCATTTCTGAAACAGAGACACGCGATAATCTCATCATGAGCAGGAACAAAGTATTGGAACTGGGCCCGTCGCCAATTGGCGTCCAACCGAGTGAAGCGGCACAAGAGGAACTGAACAATACCAGTTTCCTCCACCTGAGAGGTGAGAACTTCTTAAACTGTTCCAGTGATGAATCCTGTTGATGGGGATGCTCATCAAAAACCTTCCAGAAGAAAAACAAGAGAGAAAAAAGCCAGCTGATATTAGAATTTCGCAGCTTGACGAGGCCAGTTATGCAGGTGCTTCATGGGAAATGAGTATGCAGTATCCATTTATGATGGCCATAAAAAGGCGTGAACCCTGATGGGCTTCCCTGCTTCAGGATGATGTTATCCTCCATTACTACCCACCACATCTATCGCTCAGGCTACTCCGCCTTCGCCTGCGTCAGGCGGCGAGGCGGCCCGGTGCAGAGGAGTTCACATTCGCTCTCCACTCATGTCAACGAGTGCATAAACCGCCACGTGTCCACTTCAAATGTCCAAGAAACCTATTCATGTGGAGACTTATTGGAATAGAGCGTCGGCTAAATGCCCAAGATGGGAATGGATGGAGGGAGCTGAGAAGACTTTGGACATCAAATCTGCGCTGGAGGTCAACTAAACAGCACATTTAGAGGAAAAGGACATTTATTTTTTAGACAATTGCCTCAAAACTGGAGCGTGTTACCATCGCTGAGGACTGAACTCAACTGTGGCGTTGACTCTTTCTGCTTTCTTGGCCAACGTTTTAATGAGATGAATGTAAGTGACTCACAGCTACAAGGCCACAGAGAAATTAAACTGGCACGGGAGCGTGTGCATGCAGTCCATTCTCAACTTAAAGTTTACACCTGGAGCGCACTGGAAATAAACTCTTGTGTTCTGCAGCATTTGGAAATTGAAGCTTCGTGGATAGTTAACATGTCTTTGAGATTTGACAGAGTAGCGTGTTGTTGATGTGAGAGTGAGTCTAAACAGCTTTGTGCGTTACACAGACACTGTTCACTGTACAGGAACATTTCACTGTCAGAAACTAAATTGGAGTTTGACGTCTTAAACTAGTTGGAATATACAACATGGCTGACTCATATACAACATGGCTGCCTAAAATACAACATGGCTGACTAATATACAACATGGCTGCCTAATATACAACATGGCTGACTCGTATACAACATGGCTGCCTAAGATACAACATGGCTGCCTCATATACAACATGGCTGCCTCATATACAACATGGCTGCCTCATATACAACATGGCTGCCTCATATACAACATGGCTGCCTCATATACAACATGGCTGACTCATATACAACATGGCTGGCTCATATACAACATGGCTGCCTCATATACAACATGGCTGACTCATATACAACATGGCTGGCTAATCCCTGCAGATGACCGTCATCGGCTAAACTGCGTCATAATAATAATTTCATCAAATTAAGGCGTCTGGTTCTCGTCTGGTAAAAGTACTGAACTGCTACTTTTGTTTTTATGAACTTTCCCATCTGATTATTTACAACTTTCAACTTTCAGCCAATTTTTTTTGGCTCTCTTCCGGTAATTTTAAAGTGGGCTCTAAAACAGTTATTAAGGTCGCAGTTTGTGGAGGACTCCAGTGGCAGGCAAAATGTTCACACACAGGCAGGTAGGTAGGTAGACAGGTAGACAGGTAGGTAGACAGGTAGACAGGTAGGTAGGTAGGTAGGTAGGTAGGTAGACAGGCAGGTAGGTAGGTAGGTAGACAGGTAGGTAGGTAGGTAGGTCGGTAGACAGGTAGTTAGGTAGGTAGGTAGGTAGGTAGGTAGGTAGGTAGGTAGGTAGGTAGGTAGGTAGGTAGGTAGCCAGTCCACTTCAGGCATAATAAATGAGATAGTGAGATTTTTTTGTATTTCATTTTTATGAAAGGCAGAATTAACATAACATATAACATTAACATATGGAAGCCCATTTCTGTCACACAAAAAAAATTCAACTCTCAGCAGGATATGGACACGCCCATGAGCCTGACCGCCGGACAAAATAAACAATAAAAACGCCCTCGTTCTTTAAAAAAAAGTTCACACTCATCCATCATGGAGTCTCGTTACAAGCAGCATGAAGTAACTCCACTACAGACAAAACAATCATGAACTTCTCAGCTGCGAATGACACAATAAAGAAATGTATTAAACGTGACAGTGGCGATAATATTGTACAAACGGCCTCCATGTTTTACCAGCAGACCCTCCCAGTAAAACCAACAGGATCAAACAGTAGAAAGAGGTCACACGGACAGGTTCCAAAACATTGTTAGCACCGGCCGGCCACTGGTTCAAAGCTCTGTGAGATTAGACTGGGCAGGTAACAGCGTGGACACACATGATTAGGTTTAGGGGCCTGGAGGTTAGGAAAAGGTAACGCTGCAACTGGAAACCCGATGTGACCAAAAGTTAAGACCTGTGAGGTTTTTTCCCAGGGAGGGAACAGGATGGGAATGGCAAAGATGGGCTATTATTGCTATAAATCCCCCAAAACACAGCGTAGGAAATGATTTATGTGCATAAATCTGCCTAGTGGCGAAAAGATGGCGGATCGCGTTACTGTTTCTGTGTTTGTGCATCTGGGGTTCACGGGTGGTGCGTAACTGATCCCAGTGTACACACCTAAGATTTTGCGTGAGTTGGCAGCGACATCTCTCACATCATCAGATCATTTGTCCTGCATATACAGTGATTAGTGAAGGCACCCGACGCTTTGAGCAAAAGATCCCAGCATTTGATGAAGCATTTCATGTCCGTTCAGACAGAATATAATACAGTTGACAGGTGTTTAATGAAGGAATAGACTCATAAGGGGCTCAGTGTTCTTATGCAGTGTTGATATGGGGTTTCCTATGAAGGGTATGTGTTCAACTAAACCTACGTTAGTAATAATTAGCTCAGATAACAAGTATTAAAATGTATGTCAAGTCAAGCTGTTTGATGCTCCAGAGCTTCTCTTTACAAAGAAAGCGTTCCTTTAAGTGTTGAATCATAAATTACACTAATTCAGGATGTGGTTTTTGAGAAAAAAGCCACTTGCACCTGTCCATCACATGAGTTTCTCAGCATGTTTAGGAAGTTCAGGTTTCTATATCCTACCAGACCCACAGCGCTGATCTTCTGTTCCAACACAGTTACTTTATTCCACGTGGAAGCAGCGACTCTCAGACCTTGCACCAACAGCCACGTGATGGAAAGAGATTGTTCTCTTTTTTCCCCCATCTTTCCTCGTTTCCCACCAAATTACAAATGCATTTTATTAATCAGAACGATATCTGGGCCACCGAGGTGAAGGCCAACACCCTTCATGGAAAATACGCAACCTCCTTAGATCCACGAAGGAGCTGAAGGAAAAGAACACAACGCATCTCAGAAGGTCAGAATAGTTCCACATCAGATCCAAACTTAATAATAAGCAATCAAATGCTGAAGTCTGATTCCACCAACCATACGAGACCATTCTACCCATCTTCATCCAGCATGGTCTTCCTCTCAGTGACAGCGATGATGATGATTAATCTAAAGTTAATGGAAGTAATTTGCTGATGAAAAGAACCAGCTGAGGTCATTATCCAGCTTGTACAGTGGAAGAAAGCATCTCCATCCCCATGGCTAGATGACACCATCCTTCCATCCTTCCCTCTCTTCTTTTCTCGCTGCCCTCCTTCTCTTCGCTCCCACTGAGGACTTTCACTTTGATTTGGTGAGACACAGCAGGGAAAAACAGAGTCGTCGATGGGTTGTGATCACATGTAAATCCCTGAGGATAAACCACCAGCCCACATCAGATACAGAATGGAGGGAACATGGAGGGTCTCCCAATGAAAGGGAAGACACTGGAAGATAGAAATAAACCATTTGTCCATAATCAGTCTCTTTGGAATGGATCAAATCAAATCGCGACAGCAAGCTAATGACTAGCACGCTAAGGCCTAGCACGCTAGCTAGCATCAAGCTTGAGAAACTCAAGCCAATGTTCTTTTTCTTTTTAATAGTCTTATTTTCAAAGAGGATCTCCTTTGTCCTTTCTGAAGCTGTATAATAAAGGGTTAAAGGTTTGGGGGAGCTGAAACATGCTGTGTTTTATAACATTAACAAACACCAGACATCCATAGAAACATTTCAAAGCTCATTCATTGGAGTTTTTTGATAATATCGTAATAGTAGTGTGAGTTTTTATAAGAGCTTATTTCAGCTAAAGGCTGTTCCTAGCATACTCCAACATGAAGGTGGATCACGGCCGTGTGACACGAGTCTGACTCTCCGCCGCCCATGAAGTCTACACCCATTGATGTATTTTACGTGGCGTTCTCCTTGGCTACCTACAGTCGCAGCGTCCTGTGTTTAGCGCCACCCAAGACGTTTGTGATTGTTTAAAGAAATACAAACAAGCCGCAGCGTTTTCCCGCCAACACCTGAATGATAACGTGCGGAGCCTCTTTAGCGCTGACGCTGTGGAGACAGGGCTTCCTCACGGGACGACCCCGAATCTAATAACTAAAGGATTCAGTCTGTTGCACTGACATCAGTGAATCCGTCACTCTGCAAAACAAAGAGGATAATCGTTTGATCAAATACTGTGCAACTATGTCAGATACATTGTGCAGCAGCAAGTATTACTATTCAAGCTTGCAGTGATAATTACTCACAGTTTCCTCCGTTGAGATCATCACAGCACAAATATACAAACAGTACACAAAAAAACAAACCAAGACAACTGCTGTTCAGTGTTGCTAAACGGAAAAAACAACATGTTTTCTCCTGTGCATCCCAAAGCATCTTCAGTGTTTGTGTCACCAGGCCGACCCGTGATTGGATGTCCTCTCGTCGCGGTATCGAGTGCAGCGATCGCTGGTGGGGTCATTTCAACGTATGTGGAAATATTCAGAGGCTTCTTAGGAAGAAGAACATTTCTATTAGCAAACATAGGATGAGCTCACAGAGAACGGATGGAAGGAGTAAAAAGCAGATGAGAGCTCGGAAACAGCGGCTCGCTCATGCAGTTTATTAATACGACATAAAGATGATCCATTGAAACAAACAAATGAAATGACTTAACCTGTTTTGGGGGGAAAGTGCAGTCAAGGAGAAACATGACATGGCAGATCTGTAACGATGTCTGGAATGTGTTTAGGACGCAAAATCAAATAATCTAATTCATCTGTAATCCAGTTAGCGCAGAGAGCACATGCAGTCCTCTGCAGGGCAATCTGCTGGCAAATGCTTTCTAATTCATTCACTCACATACGTGTATGAATATCTCCCTTAAACAAGATGTGTTTGTATGTTTAAGTCAGATTAAATTCTACTAAATGGGACTGTTTCAACACATTCATGTCAATCTAAATGAGAGAAAAGTAGTTTTGATTCAACGCTGAATGCTTTTTAACAAAGCGTCCTGCTCTCGTTCGGCTCCTCGTCTCCGTGACATTAACTTCAATTAATGACTTCACATGCTGGGACTTGATAGCGGCCAAAGGTCATTGTTTCCATGCCCGAGGTGGGAGACTCTCTGTGTGTCGGATCAACATGAATTATTCTGTTAGACTTGAATCAGTCTGAGAACAAACGCTGCGTTCAGGTTCTCCAGGATAACACATGCAGTCAAACATACGGATAATATTAATAATGAAAACATGTGAAAACAGTCACTGCGCTGTGGAACGTTTGTGTTTGAAGAAATGTTTTCACTGAACAATGAAATAAAACATGTAAACATTGTGTAAATTGAGGCGATCCCTCCTTTTTACTATCCACTGATACTTTATATATTACTCTCATTTGATCTAACTTGAGTTTAGCAAATAATCAGAAATAAGGTTAAGTGGAAAAAAAATTGTGTCAGAATAAATAAATACATTAAAAAAAAACAATCTCAGTCTCTTGAACTTTACATTTGATCCGAGGAACAATGGAGACCCCGCCCTTTCCTGGCTGGAAAGGACGCTGGTCAGCAAGATGGACTTCAAAGTTTCAAAGTGTGAGACGAAGAAAAGAGGAAATGAAGAGATTTTGCTGGGCTGCTCCTCCAGCTCACGTTACAGAGAGAGGACGAGGAGACCGAAGTTCTGGATCCTCTGGTTGGATATTCCCGTGTTGTCCTCTGATGCTCATATCCACATCGTCTGGCTCAAGGTTACCTCCACCATGCGAATTGCAAAACTGGAATCTGTAATGTTATTCGATCCTTGTGACTCATGTTTGATTGTAAAAGGTGTGGCCAACAAGGAAACTAATCGCTTCAAATTGCATCATAGCAGAAAACAGCGTTGCAATCACACCACGAGAAACCTCCTTATTTCACCTTCATACACACTAACTCAACACAAACGTGCACGTTTCACCCGACGCCGGCACACACCAACACACCAACACACCACGGATTCCCCCAAATCCCAGCTGTGGCTCGTTGGTCTTTGATATCTCATCAAGGCAACGACTGCAAAGGGAAAAGGGCTTGAATGGGCGAGGGAGAGAAAAATAACATTTAGCCTTTACACTGGGGGGAAACAGCTCAACACTGTGCAGACCTGAGCCCTCCGGTGCCTGGCTTTCCGCAGGACCACCTAAAAAGCAACTCTTCAAACCCAGGAAGCTCTGAGAAAAGTCAGGGGTTTTCTTTAATGGACAACGCCCTCGCCATGTGCTCATCAGGGGAAGGTTCACACTGTGTTGATGAGGCCGAGCTCGGGCCGCACGTCAGGTACGCGCTCGGTTTCATTGCAGCCGATCACAGCCGTGCAGGAGATGGAGTCCGGCTCGGCCCATCGCCTCTCGCTCGCACAAGGTGAGGTGTGACTGCAAAGCCCGAGTAATGCTACTGGCTTCAACATGCTAGCGCTAACATCATCTGCACTTCTTTTCTTAGCAGAGGAGCTCTGTGTTTACACTGTGCAGATGGCTAATCTAATGCGGCTCTGCACTCTCACCAAGCCACGTCCAAGACTAACATTATGAAATGAGCGGCACAAATTACTATAAAAATAGAGGGCTGCTTTAAAATAAACCCAGCTGATTTTACATTTACTGAAATATTAGTTCATCTGAGCTCCATTCCACGTTTTCTTTTTTTCAACCACAATCTCTCTCTCTCTCTCTCTCTCTCTCTCTCTCTCTCTCTCTCTCTCTCTCTCTCTCTCTCTCTTCACCTTTTCAGTTAAAAAATCAAATGTAAACAACTGACCAGAGTCTGTTTGTTCTGGTGACGGCCGAGGTGAAGTTTCCTCTTCTCAACAGATCAGTGGGTCTGTTGGATGATATGCAGAAGCTACAAAAGCTCTAACATACATGGATGTACAGTAACGGCCACGTGCAGCTTCTTAATCGTTATATTCTACATGGTTTTAAGCTTTCAATGAGTTCAATAGTCAAATAAAGATGCCCTTTGAAAGCTTTTGGAGACATGGAAATCACAACGTCGTCACAGCATCGTCCTCTTGCTTGGAGAAATAACCTGATTGGCACACGTTTGATTGACGTCTGGTTATTGTGCAGAACTGGACATTTATAATGAGTTTAAAACACTGAAGGTATTCACACATGCATAAAAGATGCTTCAATCATATCATACATTAGTGACTAAACACATTAATATGCAGGGATGGCTTCAGGCTAGAAGACACTGAACAGGCTTGACAACAGTCTAAATCATATCCAAATAATAAAAATACTGTTTTTTCAATTGCTAAAAATACAGTATAGTGGCGCAATGACTGGAACGTTATTTTGGAACACAGAAAAGCAGAAAAATACAATAAATTGAGTTCATACTTTCCATTTTTGCCCTGCTGCGATGGATAAGAACACCAGGAACCAGACCATGACTAAAGTGGAAGGGTATCGTGTAACAGTCTGCTTTACAAATGAAGCTTTGTGTGTTTGCATGTTGCTCAGCTACAGAACAGAAGAGCCAGCGACTCCTGTGCAACACACTTTGGAAAATGGTCACAATCCTGCACAAAGAAAAAGAAACGCTTGGTGCAGCGCCGCAGCGTAGAAGTGATGATAGCAGCTAAATGATGCTGGACTTTGAGACATGAGCGTGATGCTGGCACCGGAGAGAAGTAAGTTTATACTTCACGACGCAAATAAATCACTATTGTTGTGCCGAAACCTGTAATATTATTGTGTTGTGAATCTTAATTACGTTGTTTGTCTTGTTGAGAAAATCTGAAAATCTCAGCAGAAGTTTCTGAAGAATTATCTGTGAAATGAGTTAATCTGAACTCCAACAACAGAACACAATGCTGCACAACAATTACATACATGCATACATGCAGACATGCATACATGCAGGCATACATACATACATACATGCATACATACATACATACATATATACATACATACATGCATACATACATACATATATACATACATGTTATTGCTCCACATTCATCATTGAGACATTGAACAGGAGAGTCGTGACATGCAGTAATAAAGCTGGAGCAAGAAGAAACCATTTAAAAAGTTTATTTTAAGAATTAGGAAGAATTTAACTTGACCTCTCTGTCATTTTCAAATAGAATATAAATTCATATAATGATGCCCTCTTTGGTTGAACTCGAACATTTTGAATTAAATAAACAGTATTTTACTTTAAATTAGTTTCAAGAAGCCCAAGAACGTATTCTTGGGAATAGATTATTAACAGTATTAATGTTTAAGGAAGTAATCCTTATCTTCACACCTGAAAGTTAGTCTCTCTCTCTCTCTCTCTCTCTCTCTCTCTCGGCTGTCATGGGAACAGTCAGAATAAAGTGCAGTGTTAGAGTCATTATGGCGTCGAGCTGGTGAGGCTCAGCGTCTCTTCCATCGGGAGGAGATCCAGGTGAAGCTCCTGTGGAAATGTTTAATTATAGCTGCATCATAATCTGCACTTTCCCTTCATGTTGGATTCATGAGTCCGTCATTGTTGACCGTCACACAAGTCAAGCTGTTCTTTAATAAACAAGCCATATTTTAAACTGGAGGAAATCTTTTCATCCAGATTTCCATCTAAATATAGTGAATTCTAACCGGATATGAAGACAATTGGTAAAAGGGTGAATGAATTATATCCTCTGCTAGATATTTGGTTCATATTTTAGAACTATGTGAAAAGAAAAGTCGAACAAGAGTCAGTCAATACATCAGATTTTTGAGAACCAGGTGATTACATTATGGAAATATGCAATATGTGTTTGTTTCATGTGATTTACAGTCTCCTTGTCGCTCCACACCAATCAAAAGATTTGTCTATTATCAGCATCGTGATATGTTTACAAACTCTGCTGGAATCAAAACACCGAGGCTGTAATTTGTATAATTAAACGAACTTGCCATTACTTCATCTGTCATGTTTTTATAACAAAGCAGAGTAGAACAGTCACTCGTGCGCCAACGTCTCCAGCTCACATTACAACATGATGTGTGCATGACAGTCCTGAATTCAACATGTTTCCACGTTGCTTTCACACACAATTACAATTCTGACGAATTTTGGACGGCTCCTAAAATACAAAGAAATTCCCTTTATTTCTTCATTTTCCAACATGAAACACTTTTTGTGTTTTACTTATTTGTATGTGTGTGTTTTATACATAAATTACAATAAATACCGGGTCCAACTCACAGAGCATTCACATGGACCAGATAATAAAACATTTCAACTTTGTCATTGCATTTACAAATTGTTCTGCAGAAGTAATCAATACTGACGGACCGAATGAGAATATCATCCCTAAACCCTGCTGCACCGGCACTGAAGTGGCACATTTTCGTAAACTGACTGCGAATCAGGAGCAAAAACTGAATAAATTAGAAGCAAAAATGATGAAAATGAATGAAAACAGTAGATAAAAAGACAAACGTTGAAGCGGTGAGAGATGGCGGCTTCATCTGAGAGGATGTTAAGCTACGTAGCTGCTGGTGGCGCCCGTCTACACTTATCTCCTGTAGCTGCCCCCCCCACACAGCGACATGCAACCCCACTATGCATTACAGGGGGGCGGGGGGGGGGCATGACATCAGCCTGGCTTACGGCCTCGGTAAGTGTGGATGTGCACGCTGAGTCAGGCTGACATCATGCTGGACTTTCATCCGCCTGGTAGCGATGGCGCTGCCCTCCTCTCACCGACCCCCCACATCCTCGCTCTCCTCCGCCACTTGATTGCTTTCTTCTTGGACTCGGAGGCGTCCATCTGTCAGCAATCATGTGCCCTTCAAACCCCAGACTGGGCCATTGTTTGCCAATTTGCCCCACCTGCCAGTAATCTTCCCCTACAAGGCAGCGGCGCTGGTTTCCGAATCGGATTGTTTGTTTCCCCTCGGATGCTAATCACCTGTTTGTTTTGAAAGTCCTACAGAACATGTCAGGAGACGCCGTGTCGCGGTGTTTGTGGGCGAGATCGAGCGGCGATGGAGACTCTGAGAGCTGGACGACTCCAACGAGACCAGCTGAGGACAAAGATAACTTCTGCAGGGCAGCCACTGCAGAGCTGTCCTTGTTTTATTCTGCTAACACAAGAAAACCTGATGAATTCTTTTCAATTTGACTTCATGTACGTTTTGATAAATGTAACATTCATATGAAGATATGGTAATGTTTCTCTCATCAGCTTGAAATGAGCCAAAGAAGAAGTTTCTGCTTTATCGCACTGACTAGAGCTGTTTCTCAGAGTCAGACATCTCGGGACCTTTCACGCTGTTTGACTGACGACTGATTCCTGGGAAATAAAAAACACAGAAGACATGACATATTAGCATATTGTGATGGGAATGTCAACCTTTCTGAAGCAACTGCAGCTCCAGGATGACAACGACAGTGAAGACCAGGGGCGTGAGGCGTTCAATGGCTAACTCATGCCACTGGTATCGAGCTGGGAGTTACAGTATGTGATGTAAAATAACATTTTAGATCCGGCAGCTGTTATACTGAAGTATGCAGATAGATAATCAGTTTTATTACCACTTAAAATCATTAATAAATCAGATATTTGAATGCAAGCATGGTTACATGCTTTTGCTGCTATATTAATGCTGTGAATGGCATAAAGAAAACCTTTTATGAAGTTTTTACTTTTTTTTTTAAAGCACAAGATGATGGGAAATATGAAGAAAAAAACAAAACACATAGCTATTGGATTTATAACATAACACAGTTCCATTTCCCACAGTTATTCCACACTGGAAATCTATTTTGAGCAGTAAAATTACTGCAGTGTGTTTCATACAGTCCAAATGAATGCTGCATGCAAAGAAACACTTCTCCTTCCACCTCAAAACCCACAGGTATGGGGCTTGGATATCCCGCTTGGCTGAGGAGGAACCAGCAGATCTTTGCGCCGGAGAATCACGTCATCGAGCGAGCGGCGACCGAGGTGCCGCTTTGGCCTCTTAATCATGGAAGAAACGGTGTTCAGTGTGCAGCGGTGGGTTCAAGCTCTTTTATTTACAAAGGGAGAGGGCGGGTTTAGCTTTAGAAGAAACAAGAATGTCTCATATGTTTGCCTTTGTATTAATTAAACCGTACATTTTATGACATACCCGAGCCAGGATGCATCATGGGGTTTATTAGCCAGCCTAAAATGTTTTAAAAAGTTCTAATTTATTATTTGAAGGTGTCTAAATCAACTCCAAATCTTTGCCCAAAGCTAAAAACTACTTAGTAATCTTTAATACTTATGACCCATTTCACAACATTTATTAACACAATTATGAGAACTAGTCCTCCTGATGTGCATCTGTTTTTCTTTCCCTTCACTTGCATAACTCATTTCACTTACGCTCTACCATGACATTGTTCTGCTCACACACTTTGAAGTGGAGCCCATATCTGAAGGTTTTGACTTTCCCACATTTTATAATAAAAACCTACTCATTTCTCCACTTTGGTGAACACGGCCAGCGCCGAGCCAAACAAGTTAAGCCCCAAATAATGAGGAAAGTGTATTCGTAAAACTCTCAGCATCTGGGAGCGGTTGTTTGGGACGAGGCATCATCAAGGCGTCTTTGGCCCGGTTCATCCACGCTGGAAACACATTCTTTCCAAAAATCCGGATAAAAAACAAAACAAGTGTTACGGCGGTGCTGCGGGCTCACTGGGAAACACCACCATGAACCAACCAGCCGCTCGCTGTTAGAACCACGACCAGAACCGACTCAGGTGGCTTTGAGCTGGAAAACAGTGGCTGTCACAAGGAGGGAGGCGATTCTTCACCTTGATAACGCGCAAATGATTTGGTGAATTAATCTTTCTAGCTTCATCTGTGCTTTTCCTCCACAACTAAGCATGCTTAAAGTATTCATTATAAAATGGTGTCTGATTTTTATCAGTTTCATTAAGTTCATTATCTATAATTAAGGAGTAAAATGTTTTAGCGTAGCATTAAACTCAGATTTAAGGTAGTTCTGGGATCTTGTTTTAAGTCCCTTTGGTTAATCCTGTGATGAACTTGGAGCCATCGAACAGCACCAGCGTTAGTTCACTGTCTGATGACACAATGCACGTGCACTGAAGCCTCATTTGTCCTGGCAGGTCCATCCCAGAGGTCTGTGAAGGAGGCTGTGATGGTGAAGAGTCAGGAAGCATGCGCACGTGAACGTGGGCCGCATCGTCAGCCACTAAGTACTAAAGCAGTTTACAATGCCTTGCTTAAGGGCAACTCAGTCATAAATGCCAGCGGAGTGGAAAACCCATCCTGTTCCTGCCCCCGACTCTGATTTCCCTCGTTGCTTTATGAATCTGACACATGGACTATAATGAATGATCTCGAAGCAGAAAAGTCATCTTTTACAAAAATGTTCCAGTGTGTGTCTATAGTGCAAAGTCTGTTTATGTTAATGTAAAAATCTGATTGCTTGGCTGCGACTACCTGTTGTATAATCCGCAGTTAATCACTGGAACACTGTTTTTCTTAAACGGCAATAAGTTCCACTCAGTAACTCAGTTAGCAGATGCCTGATGCTATCGTATCCTGATAATCTGCATGTGTGTTGTTTTTTTAACACGGGATCCAATTTATTATCAAAAGATATTTCAAAAGATATTTTCCAAAAATGCTCACATAACTATTTTGGAAGAAAAATGCTTTCCTTGAAATGTATGAGTGTGGTTCCTCCTAAATATAGTGGCTCTGACTGCAAGAATTTGGTAAAGCAATACAGTCGCTGTATGTTACAATTATCATTTTGTGACAACAGATGGAAACTTTTACCTAATGGAGCATTTTTCACTTAAAGAATATCTTATTTCCATTTATAAAATCTAGTGCTTCAAGGATGAGACTGATTTACTAGAAATATGTTTTAAAAAAACACCTTTTAAGTAAGTTATTGGCGTTGAAAGCTGCATAAAAGACCCCACAAGTCTGGAGGAAGTGCAGCGAGCAGATAAGGACCACGTGGCAGTGAGAGCTTTGTCCTCTGACTTTGTGCTCGGCCGGTCGGATAACGAGTGTGAGGCTGGATCAACTTATTCATCGGCTTTATCGTCCGCTGCCACGCTGTAATCTTAAAGATGCACGTACCAAAGCGCCGGAGAAACCAAACCCCTGTCACGTGTCTTTATCACTTGGTATGAAAACAAAGGGCCCAATAATAGCCAGAGGAATATCTAGTGGGTGAAAAACTATGAAATGCATTACAATCCAAGCAGTTTAGATACAACACTTGTACTTCATATGTTGTGGTCATCTGTCAAAAATATGAGCCCACTTATGGAAACTATCTTTTAAAATATGCTTTTATTATTTTGGCTTGAAAGGTTCAGCCTCACACTATTTATAGACACTGTTTTTTTCAAGAGCCTCTTTGCCACACAGGCTTCTCCAGGCTCACAACAATCTGCTTTTTCCATGTGTTTTGCTTAAATTTCCGACACACTTTATGGTTACCCTTAATGACCTGATTATTTGTCTTCCCATATCAAAAACAGATTTCGTCCCAACAAATTCTTTCCCTTGGAAGCCGACGGGTGATTACGTTGAGGCTGCTTCTAATCTCAGATGGGTTATTAAGAAAGAAAGTACTGGTATCAATTAAAAAACACTACAGACTTCACACCGGGAGGAATGTGTTTGATGTAGCTACTTATCACAGGGAAGCTATAACGCATGCCTATTACCTAGCGGGTAAAACATCTCATACTTATGGTATCCAAGTCTGAGAGTGACCATATCCTCTGCAGCGTGTGCAAAGAGACAATTCAGCTCACACTCTGAGCCATTTCACCACACAGGGAGCAGCAGGATGCCACCATTTCCGAGTGAACCAATAAAGAAGCATGCATTTCTGAAGTCCTCCATAAAAGACATCAATTAAAAGCATGAATCATTAATTCCTCAATGCCACTGTTGCCCATAAAAGACAGGGATGGAGACAAAGAGGCCTCCACAGCTGGCAGGAAGCAAACTGATAAAACCAACATGGCAACCCCGAGTCTGAAAGCAACCAGGCTCCTCCAGTCATGTCCCGCTGAAAGCTCCATCAAAACCTGCCGAGCTCGATGGGCATCACATATGTATTATTCACTGCTGACAAGGACGTATAGAAAAGCCCGTACTGACGCCACCGTGGGCATTCAGACTCATGTTACAAAGCTGAATGGAGGATTATGTGACTATAAGGTAGTGAATGTGTCTCAGAAAGGTCAGAGAGTTTGCTCAAACACTGTATATTGAGCATCGTCTGGTGACTATGAGAGTAAAACACGGAGCGGCTACAGTTCTAGGCAATTTGATTTCCATGCAAATTTCAATTCCTTGCATGCAAATCACAGGCAAGTCCTTTCTGGACTGAATTACAACAACTGTGCAAAGAGCAGACGCAGTAAAACAGAAACCTGTTGCAGGGGAAGAACAGAGTCCCCCGTTCAATATACTAAACTGCTGACTCTATAATAAAACAAATGGCAGGTAAGCGCCAAACATTGCACGAAGGTCCCTGGAAACAATGCCAACATGCAACGTGTGTGTCTGTGTGTGTCATTAAATTGTTTTCACCCCAGCCGATGTGAAGTGCCAGTGGAACATGTAAACAGGGAGCAGTGGAAGCCTCTCAAAGGCCACGAGATCTGGAGCTACACCCCACGTTCCTTCAAAGTACTGAAGCAGTTGCAAAGGAGGGGTTGTTTTTCAGGCCCGAGAAGTGGAAACTCCAACCAGGAGGCACCCTTTGACAAGCACGTAATGAGCAAAGAGCAGTTGTTGTATATTTTGGGGGTCTGGTGGAAATGTGTAGTGAGGCGAGGGAATCCCCCGGTGCTTTAGGAATGAGAATACTTTCTGAGATGCTGGTTCAGCAGAGGCGTAACAAAAGACAGATATCCAGGCCACACAATGTACTGAACCTATGAAGACGTGGTCGAAGAGAAATAGTGCCATGGCTGCCATGTGGAGCCGAAATAAAAGACCTATTCATGGCCACAGAAAGCAAATATAATCTATAAGCTACCAACCTCGAGGTTGAATCCTACACAGCAGGAACCCGATATCAAGACATCACCGAGATGTGTCACCACCTGTTAGTATATCTGAAGTACACATTTGGTACAATTTAGTGTATTTTTTGAGCTGAGTCATGATAAAGCTGAATGTTAAAGAAGTAAAGCGAGGAAAGCCTGGGTGTGATTATGACTTCAAATAGACATGTTACCTGAGAATTAATGAAATACATACAGAGAAATGTGTTTATTTCATATCTGAAGGTAATAGATTTGACATATCTGCCATATTAGGTTAATTCTTATAACAGCTTATTTCTTATAAAGGAATTTCTGTGACGAATGATTAATGGCATAAAGAAAATGCTCTTACAGGGAAGTTATGTACTTTATGACTGTAATTTGTATTTGTGATTTTGGGCTGTAAAAATACACTGAATTGAATTACTTCATTGATTATTGGATTGGTCCTGTTAGTATAAAGACCTTCTGGGACAATATCTGCATCTTAGCCAACACAACATGTAAGTAACAGTGTTGTAGGTTTAATGCATGCTGCTGTCAGTGTGGAGTACCAGGGGCATGGTGTCCAAATACGTAAGTTAAAATCATGTTGATTTTCTACATGGACAATGTTGTGCGACAGGCTCGTGACGTTCTTCCACATACTGGAGGCACATATAATCGTCCAGGTGTAATCAGCAAATTTGACAAATTAAAAAATACAAGCCTGAGAACACTGAGAAAACCGTGAAAAGAAAACATTCAATTTGAAATTCACGGTAGTAAAATGACTCAAACTACTGCCTACTCTATTTCTCATCGAAATATCTCCACAAAGCTTCTTGAAGGCATCAAGCACTGCTGATAGCGACGCTACGCCGCTGACAAAATCTGTCTCCAGAAATAAAAGCATCTGGCAACAGTCCTCAAAACCTCTTCTGCGGTACTTCCTGCTGCAGAAGGTGTCTCTGTGTCTCTGTGAATCACACACAGACGGGTGAAAACCAAACCAGCGTCATTGTCACGGCTGGTAATAATCTCCACGTGTGTCTTGAATTGCTTGATTAATCAAACTAACAAAGACACACACACAGTTCTATCAGACCTGTTAGCATTCAAATGGGTAGCAGCCACTGGGAGCTCTACCTGAGAATTAAGTGAAGGCAGATTGGAAGCCTGACGAGAAATTTCCTACTTCCAAGGTTGTATGGAACAAATTAGAGTGTAATGCCTGGAGATCCCAGAGATATTCTGAGACTCTTTGGACTGATGAGGCTCTTGGATCACACACACGACGCAGACAAGCATGACGGACTGACCCGTCTGCATGTTCCCTTTGTACTGCTGGTAACTAAACACAACAAATTTAACACACACACACACACACACACTACCCTGGCACACAAACACACATGCAGATCACACAAACAGAGGCAGTCAGTTTGGAATGAGTCACCACTGCACGGGTCCGTGGAGAAATCTCAGTGAATCAGCACTCATTTTCCTATCAGCACTAATAATGTGCTTACCACTAACAGTCCGGCATTATTGAAGTTCCCTCGTGGTAAGTGGCTCAACATGCCGCCAATGTTTTGGTGTCTGAGGTCACATCCTTAAAGGAATTAAAGGCAGGCGCATCCCCCCAGCTCCAAGTGCATTGATCTCACTTAGCCAAAGGCTAGCTTACGAGCTCATGACAGAAAATGGCACTCGGATTTGTTTGTTGGGTAAAACAAAAGTGATAAGAAAAGTGTTTCGGGCCACAGGTGTGAAAGAGAGGTGAAGGCCCGCATGAGATTTGGAAATAGTGATCGGAGTTTGAAGATAGACGTTGTTTGTGATAAACGTTAAAACAACAATCTTTCTCAGTGATGAGTTGTAACAGTGAGCAGAGACGTCCAAACCTGAGTGTGAAAAATAAGCAAATGACGCCCTCATCACCCAACGCTTCTTGTGCTTTAGACAGACACTAATGTGTGTGACTCTGTCAGTAATTAGGCCAGTTACAGCTGCGTCTCCTTCCTCGGCTGCAGACTGACGTTTCCCTTTGAGACAATTGTTTTTCTAATCAGGTAATTAGAGCAATTAGCCACATTGTACCTAATTACCTGCTGTCGTTAAGTCTAATAATATTGCTCACAAACGCTCCTTAAAGGAAGATAGAGACACTTACTGAGCCTCCAACTTCGGTGTTTAGGCCAACAATGAGAGCATGCCAGCTGTTTGGCAGACTTTGCCCATGATTTTAAATATCCCTTCCGGGATTTCTTTTCTTATAATGCCTATAAAAGTTGTCATAATTCAATAGAAAAGGGATAGACTTGTGACCGACTGAACAAACCACATGGCTGTTGCATGGCCTTCAATCCACTGCTACTCCATATTTGTTTTCTTACATTTTCAGGAAGATAAAACAGGTTATCAGTCTATTGTTTTATAAAAAACTGGACGTTTGCTTGGAAAATACAACAACAAAAAGTCTCATTTGAAATACAAAAGAATGGACAGAATCCTGGGATGCAGTTCTCTGAAGCACATTAGCACATTAGCACGGCGCGGGGCAAAAACCTAAACCTTTAGATTTTGGTCAAATAATAATATAAAGACATGTACAATCTGGCCGTAGATGATAACAGTGCTGAATTATTTAAATTAATTTAAATGTTTTACTTTTTTACATGTCCTCAGAAAAAGAACAGTTTCAGACATTTAAGGTTTCTGCCTGACAGCGACATCATCAAAAGTTCAAGACTTTCAGCTTAATGACGTTTGTCGTGCTTTAAAGTCAAGCGGTGGGATTTTCTCAGCATCTGTTGAGGTTTTAAGCCGCTGGTCTCGTTCCCCGCTGTGCAGCCGACGCAGCGCGCATGTTGTTCAGCGATAGCTCCCTCCAGTCCTCTGCTCCGTTGAACACTAATTGCCTGAGAAGTGCAGAGTCAGGAGCAAAACACAAATAAGGTCAGTCTTTTGAACAAGCCTGAAGAAGTGTCTCACACTTGCAAAGACATGAAAGCGCACCGCGGGGGAACACAACACTGGGCCCGCTGCCAACTCACAACGGATCTCTGATTATCATGAGAGGGCAGTTTTGCTCTCAATCATCCTTCAATCTGAAGGGGCAGATCCAGGAGGTCTGGTTACCGAAATCTAGTGAGAAAAGACCCCGGCCAGACGTTCCCTCTTTATTTATCAGGCCTGTAATTTACTCTGAACTCTTGGTGCTTGGGAGCTCTGGTCAATACACTCTAAAAGATTGTGGAGAAAGTCAAGGAAACAGGAGAAAGTATTCTCTAAATTGAAATTCAAATTAACGGGATGTAGTTAATGTCTGTAAACTGTCTTCAAATAACTCTATACTATGAATTTGTTGTATAGAATGATGAGTTACTTTTTGATTTCCTTAGAAAAACAACTGTAATATAATGTGTTTATAGTGTTTAAAACAGGAATGTATGGAAGTCATTATTGAACCTTTTGCTGTGTCAAAGCACCCGATCCCACTAATACATCACTTCAAAGGCTTTAACGTTCAGAGATCAGAGAGTTGAAGATTGTTATTTAACTTTTGTTTTATTGTATTTCTTATTAAGCTGACAATACACAATTCATCTTTAAATATATCCAGATACGTATGTCAACATAAATGTTTTTTATCACAAGCTAATTATTATTCATGTTTTTGTGTGTTTTAGTTCCACATTTGTACAATGTGTGCTTGACATTTCATCCTGGATTAAGTCGAACAGAACTTTCTTTTCCGGGCTGCATCAGTCAGCCCGACCTTTACGCTGTGGTCTGTTCAGTTAGTTATGACATGATTTGTTGTTTTGGGGGTTTTTTCCTTTCAATATTGCCAACTAAGACGCATCCATAACAGTGAGAAATGCAGCATTCTTCTATTCTGGAATCATGCTGTTCGATATGACGTCGGATGTCGCAGACGAGGACGACACTTTGATGGAAACAATAATACAGACTGAAACTAAAATTACCGCTTCGGGCTGGCGGGCCTTCGCCAACCAGCCAGGTTGCAATTTACATCGATGATATATTGCCGTAAAGACTTAACGAAAGCTATCATGTGTAGTTTTTGATCAAATGGAAGTTGTCTCTACATTGATATGTATAATGCACCTGTCATGGTTTGCATCCTGGAAGAAGAAGTGAAGACATTGGACTCATACAAGTGTTTTAGGATCCAAATCAATAAAAATGTTCGATCCTCTTCAGGAATGGAAAGAGCTGACAGATCCTTCAGTGTGTGTGACAGATCTTCCTTCATTTGTTATCAGCAGGTGCTGGAGGTCAGAGGTCAGTACCCCTTTAAGGCCAATGTTGGTATCCACAAACATCCCCACACTCGTGTGTTGCTTCCACAGCCACATGATGGCCGACTGAACCTTTCTTCTGGTTGAGGCGTTCTTTGGTACGGGCAAGGATCAAAAGGCGTCTTTCCTGAGTTCACCAGGTCTGCTTTCCCCCATCAATGGACTCAACACCAGGTCCTACACAGTTGGAAACGCTTGCTCCCCTCGTCACATGACTGCCTAAGATACGCAACCACAGGTCCTACAACACAACTACCAAGTTGATCATCGATCTCTGGCCAAAGGTGTTGCACGTACCAGCAAGGCTTCAGAACAATCTCTCAGGTGGCAGGTGGCAACAGCTAAAGAAGAGATCATGTATTCATTCACAGTTATGACCACATAATGCAGCATAAAAGGCTGCTTTAGCATTGTCATGTAGTAGAGGTACAGTTCCATTGAATATGTTGTGCAAACAGAGAATATTGTCAATATACGAACACTGATCATGTCCACATGTTTTGGCTCTTCAGTAATGTCTGACGGGACAAATGATCCTGCATAAACGTGACGTTACATGTTGTTCCATCTGACGTCACCTCTTGTTTAGCCTGATAGGAAAGGTTTAGTTTGGGTAAATCAGTTGCCTTGTGAAAGAAAAGGCTCACCTATATTTCATAATAATGTGTTTGGACACTGTATATATCAGCTGTCTCTGCTGTTTACACCATGCAATGTTATTAGTAAGCTGATGCAATTTTGTATTATGACAACACCACATTACTGCATCACTTCCAGACCAAACTGCTCAATGCGTAATAGTTGCCAGTTTAGAAAGTGTTTTGTTTAGTTGTGTTTATTTTTACACATACTCTTGTGCAAAGAACACCACCGACAACAACTTGTCATAGTTGGCAGATAACATGTCTGTATATATTTATATATTTATCCGCATTCAATTTTGGTAATAAATGCTATGAATTATAGATCTGGTCCTAAATCAGTTGTATTACTTGTCATGTTTGAAACCAACTTGTGAATACATTTCTTTAAGTGCACCTTTGAAAGTCCATCAGGTCAGAATGACCCCAAAACGCTCGACACCACTAAGGGGAATTTTATTAGCAACCGAATGCTAGTATTTCCATTCACTTGTCTAAATGTAGACGGGTTGAGTTGCACAACAGATTGAAACATCTGCTAAAAATGTACTTTATTGCATCTGACCTGGCAAGTGTGTTACAGTCACAGTCTCTGACTCGCTTCATGTTTTAAATCACAGCTGAGACACTTTAGAATAAATGAGGATGAATGCTGCAAAGGACCTGTTTTTATTTTTTTTATCTGGGTGCAAGTTTCTCATCTAACTCGTAAGCTTCATAAAGTAGAGTTTGATCGTAGCTCTGCTGTTGTCACGTACTTCCAGACACTCTAATTTGACAGCGTCTTGAATAAGCACCTTGCTAATAGTAGAGCAGGTGCTTATTCTGTAGCGCAGCCAAGAGGCTGATTACACCGTGAGACTGTGGTCATCACTGTGTCATCAAATGTGGGATTCCAGCACCGGTTGAGGGCTTGGTTTACTGGTCATCATGAGTACCACTGAATAAGCTGCGATAAAGTGTTCCTGAACCACACAAACTTCCTTTTTTAATGACTGTAGGTCCCTGAAAGATGAGGCCCTTTTAGTGCAAAGCTTCACTGAGGATTACAGTAAAAAATAGCCCTTCAACCTTTCTTCCAGCCTTGTGGGGAAGGAAACGGGCAGCGTCGTTCAGCTAATGTCAAGCAGAGGAACAGTCGTCATGGGAGTGTGAGCAGGGGATTTCTGTCACCATCCCCTTCCTGTGGGCCGGGCCGACAGCAGACCTTAAACCCCCGAGATAAGAACTTTAAGCAGCCTCACTTCATCGCTCAGGACTAGAACCAAAGTACTTCCTAAGCTGGACCTGTGCTTGCTCGTGGTACCCAGGCAGCCGGCCATCCCTCCTCTCCCCATCGCATCAACAGCAAGTGACAGGAACCGAAGCTTCAAGGGGAATTCCTGAAAGCGTCGCCAAGAGGGAGAGCCTCGCTGTGTTTTACTTTGTGGACGTCTGCCATGTTTTGGCAGTTGACAACAGCCAGGGAAAGATGAGACAAATAACAAATTGGGATCCCAAAACAAAGTGGGTCTGCCCGAGGCCACGCCTCCGTTGGTTCCATGGTGAGCCCGAGGTTTGATTATCTCATTGGTTTATGTTTGCTTTTTGAAGTTCGCCGCATCTTGAGCCACATTGGTGACTCATTAGTGGCTCAGTAGACGGCAGAAATGGTAACCATAAACAGAGGCGTGCTGTTTGGGATGCGGTTGCACTTTGTGTTCCTTCGTCAATGCTCCTAAATAATCATAAACAATTTGTATTTGAATGATCAGTTGAGACGTATTTGTTCATTCTTGCGTCCATTGAACAGTGGCAATGACAACACTGAAAACACATTCTTAGACGTATTGTGCCAGCAGCACATACTGTACAGCTTTTTAAAGCCTCGACATGGAAAATGGCCCTACATGCAAAGCATATAAGCCGAAAATAAAGCTAACGTCCCAATGATGCAACCTCTCTATTTTAAAGGACGTTGTGACGTTATCAAAGTTGTACACGTTGAGAGGAGGCAGCCACAGAGTGTGTGTATAAGAAGTGGACGTAGTCACCGTGGTGTCACCCGTTTTAAAACCTTGAGTTTGGTGTTTAGGTATTAGCCATTGACATCTTGGCTTTTTGCAATCAAATCAATGACACAATAAGTCCTTTTTCGTTGCAAGGGTCTAATTTTGTAAAGCCCCAAATCACAAATTTGCATCAGTGGGCTTTACAATTTGTACACAATCAACATCCTGAGTCCTGGACCTTTACATCAATGATAGTTGATGCCGTACGCCGTATGGTGGAGCCTTCTGAGGCCAATTTGTGATTTTTATTAGTATTGAGTTTTACAAATATATTGCATTTAAATGTATTCATAGCCATATGTACAGTTGCCCGCTGCTGGGTTTATTAGAAATAATTCAAGTTTAAGGCTTCACTTTTCAGGCCGAGGGGTTTCCCCCTGGAGGCAGTCAAAATACAGACAAAGATAAAATAATATCCATATAAATGATGAATGTAAAAAAAGATGTTCAAATTTGGTTCACCAACTAAAGATAAAACACATATTAGTTTGTCTTTTTTGTACTGAATGTTGTGTGAGATCTCCAGAACAGAAGATACTTCCTTTGTCAGACCGCCTCTTTGGCTCCTTCCCAGTGGAGAGCATGACATCAACAGGAGGGGCAAATTGATTTTAAGTGACCCGGGTTAATGCCAGCTACATTCTCCTATGGAAAACTGGAATCTGGACTTGAGATAAGGATGGGAGTGCCCCTTTGAGACACGTCTTCCAAAAGGGAAAAGCTGATCAGACCTTCAATTTGATTTGGGTTGCATAATAAGCATTAAAAACATACATGGAGTTTGCATTTATATATTTAATTGCTGAGACCTAATGATACCTCTTTCACTACTGCAATGCCTACACATGAATACTGGACATATTTAAAGTTTAGCTCATGTGCTTTTCCTCTTAGCGCATGAACTGAAGCTAAAGCTGAGCTACACACAGAATTAAAAAAACTGGACGCCCAGATTGATATTGATGAATAATATTGCAACAGGCGACACAGCGGTACTGTAAGACAGATACAAACGGAGATACAAATCTGAGATTAAACATTCAGATGAAAAACAATAAATCCATACAGTTGCCTGTTGACAACAACACCAGCTGACGAGAGATACTCCCTGTTGAACACAATCAGAGCAAAAAAAACAAAAAGCAATGAGTCTGAGTAAAGCTCTAAGTGGCTGGTGCCGGTTGCCCAGTGCGGTCTGCCGCATGTGTTTTAATACGCAGCTCTGAGGTCCAGAACAGCACACCTGGGACACAGCACACACACTGCGAGAGGAAGCGGTCCTGCGCCAAAGAAAGCAAAAGACATTTCCAGCTAATTCACCAGTGGACGGAGACCCCCTCCCACCCAGCCCTCCTTTCAAACTCCTTCCTTTGTACAGCGTAAAAACAATGTCTCTAATTGGACATTTGGATAGTGTGAAACCGTTTTAGTCGACACTTCAATCGCAGTTACATTTTAATGAGGACATCGTGCTAAACGAGACGCGTGTGGCCATCAGCTGCCTGGTTCTGTTGTATCCAGAGAAACGGCGTGCACATGTCAAGACATGTTTCAACAGCTCTGAAACGTGGGAGATTTTAATTTCTTCTAAAAAACCCATTTGTTGCATATTACAAACATATGCAGTAGCAGTCTGCCATGTTTAGGCTAAATAAATATATATATATATATATTTTATTCTTCGCTTCCTCGCTCTTATTTTGATCTGCTCCTCTCGGTGTGTGTGGGTCGTGACAACTTTGGCGACATCTGCAACTTCGATAAAAAATAATGGCCATTACGATGTGATTTGCAAACCACTCCATTTCATTGTTTTTCCAATATTCAGTGTCAAGCCGCAGAATTAGGACGGCTTCCAAGTGAATATTGGCCATTATGCTCCATTCAAAGGGAGGGGTGGAAAACATGATGACTCCTTGGCTTATCTCATGGAGTCAGAAATCACCACCGGCAGGTTAGCTGGGGCTGCTCTTTCCCTCTTATTCCATTAAAACATCTCATCTCTCAGACAGATTCTATCTTGAATAGTTTGTTATTCCAATGCCGACACCCATTTCCACATGAAGCAACTGGACGAGTAATAGCGTTCTATTTTATTCATTTTATAGACTATAGCTGTGCAAGCCATTTGTTTTAATGACAAGTGCTTTGTTGTTATGGTTTGGTGGCATTTTTGAAGCACTAAAGAACTTTTGTTATGTCGTGTCATTCTGCAAATGTGGACTTTTTTTTCCCCGAGGTTCAGCCAATTTCACAGTCTCTGAGCTAAGTTCTGTAATGGAGAAAGTGTTGATATGAATTTCATGTCTCCTTGAATGTGGTTTGTGTCCATGAAAATTTGTGTAACTTTTTCAGTGGTTTGAAATGTAAACATGCGGATAAGCCCGAAAATTAAACAATGTGTGTTCTGCTCTTGGGTGGTGGTCGGTTCGAGACAATTAAACCCTCGTCGGAACGACTGAAGCAGTTAGAGCTAAAATGCTGCAGGTGCTGCAGGAGTCAGAGCACTCTGCAAAGTTTATTTTGATAGGATTAAATCGACTCTGAAAGCAGACCCCAATCCAGGCCATCAGGGGAAATGTGAAGCATCGGTTGTCACTGTTACGAACTATTGTGGTTTCTGGTACTAATTGTGAGCTGAGCTCCATGGAGTTTTGTTTCTGATGTAGCCTTGGATGGTTTTCAGGTGGAAAGGTGTCGTAGACTTAAGGGACTAACAGAGATATTTTTCTTTTGGAGTGCCAATGAGACAAAGAGAGTGTCACCACTCAATCTGACGAACATGAGCAGTGCCGGGCATGAAAAGAGGCCAAAATGAAGTAAAAGAAGGTGGGACAGGATGAGGAAAAGGGCTACTCATTTGGGTGTCATTTGGGTGGGAGTTGTCTGAAAGTCTCATGGTTCTCCACCACTGAAACAGTGTTGAGGTTCCTTATGCGTAAGGGTTTGGTGGAGTTCTTCCTGTCCTTTATCTTTTAAGGAGGGACATCGAAATGATTACTGAGTTCAAGGGTCTCTAGCTGCAAGCCCAGGACCTTGGTGTCTTCTGGTGTTCACAAAGTCTGAAGCTATTGCGGGTGGAAATTCTGGTAAACTTAAAATATATGACCTGAAGAGATAAGAGCCACTTAAACACAGTTGTTTCCTCTGAAACAAAGAAATAAAACCCATGAACTGAGTGAGTAGTTTTGGGTTTTACTGGACAGGAAGCTGCTCCTGCTGACATTTCCCTCCAGTCACGCTTCATCGATGATCTCACAGGAACACAGATCATGTCCTTTGTTTGTGAAATCAAATCCTCGCCCCTCCCAAAGAGAAAGCAACCCTTTTAGGCCAAGTTGAGACTTTTTTTTTTACAAAAAATCCAGATCAGAATATCTCCTTAACCACAAGGACTATTTGAATAATTAAAAAATATATAACGTACATAAAACACTTGTGAGACTCGGTAAGAGGTTCATATGCAGTGTATGTGTTACTGGTTTATTGGTTCCTGATAGAACATTGAGGATAAAATAAAAGTACATTGTAGGATGTATTTCCTCATTCAAATGATGCATATCATCGCTTTAGCATAGAATAAAAGGTTTGACTTTGATTAAGTGAAGTAATTTATTTAGTGCACATTTTATGAATCGTAATTTTGGATGCGCTGATCACCAAAATGCCCTAACTTACTTCCTGGACCTTGGACGCCTCTGGTTCTACAACAGAGGCTCATTAGTACCATTACCAGGTTTTGCTTCAAAACTGTTCAATACCCAGCAAATATGAGTTAGGATTAGATTATCTAGACTTCAGGATTGTGTGTGTGATTTGCATTTGCTATCCTGGAAGTAACAGAGCTCCTTTCCTGCATTTGGTTGTGGGAATTTCAGATTTTCCAATTGGCCCTAATTGAATAAAGACATGTTTTTTTTTTAATATAAGCATATCATTTATATAATTACAAAGAGAAATTACTTCATGCACTTATCTAAAGACAAAAGACAGTTTTTGAAAAGTCATACTTTTCAACACACTCACACACACACACCCTCCACTGTGTGTGTGTGTGTGTGTGTGTGTGTGTGTGTGTGTGTGTGTGTGTGTGTGTGTGTGTGTGTGTGTGTGTGTGTGTGTGTGTGTGTATGCAGGCTGAATGAAAGCATAATTGGAGTGGAGCACCGCTCTCTGAAGCACATTATCACAGAGCCCACAGTGTACCCGCTTCCACAGAAGGCAACACAGCTGCACAAAAACACACACATGGAAAACAGAGCTGATGCAAAACAGAAACGTCTGCAGCCATGAGAGGCGACGGGTGAGAGGTGACTCCAACCACCATCAGGGACTCGAAACGGGCCCAAAGAATCCAACGGGGAGGTTTCTTTCCCAGCCGGGATGAAACAGGATTTCTGTGCTTCTCTACACTGAGGAACTGTTCCAGCATGCAAGTAGAAACACAAAAGATGAGTCTTGACTCAGCGGTCGTGATGAGACAAGAGAAATGGTGACAGTCTGATCTTTCAGTTTCATTTGCCTGAAGGGAGAGCGCAGTGTCGCCATGTAAATCATCTTTTCTACTTGTATTGAGTGTTTCTATTAAAAAGAAGATAGATTTGCACCTTTCAGACGTTTGTCACACGGGGCTCCTGGTTTCAGATCACTATCAATGAAACTACCAAAGAACTCTTTCAGTGATGCTTCATCAGTTTCAAGTCAGCTTTCAGTCAAGCATTTAATACGACATGACAAAAATGTTGTCATCTGTCCATGTTGTTAGCAGCAGTATGGTCATCACAACTTATTTATGTTGTTTTAAAGGACATGGGCCGGAGACGCTGGTACTTACAGGCTGAATAGACAAAGTTAAACAGGATCACTTTAATGGAAATGCCACCTTGTGATTGGACTAACGTCAGTCGGCCTTCGTTGCTCTCTGTCCTGAACATTGAAAACCTTTTGATAGTACAGGATCTTTTATCAGAGTGGCCTAACCTCGAACACTTTTTTCCCAAAATATTTCTCTTGGGCTTCTCTAGTTTATATGCCAACAAAAGGTCATCAACACATGTTTGATGTGTTAGTTTCTGGTCGATCTTTAGTGGAGAAAGACCTTGTGTCGCCCAGTAAGCGTTGCAGTTTGGGGCTTTGGCAGCAGTTTCTTTTCTTTTCGACTAAATAGAATAATACATCAAATAAAAGACCTGCAGCCCACAGACGCACAGCCACAAGATACATTGGCACCGAAGGAAATCCAAGGAAAAGACATCACGGCAGAAGTTTTTGCATTGATTGACAAGTGAACTCTGGGGAGTGCAGCAATGAACCACAGCAATAAACGGTTCACACCAAAGATGCTGCCAGAATGACAAAATAAGGATCTTGTGGATTACCACTTGAACTTTTAACCAGATGAGCACAAACTGACACAAAAAAGCAAATGAGGTGCCTTTTTTTTCAGCATGTTATATCATCATTGCTGCCATAACCATGTGCTCATGAAACCAGAGTGCAGCTACACGTTTGGTGATTACACACATATGGTAGCGATTTAGCTCATGCCCGTCAGGCTAGCCTCTTGTGGCTGGACCTTGTGGTAGTGACACCAGTTTCACTGAAATCATAGTGCCAAGTCCGGTTAGTGTCACAACTGATGATTTTAACCTGACGCAGTCGTGTCTTCTCAGAAAGAGCGCTGAGGTTGTCTGCTAAGCTGCACGGTTACGTGCTGGACGGCGGTGAAGTCCGATTAGTCTAATATCATTGTCTGAGTAACAGTTTCCAAAGATGTTGAGAGCAGTTTGATGAGTTTTTTCCTGCTGTCCGTTTTCCTGCCTAAAAGTTGTGGTTCACCAAGAAGGGCTGGACCAGAGAGTTCAATTTCTTTGCGACAGGCATTGAGTCCATTGAAGAGATGCAGGCTGGCATCTTCAGCCAACAATGTGGTGGCTGAATACGTGCTGATTTGCAGAGGCACACTAGCATCTCCGCTCCAAAAATAGTCTCTTTTTGGGGGGGATATTCCATTGATTGTCTCTCTTTCTTGATCAGTTCTAGATGAACAGAAAATCCATGTGAATACCAAATCCACAGGTAATTTACCTCTAAGGTGGGAAACAGCTGCAGTTCACAAACCTACAAGCAGCAGCAGCTCAAGCTGCTTTATTTGCTTATATTCAAACCATCACATACACATAACAGGTTAACCCTCACAGATCAATCTCAGCTGTCTCTTCCTACTTACAAACTATTGAACGTCTTTTCAGTATCTACACTCGTGGTTTCCAAGAGTTCCAATGAAAAAGACACGATAAGAAACTAGAGAAGTGAACTCTGTAGAGATCTAAAAAGTCGAAATAACAGAGACTTAATGTCAACTAACTCCTTCACCCACTACGTACTGATATCAATCGAAACTCTGGGAGTGATCATTTCCACTTTAACAACGCTTTTCAGACTGATGTTGTGCCGAGCAGTTCAGAAATACATGATATAAACTAATAGTCTTGCTTTAATGACACCAAGCCTGTTTTTCAAAGCCAAATTTCACTCGTCAGACGCCTTGAGGTGTTTCCTCGCACTCGAGGCACCACGATTGGGTTTCCAGACCCTAATTTAGTTCAAATCAACATCCCCACCCAGAACAAATGGTCTACCTCAGATGACTTTCAAAACAGATCACACAGGATGAGCCCAGGCCTCCAGCCGGGCTTCCTATGACCTTTGAAAGCCCTCAGAGGAGCCTCTCCTCGTCAAGTCCTTCAGCGGATCAGAGGCGGATCAAAAGTCTCGATGTTTTTCTTTGCTGTGTTTCCTGTTCAGTTAGTCGAGCAACTGAATGTGAATTAAAATGTGTAGAAATAGTGAATGAAACTCACAACAATAGTAGCAGGATGATAAGCCGAAAAGTGAGTCCGTAACTGATGACCCCTGGATTATAATCTGATGTAAATGGTGGGAGTAGAGTAGTCATAACACTGGAAGTAGTATTAGTGGTTGTCTGTTTACTGGAACTCAATATCATTGAATCTGTTGAATCAGACTGTTGAAGGCTACCAGAAGGTTTTAATGGTACTAACTTTTCTCTGAAGCAAAAGTGGAGCCTGATCTAATCTCACTTGTTGAGTTAAACCTCAAAACCACAGCAGGCGGAGACAAAGAACCACAGTTGGTTATTAAATATCTGAAAGACACTGACCTCTCATCTGTGATGTTGAAAGAAGTGGTAGCTCACATAGTTTAGATTATATTGTTTTTAATAGTAACCAAAGGCCTCGTAAGGCTCAATACATCAAATTAATTTGTATTATTATTTATATAATTATATATATATATATATATTTTACCGTTTGTATTTTTATATTACTTGATTTTTTTTTAAAACCATATTTACTTGTGAGCAATGCAGCTGTAATCCTGTAATTTCCCCACTGAGGGATTAATAAAGGATTATTTTATTTTATCCTAATAATAATACTAATAATAATATTATCTGAACAATACGATTGTGCAAGTATGTCAGTCAAAGGCAGACATTGAGAGGAGGATCAGGAGACGACGCGGCAGCAGCAGCAGCAGCGCTGGGAGAAGATGGCCGACTGCCAACAGCAGTTTGGTGGACCTTGACTGACAAAGCACTTCACTGCAGCAGCCACGAGCTCTCTTTGGTTAAGCCTTACAGATATTACACTGAAGCAAGCTCCCTCTGCATCATGCATGTACACACACACACACACACACACACACACACACACACACACACACACACACACAGATCGGCTGCGGTCAGACAGGACAGTACTCTATATTAAGCTTGTTAAACAGCATGCAAATAATGCATGCTGTCACAGAAACAAAAGCCTTGCCAAAACAGACAGTATTAAAAGGACCACACAAAAAGATGCAGTGCACACCCACACGCTCGATCACGTCAGGAGTTTCATGTACTGCCTCTATTCCCCAAACTCTCTCCCTCTCTCTAATATGCTAATCCATACCTTAACCTTAATTCTAAAAAAGCAGGGATAGAAAGAATATCTCCCATATAACGTCAACCATGTATATGCATAGAGTATTAGCACACATAGTCTCCTCATGTACTAGTTATACCACACACACATTTGTTTTTACAATTGAAAGACAAAGCGTGCACATTTGCGCCTGAACAGTAAGATAATATGTTGTTGTTTGAAGGTGGTAAAAGAGTATTGCATCCAGCGAGCTATGAGTCACATCCTCATGTCCTCCTCAGGGACCGCAAGAGGCCGATCACACATTTTTGACTGTGATGTCTGATTTTGGGGTTGAGGGAGATCTGATTTGAGAGACTGCACTTGAGAGAGCTGATGATTTAGGATGCAGTATGTTGTGCAAGTGGCTTTTTTTGAGTGTGTTGAAGTATTGTCTATGTGTTTATACGTGTGTTTGCATTCATGTGCCAGTGCTCCATCGCTGTATGCATGCCAAGTTTTACATTTTCTCCACGACAGCTTCTGTCGTGTTCGGCCTTCCTCTCCCAAAAACAGAGCCGACAAACTCTGGTTTACAGCAGAACTCAAGCAGCTAAGGCTGCACCTTTAGGAGTGGGGACAGGACTCGTACAAAGAGATAAAATACAGGTTTAGCATGCATGAGAGACGCTGAACGACTGTACTCAGCTCTCAACAAAGTGACTCTACTTCTTATCTGTCTGCAGTGCTTCTACTCACCAAGGACAAGCCTAAACCCCGCCACTCTGTGAAGGACCTCCGCCTGGCAGACGAGCTGAACAAGTTCTACTGGAGATTTAAAAGACAATGGGACAGTCCTGAGTCCATCCCCCACGGCTCCATCAACCAGCCACAGAAATGATTAAACACACAACTGTTTAAGATAAACTGATGTGAATATAGATATGAGAGACATCCATTTTAAATGAGCCCTGAAGAACACATCTAATGTCTTCAAACATGCTTCCCTTAGTCTTTGGGAGATCATATTTTCATTAATCATCATATTTGTAAGGTTCAAAGCTGCGGGGCAGAAGCCACGCCTTCACTGCAGCAAAGCTTTTGGAGGTTGAGCTCATGTCTTGTCAAAAAAAACAGTGACTGTGTATTTTAGTTTTTGCAGGACCGAGTGAGCGAGCGGGTGTTTATTACTCTTCTACTAATAGGATACACACAATTTACGGTGGCCACAGCCTAGCATTATGCTAATATGAACTTAGTAAAAGGTGACATGGCTGGATTGCCAGTGAGGTAAGGTAAGCTAATATTAGCTCAGTGACAAAGGAGCAATGCGGTCACCGAACTGCTTCATGGCTAATTACACGCCAAAGGAACCGGACCACTCCAGTGCTTGACACCACCATCCGGCGCGGCACTGTTTTAGGAAACAAACGTCCACTTCCAATGCTCACCGCCAGCTGCTAGTACAGCGAGAAATTATGGCAATAATTTAGGAAAAAAGCTCCACCCAGATGTGAGGGCAGCTTCAGGTCTTATAAAGTGAAGAAATCTTACTTTTACAACCACCCACTCGATGTCTACTGAAAGGTTTCCCTTCCGTTCCCCAAGTGTATTACTTATTTGGAGAACCTAATAACGATTATTCAGGGTGGTAGGGTGGCCTGGTGGTTACAGTGACGGTCCCATCATGTAGAGGACAAGGGTTCAATTGCAGAAACAGCCGTACATCCTGGCCAAGAGCCCTTCAGCAAGATGCTGAAACCACTCTGTCACTGAAAGTCACCCTGGGTATGACCGCGCGCCACATGTTAACACGCTCTGAATTAAGTGGAGTGTTTTTTAAATTCTCATATTAAAACTAGAACGTCAGGGCCTAAAAAAGCATTGTGACTCATAGAGCAGATAAACATGCAAAAAGAATTTATCACAACGCATGTGGTCACTGAACAGTAATACCACATTTCATTGATGCGAAAGACACACATAGTGGAACTAGAGTTCAGCCGTCAGCGAGGTGTAGGAATATGAAAAGAAGCAATGCAGGCTTGTGTGTTTGGATGGAAGAAAATAAGGTCTTTATAATATGTCAGATAAGGTAAGGAAGCCCATTTCCCAAGCCCAAGTTGAAATGATGAGACAGTAAGTGAGCATGCTGTTGATGTTGGAGCCTGCAACCCACAGAGCACACTGCGTTAGCGTTAGCAGGACTGTGATGACATCACTTCCTGTTTTAAGGGCTGTGTGCAGTCTGAGGAAGCAGTCGCCCCCTTTGAGAAACACAGCAGCAGCTAAAAGCAATGCTAATATCTGTTGAGCTAACGCGTAAACAGTTAGCTTGCATAGTTAGCATGTTAGACCGGCGAGCGGATGAAGAGACATGTGAAGACAGAACAAGCGCATCTCATAATTTAGACTTTTTATCTCATAATTTCAACCTTTTTCTTTTCATCATTATGACTTCTTTTTTTTGTTGACTTTTTTTCATGACTTTTTTTCATACTTTTATCTTTTTCTAAACTAAGAATCATGACTTTTTTTCAAGACTTTTTCTAAGTGTTTTCTTTCACTTAAAAAAAGTAATTTACATTTACCTAAGGGACGGTTCCTCTTTCACAGATCTTGCACCTCCATGTTTCGACAGCATCTCAGAAAGCTCACTAATTATCTTTATTTTATTAACATTTTACATATCTATTGACACCTGAAGGCCACTGTAGGGGAGGGATGGGCTCAGGGGTATTTAGTTGGTTGCAACCTGCCCCAAACAACTAGAGGCTTGAATTTTTTTGGACTGAGAGAAAAGTCAAATTGTCCACGATGGATTATTGATTACAGCACACGTGTTGGCATTGAAGCTACTGTTGTGTCTTTAAATTGAGCAATCAGCGCTTTGAGACTGACTACAGCAAAATAAACAGAAACGATATCTGCTGTCATTTCCATGTGAACTCTGCAAGTCAGAATATGTGAGGACCTTTTGAGCAACAAGGTAATCATTATGGTGCCGATCCAACACATCAAAAGGAAGTGAAGGAGTGAGGAGTACATTTTTAGAAACCCAGGATTGATATCCACCTGTTAGCACCGTGCCAGCAAAATGCCACAATATAATATCAAAGCCTGAGGGAACTAGGAGAAACTATGAAAAGTTATGATAACAAAATTGCTTTAAGATATCTCAAGTAGGAATCTGGAAAGCTGGCTCTTTTTGATAATTATTAATTAAAGCAAACAATACTCTTAGAAGAGGGTACATGAGTCATTAGTTAGTGTGTGGTGGCTTCTGTCTGCATATTAGTAGTTTAAAATGATCCCATGTTGTGATACAGTCCATGCAGAGACGTTTGGTCATTTAGTTACTCATGCTTTCAGGAGGGTAAACGCTGTGGGATTCCTGTGTTACTGCTCCACCACCAAAAAAAAGAAAGAAACAGAGCAGGACATGCACCTTGAGACATGGTGACGTTTTTAAACAACTGCAATGCATGGGGCCCATTCATGGAAGATCAAGCATGATGCACGAGTTGGCCAATTATGAACATATAGGTAATTTGGTGAACATCACTGTTTCCAAATGATTTGTGCTTTTTGATCCGTTTGTTGTTTTAGTTACAAATCCTCCAGATTAGTTGGTAATGAAAAAAAGCTGACGATCCCGCTCCGCAACGGGGACCAACGGAAATGCCGATCGGAAATGTGAGGTGGGCCCACGCCCTCCAGTATAATGCCTCAGACGTGGACTTTATGGCCATTACAAGTCCCTAATTTGATTCCGTCGTACGATTCCGAACAATCAAGACCAGGCTTGTCTTTAAGGACGACTGGTGAAGCCCAGCCAACGGAAAAGTCAGTCTGCATAGCAACATGGAGACGATGCAAAAACAAGCTCCCTCAGACGCCTTGTAGGTCAGCTAGAAACGCCAGGAGGCCTCAGACCTGACAATGCACACACCTGCAGCCACGAAGGAATAGAAAGGCAGGAAGAAAATGCAGACGAAACCTCCAACTGGCCACTAAAGCCCACTCATCACAATTGCAGTAATATAATCTTACAGGAGAGATGTCTATATGGCAGTGCAGTACGTGAATCTCTTCGTAGCTAGTTAGAACATGATGGAAACTTGTTCCTCATCCTCACTACCGTGGCCAGTTTAACAGCTTTTCCATGGGAACGCTCCCCAGTATACCCCAGCAGCAGGAAGGGAGCCAAGAGATGCAGGGTTTGAATGTGGGCTAGGGCGAGCCTCCATTAAACTGGTGATCCCGGCATGGCGGTAAACCTCGGTGTGCTTGACTCATTCCTACTGTAAAAGCCTGGTTAAGGCGTCAGGTCTGGCTCGGCAGAAACAGCCCTCTTCCCCTTCCTCGTCAAATATTGTACCTCCAACCTGATGCTAAAGCTGCAGCTTTAATTTGAACTCAAAGCTAATGCTAGCACCTCAACCGGTCTAGATTCTACTTTCAGAACTTCCTGCTGTTTGTTTAGATTTCGATGCAAGAATAAAAAATGGATGAAAAAGAAAATATTACATAGACAATTGTTTTACCAATACTCTGTGCTCCAACATGTAGTAGGTATATAGCATGTTGGCTAGCTTACCAGGAGTTTGGTCTCTGTGCAGGAAAAAATATAAATAATGCAGACAAAGCAAATTAGTAAATTACTATATCACGATCGTTGGGACATACTCGATTTCATACTTGTTGAGGTTGCAAACGACAATGGAAGTTGCAATCAAAGTAGCCTGTTGTTATTTTGTGGTCATAATACTGTATGTATCACCATTACTGAAGTGTGTAAGTGTGTTTAGTAACAGACTTTAAAAGGAAAGTGACGAAAGAATTACGTCAGAATTTAAATGACCTTTCGATGAACATAATCATCAGTTTCACACTCATTAAATTAGTAAACATGAATTAAAAATGTGTTTAAACCTGATACAAATCAATAGTGTGAATAATTAGATAAACTTGGTAATAGAGAATTAATTTAAAGAATGACAGTGCACCGTTTCAGATAAGTGTTCAGATTAGTTTCCTGCAATGATCACACTCAGAAAGCATGAATTGGTTTCAACTCCTCCGCCAGGCAATTTCTCAGTTCTCCTCTGCTATTTGCACACACTTAAACTAGGTAATATATACTTGTGTGTGTGTGTGTGTGTGTGTGTGTGTGTGTGTGACCTTATGCAGTTATTAATGTACTGCCTGGAGGTTCATTTAGCCACACAGTCACCACCACACCCTCGTTTGCCACACTGGCCACGGTCCTGAGCTGTTATCCTAGTTGACGTCACTGGATGGTCGATGGCATTATGTGGTTATTAGTCTACTTAATGGTTACACTTAATTTGGGTGGGGACAATTTCTGATTGAGTATGTGCCAGTCAGATTAAATATCATAATGCCGGTGAAAGAACACTGACCACTCTGTCTGAGACTGTCTTTGACCTCTGCATTACAACACAGAGGAAGAGGTCAACCGCAGGTTACGGAGCAGTTCATCCACAGCCAGTCGATAGCTTGTGACAGGAGCTTATGAGAGCGGTGCTGAACGCCGCATGACAGCGGCCGGAGTTTTCCTTTAATGTGTCAAGTCAGACGCCCTCGCGCAGCGCTAGAGTTTCTGTCTTCCATCCTCTCTCATTTTAGACTCGTCTGTAGAGGCGTACTGGGTGAAAAAAGATCTTTATTAAATTAGCTCCCCGCTGTAAACGTAACTGCCATCAAGCGCAGGACTTTTCCTCAGGTCTCCGGCCAACAGGTTTCTCTCGATGCGTCAGGATCCCAGACCTCTGCCTCGTCATCGTGCGTCAGCGCCGCGTGTCACGCGAAGGTAAATGAGGCATTCGTTCTGGCCAATCAAGCAATTAAACACAATTAAACAATATTGCATCTGCACTGTCATACAAGATTGAATCCATGCATATCAAATGAAATCTGAGGTTTAAATGAGTTTACGACTCCAAAACAAGTTGAATGTGCTGCATTCACCAACACACACACACACACACACACACACTGGCTTTACCAAGGAACACGAAAATACAGAATATGCAAATCACACACACACTGTAAATATAGAGACTCTGTCTTTTGCTCTGCGCTAGCGTTCCCATTATGGACCTGTGTGGCCTTTGCGCAGGTCCACGTAACTTGACGTCAGAAATCACCCACTAAATAGGAGGCACATGGGAGTTAGGAATGAAGGTTATTTTGAAAGCTCCATTGCCAGACTGGCCTGGTTTGTGTGATCTGGGTTCGCGTCGTCACCACGCCGTTTGTCAAACGCTTCATCTGGTTTGGAATTACTCTGGTGTGCAAGTGGCCATCACGGCTCCAAGCGGCAGCTCGGCTTCTAAATGCAGGTTTCAGTGGAAGCCGAAGCCATCAGGCAGCTCATTTCCAGTCAACCCGACAATTCGTGAAGTTTTTCAACGGGGAGAGTCTGACAATGTAGGTTATGATGACATGCAGGGACATCAGTCAAGGGTTTCCTTCACGGAAAGAAATCCACACTTTCTACTGACTGATTAAAAGAGGTTGACATGAACATGAAGACGAGGAGCAACATTTTATTCATAGTGATATATGCTTTAGGTTGATAATTTGTGAAGTAAAGCAACAGAAATAAATCAACTCGTAATACTTTCAGTTATTAAAAGCTCATTTTCAGCGTGTTCGCCACCGGGGTCAATACCACTAACATGATGGGATGAAATGTTTTTAAAAATCACACACATTTCAACATATTTTTACAAGTGGATAAGATATGTAGATTGTTTTTAGACGTGTTCAGACGCTGAAAAGAACACTGAACAGTGTGAGCGCCCTCATTTCTCATCCCGTTGCATTGGCAAAAAAATCAATTACATGCAAACTCACGTTCATGATGCATTTATTCAGATTACATGAAAGGACACTTTCTACTGTTAAACATCAGTTTCTACTGTTTTAACATCAGTTTCTACTGTTTTAACATCAGTTTTTAACACCTGTTTTTTCATTATCCTATAAAACATTAATTATCGTATCCTTTGACTCATTTTAAGCAGCTCTTGGGTAAAAGCTCGATGGCCTAAGACCCTTAAAGAGAGTCTTTAAACGTGCCATGTGGTCGTCCTGGTTGTTTTTCAGGACATGAGTGAATACAAATATTTCTTCTCACAGAGGAAGAAGTTTGTTTGTTTTGGCTGGTTTTATTATTAAAACTAAATACATGATGCTGTGTGCCACGTGTTTAATTGAATATTACTCTGATGCTCTACTCTACACCGCTGATTAAAGGTTATGTTTCAGTAAAATGTGTGACATCCTGGTGTGAGTTTGAAAAGCAATTACCATAAATGACATATTGGGGAAATCTAATATTGAAAGAAATACTAATCGGGGCTCGTGTGTTGCATTGTTTTTATGCAGTGTTATTTGTCTAGCATTAGCATTAGCGCTTTTCATTTACAGTCAAACACATGATGTGGAACTGTGATCCCAGAGTATTCAGTGTATCTGTGATTAAATGTCCTATTTCCATGTGGTTTTGTCGCAGCTCGTGCCACCCAAACCCCAAACACGCGTTTTTCCACACGGTCTGAAAAACACAAGCGACACACACCGGTGTCGGAGTGGCTTTGGGAAAAAACATTTCTGCCACCGAGTGTGTGTGTCGATGCTGCGCACACTGGAACAAATGCTCTTAAAACAATCTGCACATTATCACTTTTAATAGCATCAATACTTGAGTTTGACAACATTAATCATTATTATGAAGATTGTCGTTATTTTTTTTAAGGATGCCACTAGAGAGAACAGTGTTCTGTCGCAGTGATGTCATCGGCCCAGTGTTAGGCGATGTTAGCATTTGGTGCATGTGTCATTTCTCAACAAAAACCCAGTAAAGTTGAGCCCAGACAGCATCTCTTGTGGTCCAGAAAACTAAATATCTGTGCAAGAATAGCTTCTGACCGAAGAGTCTTTCATGTGCTGCGTCCTCGCGCCTCCAGGAATGTTTTTCTGACTGAAGCCATCAGAGCAAAAAATGACGCACAGGGAAGAACAGTACGCTCACCAGTCAGCTGTGACATGTCGTTAAAATTAGAAGTGTTTTTTATAGTAAAATCTTCTATATTGCTCATTAACCTTCTAGACTTTAGACACGTTTGGCATATTTGGAATTTAGCCGCACTTTTGAAGCGCAATGCCATTAATGTTTGATGATGTCATACGATGTAAAAGCTCACAGACACTTTGACTTGTTTGTGAGCGTAAACTTTTTCCACTTTTTTTTTTCACATCTGTCTGCTCAAAAATCATGACTATATTTTGGTTATGGAATTTCAATAAAGTAACAAAACAAGTGCATGCTTTTGGGCTGCAATAAAACTCTATTGTTCATGTGACTGTGCTCCACTTGTGGTTTCGTCTTTGTCTTCGGCCTCGTGCATGAACAACGTTAAGGAGGGATGAAAGTTTCCTGAGAAAACTCTGCAGGCGTCCGGGTTTGTTTGCTGGGGGTCATTTGGTTCCTTTGGTTCTTTTGGTTCTGTGACTTTTATTCATGTGTTTTTTATGTTTAGTTAAATAAGTAATCTGACTGTTAATGATCTTTGCTGATGAACTCTGGCGCCGTGTCCGGCGTGTTGCTCAACAAACGAAGGCACCATGCAGATGTTCAAAGGCAAGAAATGATGGAGCCGTGAAAGCTGTGTGATTATGGGATGTTTGCTGCAGAGCACCGTGGCTTTACGGGTTTCCACCAGTTAAAAGATGTGAACCTAAATCAAACCGTGGATGTTGAAACTGAAAGAAATGCATTTTCAAAGGTTTGCGATATTTACCAATAAGGTTACATGAAGTAATATATAAATACAACAGATTGATCTGCAGATCTTCATTGCATCTGTGGAGGTCATGTGTCATTATGTCTGACAGCAATATGACAGCAATAGTTAATACACGTGTGCATATTTTACAAGTTTCTACAGCGAGAGAGTAAAACATAACTGCGTGTGTGTGTGTGTGGGGGGGGGTTTGAATGTACACAATGATACAAACAGATGCACAAATCATGATCAACAACAGTACACAAAACCTCATTTGTAAATCTTGTACCACTCGACAAGGATACATGCAAACATGTTGCTGAATCTAAAACCTAAAAATAAAGCCACGAAACATCAAATCAAGGAAGCAAAACCGACTTCCTGAAGATGTAACTGTCGACCCGAGTGTGTGTGTGTTCACACTACGCAGGAATGCGTCCGTCGCTCTCCTGTTGTTGGCTCATGCGAAAGCCTTCAGAGCACTTGTGTAAAAAACATTAAAATTCCCCACACAATAAAACCGTTATTTATAGGAGCGTAACCGCCTTGTAGTTTGTCTTCCACAAACCCACGAGCAGGAACGAAGACACTCAATCCTCACACAGACACTCGCTGCGAAGGCGACTGCGACACATGACTCCTTTGCCGGTTTGTGTAGCTTCTTAACACAAAGCAACGCACAGCGACATGAAAGATAAAAGATGTAATGAAAATTAAAAACGGATTGGAATTTACTCCAAAGGCAGAGCCAGAAGGGGAATAAAAGGACAGAGAGAAGTCGGCGCGCTCAGTGATGTGATGTCATGTGGAAAAGTGTGTAACATCGTTAAACTATATTTAAAAAAAAGACAGATGACACAACACTTGGGACATTAAGGAGGAATGTAGCACTCACTTGTTAAAATAAAGGAATTAGCAATCAGAGAAGAGGTCGTGGACACGAGGTCAGCAGACTTTAACAGGTCCACGATGTTGTTGTTGTTGTTGTGGATGAGTGAAGATAAAAAGTGGCCCCTGAGTGAGACCGAGCATCCTCGACTGCTTCCACCTCAGTGGCTGAGTGGATGAAAAGAGAAACTCAATTAGTTCAGAAAGAATTCAATGAGACTTTCTTTCAAGTCCTGACGCTGCGTCACCAAAGTGCCACGAAGACGCAAAAGAGCAGCCATCAAACTCTCCTGATGCTCACTGACTCCAGAAAAGTGAAAAGTGATGAATTTATGTAGCCCGTCACGTAGCTTTAGCATGCTATCTCCTTGTTTTTTAGTCGTATGGCTGGTGGCGGCCGGCGTTAGGATGCATTTCCAGCACTTGGAGGACCCGACTCGTCCATCCCTTTGCTAATTAGCATGCTACATCTAGTATTGAACAGCAAAAGGGAACCAATCAGACTGCAGAGCCCTGAGGCTCCGCCCCCGCTGCTAAAAGCTGTCGACCTGTTTATTTTCTGTTCATTAATATTGAACAGCAGTGCCGAGAAGACAAACGCGACCAGCCGGCGGACGTAAAAGTCAGGTCAAGGTTTCTGGAGGTGAACCTGTGGAAGGGTCATAACCGCCGATGCCAATTGCATCAACTTCAACACTCCATCAGGTCCATCCCAGTGAGATGAGATGAGCTGTTCAGGAGATATGCAGAGACCAGACAGACACACAGAGATGCCTTGACGATGTGTCTGTGACAACAAACTGGTGAGCCGGTGAAAGTTCCACTGCGGTGTGACACCAAAGTATGTCATGGAAGTACGGAGATGTGACTCATGTCAGACTTCTGCATGTTGGTGATGGAGGAAACAGTTGTCTTTTCATAACTCATTTTGTTTTCATGCAGCAGGGAGTTGCACATGTTTAGTTCAGCTGATTTACTTGCGATTAAGAAGTGATAACCACGTTCATACCGCAGCTGCCCGCTCTCCTTTCACATTCATTAAAGTCGGTTTTGGCAGAAAATATCAGACATCGAGATATTTATGGCAGAATCCAAATGAGGATCACATTGATCAGTCAAGTCGAATAACATCTCAGATCAATAGAAGGAAGAAATGAATGAAAAGTGCTCTGGAGGCGCATGAAGCAGCTCACAGGTAGAGGAGCGCTGACCTGCAGCAGTGAGTGAAACTCAACATACTGTTGCTGCTTGAAGCAACACAACAGTGTTTCCCAGTTCACACAAGGTGTTGAGTCTGTTGTTGAGTCTGCAGCGCTTCCTCAGCTCCATCCTGTGATAATCATTACTGATAATCATTACTCATACACCCACTAGCCACGGCTAGTTGGAATATGAGTAATGATGATCACCACAGCTGTGGAGAGGCAGAAGAAAAAAGCTCCACAAATCAGAGGTTTACAAGGAAGACATCTCATTGTTTTTATGTTTTTGCACACTTTATTTTCTAATTGAGAAACTCATTTGCTTCAGATTGTGACGACGCCTCAAACATCACCTTCGCTCCTCAAGTCAAGAAACCCAACACACTTCACATGCACGAGTTGAGCCATAGAAGTCTGAGTAAGATCCATGTGGAACATACGATCAGAGATTTTATTAAAATTCTTCACATTACACACGTCTACAGTCTTATTGGGGTTTCCATAAACTCCTAATCTGCAGTAAATACCGAGGTATCTTCACAGGACGGTATTGATCCAGTAGACGCGGTGGTTTCACTCTTCGGCAGAGCAAACACTGCCACTCTGTGTTGCAGAGCAGACGGTGCTGCTTCTGCTCCAGAATCACTTCACACTGCAAAAAGTTACGCTTTTTACAGACTTTTTACTTCACCTTGAATGCACATTCACACCTCACAGCACCTGTGTGTGTGAGTCAAGCTTTAAACATTGCAAATAAGTGAAAAATGTCACATTTCATCTCAAATGAAGTCATGTGACATGCTGTGAGATAATGTCAGGCTCAAACTGTTATATATAAAATATAAGATATAGTTCTGAAAGGTTGTAGTTTATTGGTTCTACTGTGGTAAAACCATCTGTACTCTTGTTGTTTCCTGTTTCCTGAATGTTTTGATGCTACAAAGATTCATTTCGGAAAAAGTTCCTCATAATCCTGAAAAAAAAGATGAACCCAATAACCTTTGCTTGTGCTGAGAAATACGATGTCATCCAAAGGGCTCGACAATATATCATCTTTTTCAGAGAGACAATGTTCAATAAAAGACTAAAAAAGGTTCAGAATAGGCGGAAGGCAACGATACATATGAACATTGATATATTCTGGATTAAAATTGTAGTAGTAATGATTAATAAAGGATTCAATTGTCTTTGTTTCTGAATGCAGCTATCACATCATAATACCTCATTACACACACACACACACACACACACACACACACACACACACACACACACACACACACACACACACACACACACAGAACCCTCAGCGTGTGTGTGTGTGTGTGTGTGTGTGTGTGTGTGTGTGTGTGTGTGTGTGTGTGTGTGTGTGTGTGTGTGTGTGTGTGTGTGTGTGTGTGTGTGTGTGGTTCCACTGAGAGAACCTGCTGCAGTGCGACAGGTCTGAATGGATCTCAGACATCTGCAAGATCCACCAAACAAATCAACCAATCACATAACGGCTTTGCGCATGACGTCATTGCGATCAAGACATATTGGTAATTCCTTAATAATGAGGCTCCTTCTAATGTGAATCATTTGTGTCGTACGAGCCATCAGATCCATTGAACTGTGGATGCTCCACTGTGGTGGATCAACTTTCCATAACCTGCACAGATGTTTTCATCACAAAGTTGTCCTTATAATAAATAAATGGGGCTCAACTGAGACAAACACACCTCGTTTCATTTGAAATGTCATTTCATTTGTTCAAGATATGTTTAAGAAAGTCTTCAAACGTGACACTTGATGCTATAATTCACCGGAACTCAAGACATAAATAAAAATGTGTTATTTTATTCCCTTGGCATAATTTTAATGATCTTGCAAAGAAGATATGTCATTCTCACTCTCACAGTAGAATATATGACCGGTCGGCTGGCACCTGATGACTTATTCTTCTGCCAAAGTCGCTCTTCACTTCTTTACGCGCAGTCTTTGAAACTACCTTCAATTTCAGTCGCGGCATCTCAGCCAGAGGTCTGAAAGTGAAGAAGAAACAGACATCGTGAAGCTCAAAGCCGATCTCATTTCCTCCAAAGCACCGATGACTGGAGCTTTTATCATTTAGGCTAATTAAGCCCTGGCATGACGCGCTGAGAGGCAGGTAGAGAAAACAGGGAGTTGGCGAGGAAGGAGGACCATTACGCAGGTTCATCATGACATCACCGCGGGCTGGCTATAAAGGCTGAGGACCAACACACAGAGTTAGAGAAGCACTTGAGGAGCTTTGGAGTAAAGGACAGACTGAAGCCTCTCATGTTTAGGAGCTGATTGGCTGCTGTTACCGTCTCTCTTTCTCAACTTCAGCGCAGCGGAACCCTAAAGAAAACAAGACTGGGCAACATGAACTTGTCCTACCTGGTGGCGTGTGGACTTATGGTCGCCCTGCTCCCAGTGAGGATGGGGGCCAAACCTTTATCTCAGACGCAACAGAAGGTAAGAACACGTCACTTCTGGTCGTACTGCTGAACTGAAGGGCATTTGCTTCATGCTATCAGCCATGGTGGGAGCTCTTCAGCTGCTCTGTGGTCCAGACGCGCAGGACTGTTGTTTTACGCATCATATTTCATAATTGAAGTCATGTTTAGAAATTCAGGGAAGGCTTTTTTTCCCACACTCTGAATCTAAAATATCATAGCAAATCGGTTTTGTATCACTTTATTTCATAAAGAGACAGGATGTTTGAGATGAATTCATCTCACATCTTTTGCTCCATTTGTCATTAAGCACCAATGAAGCGATTTGACAAGAACTGCAAATAAGAAAGAAACCAAAACTCTTATTAAAGTTAAATGTGTTATAGGCAACATGAGAAGCTCGTTTAAACGGTTCATATATTCATCATCTACTTAGAATTATTAGTTTATGTTTCTTTGATAGAGAACTACAAACACCGACACGTTTTTGCACTGAAAAAAATCACCATTCCACATCTTATCCTTCAGAATAAAACCGTGCATTGGCTTTTGAAATAAAGTTTTCGTTAGATCGCACCATGTGGAATATTCTGTAAGTTAGTTTAGACCCGAGGAGCTGCAGGCACCTGACCCACAAGTCCTCAAGGAAGGACGCAGACAGCTCTGAAGTGTCACCTTAGTGGAGATGAAGGAGCAGAATCCGAGCGCCAAACTAACTATGACGGCGTCCTTTGAATTGAATAACTTTAGCATATTAAACATATTAACTTGCTTTTTGATTGGACAGTTCCTGTCCAACACAGTTAATAAAGTTAAAATATCAAACATTATGACATTGTCCCTCTTGGCCAAAGCACACGGCGTTTGAAGGAGCTTCAACACCAACTTGAGGTTTCAAACAGTTGCTCTGATCAAAGAGGCGCCGCGCGTGCGTTTTCATATCAGCACAATAATATCTCTGCGCACAAGGTATTTGACTGAAGGAGACGCAGTTTATTTATTTTCTCAATCTGTGTTTCAGTCTCTTAGAAGTTTGCTGGGCGAGGAGCTGGCGGAGTTTCTGGAGTCGGAGGAGAGGGAGAGGCGGCTGGACGCTGTGCGCTCCCGGATACGGTTACTGCGAGATTTACGCATGGACACCCGGGCCAGAGGGATGTGGGCTCGTCTCCTCAACGACCAACCTGCACCGAGGAGACACAAATCAGGGAACAAGAAAGGGGGTTCCACGTCGCGGAGTGGCTGCTTCGGCCACAAGATGGACAGGATAGGAACCATCAGCGGCATGGGCTGCTAGGGATGGAGGCGCGCTGTCATGGTGAGTTGTCTTCAAGCCACCTTCCTCACGCTCAGCTTCTTTGCACCTGATGGCGTAAATAAACAGAACAACGAGGACAAAGGGTGATGTATGTATGAGGGGGGCAGAAAAGCAATCAATGAATTCTAGTCAAGGGTCCAGTTTATGGAATGATGTTGCAACAGGATGAAAAGACACGAGGAAGAACTAATGGAACAGATGAGGAGAGAAAGCAGGAAAGCCTTTCAGTTATTTTCTCTTTTGACTCTGTTTTGGTGACAGACGAGATGTTTTCTGTTTCATCAAAGCTCCTTAATGGCTCTGGAGTTAAGTTGCAGAATGACAGAGCAAAGGGAGAAATGAAGCAAGGAAGGGAGGAAACAAGAAAGAAAGAAAAAAAGACAGAACAAACATAGAAAAGAAGTTCAAATCAGATTTCCTTGGCGGTTGTCTCAGCACAGCGTGCGCTCTGCGTCCTCGGTGAGGCCAGTTGAGCACAGAGTGCTTCTAGCATACAGAGAGTGATGGATGAATGCAGTCTTGCCCAGAGGTCAGCTTGATGTAAGAAATGATATTAAACACAACACAGTGTAGGTCAACCGCTGCCTGGTGGACTTTTCATTGTGTAAAAAACAGAACATGACGCCTCAAACTTCTGATATCAGCAAAGCTCGACCTCTCAGCAGGGTTCCCTCCCTGGCCAGGAACCCCCTGAAGACAGCAGGAAAGCCCCTTAAACTGATGTCAGCTGATGTATGGGAAACAATCCAGTTGGTATTGAGACAGCTCACTTTTGTGTTCATGCACATCATCATAAATGATCCCATCTGTTTCATAGGAAAACAAGTATATCAGAGTAGCAGAGTGAGAAACAGAGGAGGAGGGAGGAGAGGATGCAGACACTCGGCACCCCGCAGTGAACAGGATCTTTCTGGGAAACCCGCTCACTGTACTGACGTGATTCTAACAAAAACAACAAAGGAGGAGGGGGAGGGGGGGGCACGGTGATGAAAGAGGAAGTGAGGTGACGCACAATTAGTCCTGAGGCTTCAGGCGTTTTCTTGTGGTTGTGACTTACTGGGAAATCCTCATGGGGAGTGTGTGTGTGACTAACTTCAGGGAGCGTGTGTGTGTGTTTCATCAACTGACACTCTACCTGTGTATTGTTAATGTGGAAGTCTGGGTTAGATGTGTGTTGAGAGGCAATCAAAACGCTCTCAATCTCCAATCTCACACCTTTAAGTCTGGAACTGAAGGAACATTCAGAGACTGTTGAGAAGCTTCTCATGATGATTCTTCTCTTGATGATACACCGATAAGCGCTTTAAATTGGCTGAAAATGAATGAACTAAATCAATGGCTCGGTCTAAACCTACTTCTTCTGTTTGCTCTCTTCCTCTAGATCTATGGACGATGGGTTGGAAAACAAAAGTTCAGTTTGTTCTCACCTGAGGAGAAAAGAAGGAAAACTCACCATGTGACAGATTTTCGGTACGAAAGTCAACAAGACCAGCATAAACAAAGACTGAGACGACGATGCTACAAACCCTCATATGAATTGATATATATATATATATATATATATATATATATATATATATATATATATATATATATATATATATATATATATATATATATATGCAGGTATATATACATATATACATATGTGTATACTATACAAATGGTCGACTGATGCATACTACAAGACGGCGGACAAGAGTGTAAACACTACAAACCGCAAAGCTGTATATTGTTGCTGCTGCTGCTGTACATTCATGTACTTCATCTTCCCCTGCATAAATGTATTTATGTTTTAAAAACTATTTATATGTTTATAAAAAAAGAGATATTTATAAATATGAGTTTTATTTATGTAACATTTTGAAAATGGATGCAAACTGCAGGTCAATTCTGTTTGTAACTTTTTTCTTTTGTCTCAAATAGTTGTAAATGTTTTCAAAGATGATAAAAAGAACATTCCATGTGCACTTACATGCATCCTCTCGGGTTTTTATGTTCCCACAAAGTCGGTGAATTATAGTTACTGAACATGTTCTGAGCGCTTTGCAGCGTGTTGGAGATGTCTGCTTGAGCTGAGGAAACAACTGCAAACAAATATTACAAAAGAAAATGGAAATATAACTATCTTTCCTTTGCATCTTCAAACGAGGATCACCAGTAGAAAAAAGGTTCAATTCCCAAATCCATGGGCCAAAGCATGAAAAGCAGACATGTTCACGACGTCCCCTCTAACGTGCAGCATGCAATATGAAGAACAACATATTTTTATTTCGGGGCAGAAGACATGAAGAGATTATTAAAGCTGTACATTTTCAGATGTTGTTGCAGTAACTCTTGGAACCTGGAAGAAAACCTTTCACAGCTTTAGGTTTTATGATGATAGTAATCATACCTATCTCTCTATATATGGCATGTATCTTAAAGCAGATTTTTCCAAAGGGAAAGGCATGAAAAAAACTCACTAAAGCATCCAGAAAATAGCAAAATATATGAGACATTCAAAGAAACAAACAAGCAACCCGAGAGAACAAGATGGAAACATTTAAAGGCAAGTCCATAAAAGTGTGTTTATGAGGAAAACGTGATAATGAATTAGCGAGCCGGAGCTCGTGAGACAGGTTGTTCCACAGTCTCGGGGCATAATCACCCAGAAGGGAGTTGAGAGCCAGAACGGACATATCTGTAGGCGCTGAAGGAGTCCAGCGCTGGTGTTAAATGTGTTTCACAGAGTTGTTCTTCATGACAAGTGAGAGCTACGGTGGTTTCCTGTCTTAAAATGTGAGCTATACAACCAGGTCAGGGTTACAAAGCCTGCACACTCCTCTGAACGTGTCGATGGTTATCTTGTACGTACATTCAAATAGTTTTCAGAAACGCTTATCACACTTACTTAATCTATCATAATAAAATGCATGGTTTCCAGGCGGCCTATAGCTTTGTGTCCAACTGGACCTCTTGTTGCTCTTCTGTCATATCTCATAGCTCTAACTACAGTGACGGTAATATTAAACCCACAGCAGCTACATGCTGAACTTATTGGACCGTCCACTCATTAAAAAAGTTTGTCTTGAGAAGCAGCTTCCATCCACAAACTCAAAATACATTTTACAAAGAGCAATTCAAAAAGATTCAAGTATACAAAGTCAACCTTATCAGTAGGTAAATACTGAAAAACATGAAGCAGCACTCACTTCAACCTGAGGTGTGATCTCATTGACTGGTTGAGTGGTAACCATGTCACTACATTATAATACAGAGCATGGAACCTGCAGCAAGAACAGAAGATAACACAGAATACACATGTCTGAAAGGCGTCAGAGCCATGTACTGTATGCATGTTGTTAGACAGATGAGGTGACAGACAGTTTGTAAGGTTTGCTAAAGCTTGTGATGATAATCACCAGAGTCATCATCTGGGATCATTGTGATCAAGTGATCATTGTTGAGTGTTTTGTCAAAGTAAAAATGTCTAGAAACTATAAAAAGATGACTTTAGTGGTGAATTTCCCTCCAAAAAAGTGTGCAAAAAAATCAAGAGCTCAATGTATTTTTTGTAAAAAAAACAAAAAAAACTAAGAGAATAAAACTAATGAATGACCAAATAAAACAAAACAAAGGAGTTGTACATCCCCTCACTAATGCAATGATGGGTGTATCTTGTGAGGCATGAAGCTGGAATGGAGGATTTCTTTACCGCTGCGCTGTGATATAAGTGATGGGAGATGCAATGCTGCCTCTGTGTGGTGTTGAGGGTTAATTACTCAAATGTGCTGTTGTCCCCTGGGAATTAGTGGAGTCTCAGACGCTGTAGGCTACATTGTGTAGCGCACACACACACAGACACAGACACACACACACACACACACACACACACACACACACACACACACACACACACACACACACACACAGTTATGGATCTTGTGGTGAGAAGTTGTTTAATCTGCCATGGCCAAGAGTGAACTTTCAATATTTACATTGAAGCCCATGTACTCACAATGAAAAGTATTTTAAGAGGTCAAATAGAAATTTGAACATATTCAATTCCATGATAACTTGGCAAACTCCATCTGCTGAGGAAGATTGAGGGATACATTAACAAATTCCAGTGGTGAGATGCGACTAAATAGACTTTATGGGGTTTTGTCAACGAGGCGTATAAAGGCTTGGACCAGTAATCTTGCTGTAGATCAACATGTGTTACCTTAGATTCTATTTCTGAATTATGATAAGGATCTTTTGCTGGAGTAAAAGCCTTAACACCACAAATTAATATCCCTGCATTTGAATTGCACTTCTTATAACCTTGTTTTTTTATTATTTACAAAATGTACTTAAACTAGCAAAAGTGGAAATACTCCGAACACACATTTTAGAGGCTTTTTCAATTCATGATGCATTAATGTAAAGACAGATATCATTGATGACTAATAACCTACTTTATACACTTACGTAGTTTAGGCTAACCTTTAACAATGCACGCTACTTTATGAGTATTAATCTGCAAAGCAACTGGTAACTGTATGGCAAATCAATGTAGTAAACAATTCAACTCCTGTTAAAAGAAGCAAGCCTTTACAGCATGCTATAGATCTGCTACACACAGCAGGATAACATCAAAGTACTAAAGTAAAGTAGTAGGTATTGGTAAAGCAGCCTAAAGTTATTCGAGTAAATGAAGTTGTCTTTTATTGCTCCATGCAACTGGTGTTCCGCATGGCGTGCTCCATGTGGTTGATCAGTGATGGCAACTGGCTCCTACCACGTGGTTCACATAAACAGCTGCATGGGATACACATGCTCTGTTCTCTGTGGTCCACGCGGTCTATGGCGATCATACAACACGTGCACCCGTATGCAGTTGTTGCACCCTTAAAACCAACTGTCCACAAACACGTCTTTCTTAAGTTTGCAACTTGTATTTATAACACATCCCACGGTTAAACACAAGCACATGTGTTGTGTCTTCAGCCTGCATGGCTTCCTAACTTCTCTTAAAGAGACAGTGCTCTTTTAAAGGGTCAATACAATACTTCCTTCCCTTCACAGCCAGTATGTGTACATGTATTTAATGTTCTCAAACATTGGAATAACAGCATATTAATGAACTTAAACACACATTGAAAGTAAACACAGTGGTATAAATCAATGACAATATGGAATAATATATTTCATCAAAATTGTGGACAATTTATTTCTCTAAACATTTAAATTTAAAATAGATATACCTTTAAACTACCCAGTTCAATTCAGCGTGACATATACCTATGGTCTTCTGTACAGCATTGCTGTACAGATGCTGAATCAACGAACACATTACCACGTGTTTATTAAGGTCGTTGACGTATGTATTCATGAAAACGTGGTTTACCTCTGCACGGGGACGTTAACGCATGTCCGTATTAGCGATGCGCGGGCACGATGCAAATTCTCCACCGCTTGATTGGCGGAAAAAGTCACGTGAGCCGTCGCAGTGAACGCGCAGAGCAGGAGAGTAACGAGCGCGGCGTCGACTTCTCAGTCTTTCCTGCCCAATGTCCCACCGAGTAGGCTGAGCCACGTGTCTGCGTTAAGATCTTTCGTTACTTGTTCCCAAACGTCCAGTTCTTTGTGTTTCATCGAAACGCACATCGGCACCATGGTGAAACTAGCAAAGGTAAGACCACATGGCATCCATTTTACTGTCTTTACAGCTTTTCTGTTTGTGATGGGAAGCTGTGTTGTTAGCGCATGAGGCCTTCGCGAATAAGTTGCTGCGTTTGTGTGAAAAACGGAAGGGACACCGGGGGGAAATGTCTCACCGTAATTTATTTCTGTCCGTGAATTACACCGTCAATGAAAGCAATATTTAGTGTGTGAAAAGGCACGGTGCAATTGAAAGCGTTTACAACATTCCCTCTTGTTCGAGATCCGCCATGTTTCTACCTGGCTGTTGGTTTTCTGGCCTTGCCTGCTAGCGGGTAGCGAGTCAAGATGGCATACATGCGCGCGCTCGATTTGTAAGCATGGCTTTTTAAAGAGGCTCAGATTAAGCATTGCACGTGAGGTCGTACAGTGTTAAACTAATATAAACATCTGCCCCCAAAAAATATTGTAAGATCTAAAATGTATTCACTAGGCCAGCTAGCTTGTGGTGAATTAGCAATCGTGTGCTGTTTTAATAGTCCTGCAAAGCGAATTTTTCTGTCGACTTGTTGGCCTAATGATCGCCGTGTGGTTTACCATGCTTTCTTGGGCATAACTTTTTTTAATTGTATTGTCAGTCCTCATGCAGCAGTTTTTATCCTTTTCTGCTATGCATGCGTTTAGAGCCTAAAGGCAAACTAGCCTACGTGCATGCTAGTTAGCTAGCTAGCTAGCAGCCCGCCCTCCTGGGCTCCACGTGGGTTGTGCGCCTGCTCCGTGTGACACCACGAGGTGAGAAACTAAAACCGAGTGAACCACATTACCGCCGAGACATGTGGCGATCACTAAACGTGGTTCGTGTCTTGACCCACAAACATTATTGGCACGGGGATTAAATTCGTTTTGGCGTCAACTTTGGCACTATAATGGCGTCACCCAGCACACGGAGACCGGATGCACAGGGAAGCATGAGGCTGAATTTTCCACAGAAGCAAAATGTGATGAATGCAATCAATTGTATATATATTTTTATTTTTTTCCCCTCTTCCAGGCAGCAACCAAGCAGGCAACTCAGAAGAAAAAAGCCCCTCCACCCCCCAAAGAAGTGGAGGAGGAATCTAGTGAAGAAGAAAGCAGTGAGGAAGAAGAGGTATAATTCCATAATATGGGTACTTATTCGTATTCAATAAAGTAATGCAAGTAAAAATGTAGATTTCATGTGTTTTTGTTTATTCCAGACTCCACCCCCTAAAGTGGGAAAGAAAGCCACACCAGCAAAAGCTGCCCCAGTTAAAAATGGTGCTGCTGCCAAAAAAGCAGAAAGTGAAGAGGATGATGACGATTCTGGTAAGCATCACAAAGCACACATTCATTTGATGTCCGCGTTTAAAAAAAAACTCCATTGAGTAGCTGATCTTTGGTTGTATAGCACAATCATTCTTAGAAGCTGTCTGTATGAGCTGCAAAAAAACATATGCACCCATATTCAAGATGAGCAGTTTTGAGACACATATTCCAAAAAATGGTGATGTAAAGGCAGATTTGTTAAGGTAACTAACTGTTATACTTTGTGAATTAACAGAGGAGGAGTCAGAAGATGAAGCCCCCCCAAAAAAGACCCCAGCAAAGGGTAAACCAGCACCAGCCAAGGCAGCGCCTGCAGAGGAGTCAGATGAGGATGATGATGAAGATGGTATGTACTGTTTGTGTTCATTGTAAAACAGTTATTACATTCATTTGAAATCACGTAATAATTACCTTTCTTACGTTAGCATTTATGCTACTTACAAGTAAATTGTAACTCACCCTCCATTTCTTGGCACACACGTGGTTGTCCAGTACGCGTGTGTGAAATGTACGGAGGAAGAATAAATGCAGTGCTATGTCTTCGGTACCGGTGTGTGTTATCGTCTGCCGGTTCTATCCTCAATCGCTGTAACATTCTTGTTTTTGATTGGGTCTTGTATTTATCATATTGCATGTGTAATGCATCAATATGAGTCTGACATCTGTGTACAAAAAACTGTTTGTGATTTTAATTATTTACAATGCACTCAACTTTGTGTGTTCGTCTAGATGAGTCTGAAGAAGAGGTGCCACCACCTAAGAAAGCAGCTAAACCTGCTGCCAAACCAGTGAAGGGTAAACCTGCAAAGGAGTCCTCTGAGGAAGACGATTCGGAGGAAGAGGCCCCCCCACCTAAGAAGGCCGCCAAGCCAGCTGCCAAAAAAGCTGCAAAGGCTGCCAAAGAGGAGTCTGACGAAGATGAAGATGGTAAAACAATCCTTTCCTTTTGAGATTATCTTAATCATTGAGACATAAAGTCATTGTGACATTCCTGACTTGTGTGCTGCTGTCATGGGAGAATATATGATGAACAACAAGGGACTTAATGCTGATTTTGTGTGATGTCACCTTATTATGAATCTGATGTTGTCCGGTGGTCAGTAGGTTTGAATTCAGTCACATTGACACCGATAATAACTCCATGATGCTTCTGCTTCTCCAGACTCTGAGGAGGAAGAGATGGACACCACTCCCGCTCCAGCAAAGGCAAAGAAAGCAGGCATGGTCAAGGCCAAGGAAGAATCTGAGGAGGACGATGAGGAGGAGGATGATGACGATGAGGAGGATGACGACGACGATGATGAAGATGACGACGAGGAAGAAGGTGAGTTTTGGTGAAACTTGATTTTTAAAAAGTGGAATACACCATGAAAAGTGTAACATCTTGATTAAGTCGAACAGACTGACTACAGTTTAACATAATTTGACGTCTGAATTCAAGATTTTCCAACCCTTCTTTTTCCAGACGTCCCGGTAACATCTGGAAAGAGGAAGGCAGAGAGCAAGAAAGAGTCACCTGCTGCAAAGAAAGCCAAGGCAGAAGGAGACGGTAAGAATTATGCATTGCGCATCAATTAACTTTTAACATTTTCCATCGTTTAGCAAAGTAGTTGCACTGATGTGTAATATCCCCTTCACTTTGCAACTGATTGCTACACAAAATATGAAACTGGGGTTTTTCTTTCTGGTTTACCAGGCTTCTGTCTATTTGTTGGAAACTTGAACTCCAGCAAAGACTTCGACGAAATCAAAGAAGCCCTGAAAAAATTCTTCTCCAAGAACAGCCTCGAGGTTGCTGAGGTTCGGTTGGGTGGATCAAAGTAAGCGATCAATGAAAACACGTTTAATGGGTTGTAGCAAATGCTGATGGACATTTCTAACGATGCATTGAACGCGAGAGCTCCGTGCACCAGTTCATCATATAAATGTATAAATGACATTAGAAAACTACCATGACACACGTACACTGCAACACACCCTCCATTTCTTGGCACACGCGTGGTTGTCTGTACTCGTCTACTCTCGTTTCGTGGTTTTTGATTTTGGGCCTAGCATTTGTCAGTGTCAAATTCACTAGTTTCTATTCTAAGGTGTTGTCATTGTAAATGCATGTTGGCAGACTTTTACATATTTCAAACTTTAGTGATATTCTCAAAGATCTGTAGATGCTACAAAATACTTTTTTTTAACCCTTGTTTTAATTTCTTCAGGAAATTCGGTTATGTTGAATTTTCATCTGAGGAGGACATGCAGAAGGCCATGGAGCTCAACGGCAAGAAGGTCATGGGTCAGGAGGTGAAGCTGGACCGGGCCCGAAGCAAGGACAGCGCACAGGACGGCAAGAAAGGTAAAGCAACATTCTGTCTATTCACACCCTCCATTTCTTGGCACACACGTGGTTGTCTGTACTCGTGTGTGAAATGTACGGAGGAAGAATAAACGCAGTGCTATGTCTTCGGTACCGGTGTGTGTTATCGTCTGCCGGTTCTATCCTCAATCGCTGTAACATTCTTTCATTCATTGCAAAAATCAATTCTGAGAAGAAGCTGGTCTCAATGCTGACGTTACCGTTTGTTCCCACAGAGAGAGATGCACGGACGCTGTTTGTGAAAAACCTTCCTTTCTCTGCGACAATCGAGGACTTGAAGGAAGTCTTTGAAGATGCCGTTGAGGTCAGGTTACCGCCAGGCCAGAACGGCTCAAACAGAGGGTAAGAAAAGCCAGCGTTTACTAAAAGTGATGGACATTTTGTGTTAATCTGGATGATGTTGAGAGGAAAACAATCATAGAATTTCATAATTACAATTAGACACAAGTACATTGCAACACACCCTCCATTTCTTGGCACACGCGTGGTTGTCTGTACTCGTGTGTGAAATGTACGGAGGAAGAATAAACGCAGTGCTATGTCTTCGGTGCCGGTGTGTGTTATCGTCTGCCGGTTCTATCCTCAATCGCTGTAACATTCTTGCATTCATAGCAAAAATCAATTGTACACGTTACAAAGGCGTCGCCATTTTGAAGACTCTGGAGTGTCCCAACTTTTATTTCCATGTACTAAAACCGGCTCCATATCTTTTTCCACAGCATTGCCTACATCGAGTTCAAAACTGAGGCTGAAGCAGAGAAGATGCTGGAGGAGGCTCAGGGATCAGATGTACAGGGGAGGTCCATCATGGTTGACTACGTTGGAGACAAGAGCCAGAAAGGGTCCATGTCAGCAGGTAAACGCCTTTGACATCTTATAAAGCCAGTTTGCTGTCATTGGACCATGCAGCTCTAGTCACAAAGCATAGTAAAGCAGAATCAAAGTGTTGTATTCATCTCTGTTCTCCTTCTGTCCCCGTAGTGACCGGACCAGCCAGTAAAACCCTGGTGGTGAACAATCTCTCCTTCACTGCCACGGAGGAAGCTCTGCAGGCCACGTTTGAGAAGGCCGTCTCTATTCGGATCCCCCAGAGAGATGGCAGACCTAAAGGGTAAGTGTCCAACAAAGAACATTTTCCATCAGGTCATTTTTCATCCATGAAATGCTCAGCAATGAATCTCAGACTGCTAGACCTTCTCATGAGCTCCTCTTAATCTTACCAATGATTTTGGATGGATTCGCACGAGAAGCAAAGTCAATGTACAGGCCGAACAGGCTCACCCTCGGCTATGGGTGTTGCTTATGTCTGTTGTGCGACAAGCAGAATGACGGGATATATTGCGCTGACGTTTTTGTGTTTGTTGTCACATTGCAACACGTCGTATTGTTTTCCTCCTTCTAATGTCATGCATCTGTTCTTAGTTTTGCTTTCGTAGAGTTTGAGACCACAGACGAGGCAAAGGATGCTCTGGAAAACCTCAACAACACAGAGATCGATGGCCGGTCGGTCCGACTGGAGTACAGTCAGAACAGCAACAGAGACGGCGGCAGAGGAAGCTCAGGTAGGCCAAAACATTTCCATGTGCATCTGAACTGAATAAAGACTCAAGCTCTTAGTAAAGTCCTCTAACTGGTCTTCGTGTCAGGCTTTGATCTTTTGAGGGTTTATTTGTCCAGATTAGGATCATTGCGGTGAATTAATCTTTAAGTGCCATTGAAGCCATAGTTTTAATGATTTCCTCTTTTCCACCAGGTCCAACAAAAACCCTCTTCGTCAAGGGTCTCTCTGAGGACACCAGCGATCAGACACTCAAGGACGCGTTCGAGGGCGCAGCAGCAGCCAGAATAGTCACAGATAGAGAGACGGGGTCATCAAAAGGGTGAGTTTGTAAAATAGTGAATATTCCCTCACGCGTGAGCAGTAGTTTAAAATGGCAGCTTCCTTAGTGGGAGTTGACCAAAGTATTGTGTAGTGTCGCTATTGGTGGAATATTAAATAAGTTTAGCAATTTTATCAACAAGAACCATATATGATCATTTTAGTGAAGTGTAACTAAGCCCTCTTCCTCATCTTCCTCGCAGTTTTGGCTTTGTGGACTTCAACAATGAGGACGACTGCAAGGCAGCCAAGGAGGCCATGGAGGAGGGCGAGATCGACGGCAGGAAGGTGACCCTGGACTACGCCAAGCCCAAGGGCGAAGGCGGCTTCCGTGGCGGCGGAGGACGCGGCGGCGGAGGATTCGGCGGCCGTGGCAGAGGAGGCCGTGGAGGTTTCGGAGGCGGCGGATTCGGAGGCGGTTTCGGTGGTCGTGGAGGCGGAGGAAGAGGAAGAGGAGGCCCTCGTGGAGGAGGACGTGGGCGCGGTAGCTTTGGAGGTAAAATACAATTTGTTGTTAATGTTAAAATGTTTTTTCTTTGACTGGATCACACATAATATTCTGAATATATTGAGTTGCCAGTACATTCATTTTCCCCTTTCTTCTTCTCGATCCAGGTGGAAGAGGTGGTGGAGGATTCGGAGCCAAACCCCAGGGAAAGAAAACTAAGTTCGATGACTAACTCCTTGGTCTGTTTTACTTTTTTTGAATGGACTCTGGTTTCATCACTTTTCAGAGCTTTTGGACATTCCAGAAAGCGTCATTGATATATATTTAATTGTTAACGGGCATTTTAGCCCTTTATTTAGACCCCTCAAACCTTCCCCACCCTTGTGTGCCAGAATGGTACTTTTGACCTTCTCAGCTCGAGAGCTTTGTGTGAGTACTGAATGTCCTGAATGCAAACCTGCGCCTCGCGCCCTCATTAGCTTACTTGTTTTTTCCGAAGGAGTAAAATGGAACGGGTCTGGCAAACAAGTTTGCTGTGAAAAATACGCTTGTCTTTGTCAGATACATTGTGTAAATTTAAACAGTTTGTATGATTTCATTTTACCTTTTGTAAAAAAAACAAAAAAGATTCACTTGTATCCATGTTTTTTATTTTGTCATTTAGTTTTGTTTTAGTTGCCAAGTTTTACTGTAATGTGCAAAGCATATTTTGATAGCAGATTTGAGTCAGTGCTCAAGAGCTGGGTGTTAAGAAAATGGCAATGATGTTCTGTCATGTTTATTTGGTGGGGCACAGTCAGTGTCGAGTCACAGGGGCTGAAAGGCCTCGTCTATGTAACATAAAATATTTGTAGTGCATTGACTAATTTTTTTTGTTTTTCCCCATCTGAGAATCTCAAGATTTTCACGTGATTGAATAAAACCTTGTAGGTGGTGATTTTTAAATGCCTGTCCTCATTGCACCCCGTGTCAATCTGAAGGATTGGACTGTAACGGATCAGCAGGGACGTGATTGTGAATATGAAAGTAGGGATATTGTAATGCAATGCAACATAACATCGCTGCAATAAATTCTACCTTAAAGTATCAAGTTGTTGATTCAACTCCAAATTCTAAAGACTGATTTGTGGTGCGGTTAAATTGTATTGCATTGTTGAAGGTAATACATAATCATACCTGCATACTTGTCACCTTTCGGCGAAATCCGCCGTTTTGAAATCAAAACATGCCGTCACGTGGCTCGTAGAAAGCCGGAGGGAGGGGGGGGGTGCATCTGGCCGGGCAGCGTTTCTGAGATCGGAGTGAGACGCGGAGAAAAGTGGATGTAGTGAGTGATCTTCGCAAATAAAACATCTTTGTGTCGAGTCTTGGCCAATCAGCGTTCTCTACAGCGTCAAGCTGGCTAGCTAACGTTATACGTTAGCCAGCGGGGTTGTAATGGAGTTATAACGTTAGCTAACGGCTGACCAGCAGGGTTGTAACGTTAGCTAACGGCTAACCAGCAGGGTTATAACGGGGTTATAACGTTAGCTAACGGCTAACCAGCGGGATTGTAACGGGTTTACAACGTTAGCTAACATACGTTAGCTAACGTTATAACCCCGCTGGTGTCACGTTTTTCACCCCTCATGAGTTTGCAGGTCTGAATAATGGGAGTGTTTAATCCAGCTGATATAAATGTGAGTAGAACAGATTTAATGTGCTTTATATAAAAGGGTATTTAAATCATATCCCACTGATTGAGTCCAACATACACGTACAAGGAACCATGGAGGCTGAACTGTCACCCAGTTGATGCTGTGATTCATTCATTAATCTTAAGTGGCTGAGCTGATCTCTTTCTCCACTAGGTGGCAGTGTCTAAGTAGACTTTGGAGAGAAGTCAAACCACTACAATCAGACTTTAAATGAAGCTGCATACTGACTGTTCATGTGCTGGTGATGGCAATGAGTCTTTGCTAATTCAACTACTAATCGTGAATGCAACGTTCTCCATAACAAAGTTATTGAGCACTTAAAATGACTTCCTGCAGATTCTGATAACTCATAGCTGCTAAATTAGAAGATGAATTTGACCTAGATTGGGAATTGAGAAGCTTTAGAGACTGGACTCTTTTCTCTGCCATATTTTTCACACTCAGTTCTATAATTCAGGGTTTTGGTGTGTGTTACTGGTCCGGTATGCTCAGGAGTAAGTAAAGCAAACGTTTGTTCCTATAGACCTTCAGCTAAGACGAGGATCGCAAATTTAAGCAATATTATTCATGCACTGACAAGTTAGTGAAGGAGATGCATGTGTTCATAATGTGCAATGTGTACAGGTAACAGGACTCAGTGGGACTTGAAGCTGCTGGCGTGTCTCTGTCAGACCAGCAGACAGTAGATGCCGTCATCCCGGGTCCTCGCCGCTGAACGAGGCTCTTTGTTCATTAATGGTCCTGAGCAGCGTCTCTGCTGATGGCAGCCTGAATACTTTCATTTACAGAGTTGTTGCCACCGGCCTTGACCAGTGAAAGAGGTCATGTCCGCTGTCTAGCATGACCTGTGCGCTTTATCTTTCCATCTGTCATTTCATGTTTGAGGGCTGTTTTTCAGTTTCATAACGCTTTATGGTTTCTGCCCTGCAGGCCGGCCGTTGTGCACGTTGAAATAGTAATTCTTCTTTTCAGCATTGTAAAGGACGCTGTGAGGAAGTAAGTAGACAGCAATGTTACTTTCTTTTGAGCTACTAAATTTCAAACCACGTGCATCATTCTTTTTTAAATAAAGCTTTGGTGCTCAGTCCGCAGGGCGCTGGGAGGAGGAGAGCGGACGGAGGGCGATGCTTTCTCGTTTGTTAGCAGCTGATCTCAACAGGACCCTCTTTAAAAGGGGCCGTGCAGCCAGAGCCCCTCACAATGGATCTTTGTCGAGCACACGGTGTCCTATAGCACACATGTACGACGCGGTCGCCGGCCTCTTCCAGCGTGACGTGGGGGAGTCGGGGACCGACTGCACCAGCTGACTGGAAATACAAACAGTTGATCTAGTTTACTGTTATCACCAGTGTGCACCACTGGGAGCTGAGACTGGACCCTGAACAACGTGCAGTCTGACGCTCACAGCGATGCTTCTCCATTCATATTATTTGCATAAGGCCACCAGCAAGGATGGCGTCTCAGTTTTGACTAATATGGGTTGAATAATTTGAGGAAGTCACATTTACATCTTTCATTGGTGATTTTAAACCAGTGTCATAGCTTTATTGTTAAAAAAACAACATATCTTTAGACGGACTTCTTGGTAATGTAAGTAATCTGTCTGGATGAACTTAGTTTTTTACTGCAGATTCACTTGAATCAGCTCCATTGTTGCAGCCTTCATTCGCTGCTGTAGTCGGCCACATCGTTCACGTTTCTCTTGAGGGCAAACGTCACAAAGATGGTTAAATTACTCCGATTAAAGGGAAGAAGCAGCACAGTGAGGACTTGAGTACTTGTTTTATTAGCAGCTGGAAGCCAATTGGTTCAATTTCCTCTGTTTCTCTGGGCGCTGGGGAAAGATACAGGGCGACATAAGTGTGTGAAATTTCGGGTGTCATGTCATTTACTGGTGGAAGTGAATTCTTCAAAGCAACGCTGCCTTTGTGAGGAGAAACCAACTTGTACTTTCATTTTAAATTGGATTGAACTCGTGGCAGATTGAAAATGGTCAGTTCACAGTGAGTTTAGTGATACTTTTAGTAAAACTCATTAAAACCAAAGTTTGATTTTAATTTCTTCGTTAACTTCCCGATAAATCGATTTTATTCATCATGTTCATGAAACATGTTCATGTGTGTGTGTGTGTGTGTGTGTGAGTGAGTGAGAGTGTGTATGCATGAGTCTCACCCACTTCCCAAAGTGAAAGATAGATATAAAGATATACATTTAGATAGATGGATGGATGGATGGATCAATAGATAGATGGATGGATCAATAGATAGATAAACAGGTGAACTCCGTCGTGTTGCAGCCTTTAGAAACCTGACTGTTGGCTGAACAAATGAACTCATGAACCAGCGCTGCTGTCCTCTGGTGTAAATGTGCCACTGCGGTGATGCTATGTGACAGAATGTGAGGCCACACCCTGCGAGCTGCCTGCAGACCACGAGCTGCTTATTTACTGACACTAATTGGAGGAAGCTCTTGATGTCGGCCGCTCGGCTGCGAGGAGCTGCAGGCTTTCACACCGGCCCTCTACTTTCTTCAAAGAGCCCCATCATTTGCGCGGCTAAATGTCGTAGCTTGGGCTGAAATGAGAAACATTCCTCAGCTCACTGACTCGAGCGTGAGACATCATGAGAACTGCACATTAAATGGCCGCTGATGCATTTACAGAACACCAGATCGCCGACTGTGATTTTACACTTTATAGTAGGATTCAGTGGTGGGATTATGCAAATGATGAAACAGATATCAAGTGGACCTTAGAAATAAATAACAACAGCTGTCTGGAGGACAGGACATATTGTTATTACTTTTTGGCTGTTTGGCGTAATCAGCATCGAACATCAAAGCCAAGAAAACACACGATGCTCAAACTCAAAAGAAACCAGTCCAGTCCATAATCAAGATGTTTATTTACAAATGACATTGGATGTACTTTTTGATTTTGATATATTTACGTCACCTCGACATAATCATAACCCGCTACACCCACAACACTCAGCTACATATGAACCCATTAACATGCCCGTGACGCTTTATATTAAATACCCCCGTCCCACATTGGCCCCCTTTTCATTAGGCCTTAAATTAACATGTCATGACTCGTACCAGCAGTAGTTTTAGTTCACAGTGTCATCGTAAAGCCCTCTACCAAACACGTGTCAAGTGAGTCAGCACATTTCAATCCACTGACCGCAAACACGTCAACAAAAAGAAAGGAAGTCCAGTAGCGCGGAGCGGCGGAAGTCCCCAAAGAAAACAAAGTGCAAAGACCTCTACGACACCAACGACATTCAAATCTCTCTTCCGTGTATTGCATGTGGAGGCGACGGCGTCCTGGAGGGAACAACAGCTGAGCAGCGATGAGCTCAGAGGATTTGTTTGGCCGGCATCACTGAGGTAGAGAGACGTGTTTCATTCTCTTACTCGACTTGAGGCCTCTGCGGCGTGAAGGCAACGTGTGAAACTACGTCACACAAAGTAGAAACACAAAGTGTCAGCAGCACGAGCGGCTTCTGAACCCTCGACTGCAGCGCACCGACTGATGGAACCGCCCGTTTACTTTCACGATGAAACTAAATCAAACAGTATTCACCTCCGATCTCAAAGCTACAAATACATCCTCATGGTTGTGTTGACCTCTGGGCCTCATCGTCATGTTTCTACCTTTCTGAAGAGTATTCACATTAAAGGGTTCCTGTCGTTGGCGGTTGGACGGCAGCTGATGCCGTCTCCGACCAGAAGGAGAGAGAATGAAAGGTGTTGTTTGTGTGTCTGTGATCAGACCTTTACGAACATTAAGTCAAAGAATAAAAAGCCTGTAAGTGAGAACAAGTAACTGTCCTCCTCATCGTGTTGATGCAACAACTCAGGTTGTCGTCTCTGCATCTGCGCGCTGACAGTGTGACGCGTTCAAAAAGCCCATTTAGATACACAATCCTACAACCTCTGAATAATTTACTTGACTTTTCTGGAAAACAAAAAACTCTTCCAAAAGTGGCACTCCTGCACAGAACCAGTCCGTTCGCATTGTCCGTGGCCCCTCCCCCCACGAAGGAGCGTCAGTCCACCGGGACTCTGGAGCTGCAGCTCAGCGTGGCGCCGCCGTCCGGACCCGGCGCTCCCGTCGAGCTATAGGATCTCCACTTTCTGCGAGCAGACGAGATCGCTGTTGACCAGATTCCACATGTGCATGAGGTCCGACGGGAGCAGCTTGTGCACCACGATCATGCTCTTGAAGAAACAAGGTTCTCTGTTCAATTTGCTGTTCTTATTCCTCACCAAGCCAAACGTCTTAAAGGCGTTGTGTTTTATGGGGGAGACCTGCAGCACCTCCAGGCACATGCCCAGGAAGACGTCATCGATGGGGTAGAGCTCCAGGGTGTCTGCCGCCCAGTGGAGCCTCCTCGCCAGGGGCCCGTCCATCAGGAAGCCCCCCCCACCTGCATACGGAGGGTACAGCGTCTTATTGTATAGCGCCTGGGGGATGTAGTATTTGCTCTCCTTCTTACGGATGGGCCGGGCCTTGACCATCACGTCCCCCACGAACAGGTCGGTGGCGTCGCTGGTGCTCTCCAGATACTCAAAGATGTTCTCCACGCTGACGAAGACGTCGTCGTCCCCCTTGAAGACGAAGCGCACGGCGGGGCAGTAAGTGTGGAACCACTTGAGGAAGTGCGTCTCCTTCAGCGTGAGGTTGAAAAAGCTGTCCAGGAAGTCCCACTGCAGGATGTCCCTGTAGATGTAGTCCTCGTACTCCACCAGCTTCTGGTGGTGCACTGCCTCCGCCGCGCTGGACGGCTTCCCGAGAAGGAAGAGGGTCTTCACTTTCTTGCCGTGGACCTCCTGCTCTCGGCCCCAGGTTTTCCGGATGACCTCCCTGCGGTCATGCTGGGTGGCCACAGATTTGATTACCGTGAGCAAATACACCTCCCCGGAGCACTTCTCCGGGTGGTTGAGGATCATGGGAAAGTAGCGGCAGTGTCGGTAAAGCATGAACTGCTTGAAGTTGTCCTCCAGGCTGGCGAACCAGTCCTGGCTGGACAAGTTGAGGTTGGCGGTGCAGTTGGAGTCGGCCACGTCCCAGGTCCTGGGCCGGCGTTGCTCGGTGGTCTTGGGCCGCGGCGCGTTGGTCCTGGCTCTCGGCGCCGGCTGCCGTTTGACGGCCTTCCAGAAGCCGTTCATCCCCGGGTACGAGGGCGCCGCGTCGGCCCGAGCGGCGCCGGGCTGCGCTCCCTCGGAGGCGCCCGTGCGAGCCTGCCGCTCCAGCTGGAAGGGACCCCCGATGCTGAGGATCCCTCTCTGGACCACGGTCAGCGCCACCATGGCCAGAACCAGCATGACACTCCCCCTCTTGTACACCCGCCAGCGGTCTCTGTTCATCCTGCAGGAGACGGACGGCGCTCAGTTAGATTGTTTGATTATCAAACTCAAATAGCGATCGATAGAGGAAAAGTCATTAATATCATTTTTCAACGTTTAACATCCATGTCTTTATATCCAGAAGTCCCTCAGTGTCAACCAACATGAACAATATGGGATCAGACGTTTCTCAAAGAAAGTGGTTTTGTTGTTCATTAAATATTTTCCTTTACTTTTTTTTAAAAATCCTGAATCAAATGTAACTCAGATAAATTTTATCAATAATTTAACTTTGTCTCAATGATTTGAAACAGTTGAAACAAAATCACTAAAAAGTATTAAAATATAGGACATAAAAGAAGCAGAGAAGGAAAAGATTCACAGAAAGGTTCCTACATGTTAACATGATAAATATTTACCAGCCAATCAGAGCAAGGCTGACATGGCACCTTGACCACGGTGCGCTTTACCTGGAACTACGTTTTGTATCGCGTGTTAATTATTAGGAACGAGTATTAGAGTATTAAAGTAGTAAAACTCTTCTTCTCTTATTTCTAACGTGCCATGTCCAGACCAGAGGACACCGAGGAGCCGAAAGCACCGCGAACAAGACGAATCCTGACCGATGCTGGTGCGCTAAAATAAACTCTTTAAATGAGGTAAAATAGCGCGCACTTAATTCACAGAAGTTAGAATCTTAATGAGTGACGTCAGAAGGTTAAAGCTCGGTAGCTGGCGCCTTAAAGAGTAGAGAACAAAGTAGAGAATAAAGAGACAATAGACTCTGACATCAGCTCGCTGTGAAACAAGAAGACACTCACGTTCTCTCGTTTGGTTCCGATGATCTTGAGGATAAAAAACAACTGAAACAGAAATGTGGACCCTGAGGACGCGGCGCGGATCCACGCGACGTCTCTTCGGCTGCTGGACACTGATGGAAATAATCCTGCTCACACACTGGTAGAATAATCCTGCTCACACACTGGTAGAATAATCCTGCTCACACACTGGTAGAATAATCCTGCTCACACTCAGGTAGAATAATCCCGCTCACACACTGGTAGAATAATCCCGCTCACACACTGGTAGAATAATCCCGCTCACACACTGGTAGAATAATCCTTCTCGTGGAAACGTCTCGCTGAAATGTCGGAGGCTCGAGGCTGCAGAGAGTCTGGATGCAGATGTGCGCGCTGCGGTGCGCGCGAGCAGGACTGACCGAGCTCCTGAAGTCCGGCTTGTTAAAGGCAAGGCTGGAGTTACGTACACACACACACACACACACACACACACACACACACACACACACACACACACACACACACACACACACACACACACACACACACACACACACACACACACACACACACACACAGGACTGACTCAGTGTGTGTGTGGTTCTCCATCGCGCATTCAGCCGCGTGACAAAGTCAACACGTTCTGCTGCATCAGAAAACTTTTTTCCGTTTGTTTTGTTGCGCATCCGGTTTCATTGGGTTGAGTCTTTAATGACTGAAGCGCAGCTTGATCCACTTCATACGGGGCTGGCACGTGGCACCATACGTCACCATATAGAAGCATCTGCATCACAGCTGTAGAACTGCAGAGGAGCGAGAAGTGAACGATTTCCCTACGAAACATGTGGAGTTGAAGTATTAAGTAAAGGAAAGTAAGGAAATAAGAAAGTAAATGCACTCAGATTCCTGCGTCTCTCTCGTCTCTGGAGAAGTTCAGATGATCAATAAACAATTTACATTTTAAAAGATTACATAAAATACACAATTAAACTAACCCTAAATATATAATGTATGTCACTCTCATGTTGCCATCATCTGTTTCTATTGGTGTCTACTCTGACTCGACTGTCTCACTGGAAGCAGGTTGACATGCGATGACCATAGCTTTATTGTTCCATAAAAAGACACACCCATAACTGCACATGTCACAACGGCCTCACATTGTTTGATTAGCAGATGAATGTCGTCCATAAAGAATCCTTCATGATAAATGCAGATGTGAGCTGAGGTCCGAGGTGCTGAGGACTCACGCTGATGGGATCCGGCTTGCTAAAGGCAAGGCTGCAGAGATCACACACACACACACACACACACACACACACACACACACACACACACACACACACACACACACACACACACACACACACACACACACACACACACACACACACACACACACAGGATGCAGGGATGAGTTAATACGTTGTATACCCAAAGGACTCACTAAATGTACTTTTCTCCGCATTAGTCAAATACATATTTTTTCCTCTCACTTGTATTATTTTGCACAACAAACACTTCAAACCAGCCAAACAAACACAAGCTGACCTTCACGGGACCTTGATGAAGGACTCCATTGTTCGAGTCCTGCGTGAAAGTCAAGTGTTAATTCTTTAACGTAGCTTAACGTGTTAACGTCTAACCTTCATGATGTTTGTCTTCATGCTTTTCTGATCTCAATTTGACAAACACGGCTTTAAGTAAAGCTCATAAAACATAGGAATGAAGAAGAATAGCATCATAAAAGAAGGAAGGGACCTTATTAATGAGTTGTAAATTTCCTAGGTTTATATAAACCCCCCCATCAACACACACACACACCTAATAACTAACAGAGTCACAATGATTTACTTCACTTTCAGTAATATTTATACACTTTTCAAGAGTTCCTGGTTGAGGAGCCAAGTCCTTGGGTTTTATTTGCTCTCCATCACATCCTGTCACAAAGGATTTCAAACACTTGACGGAGAGAAATCTGATGTGTCACCTTCACAGCGACGGTTCAAGGTGAGGCTTCAGAGGGAAGCGTCGCTGCAGCGTGAATGTTTACTGGAAACCAAAAGACAGTTTCTCTTTTTCTAAAGTGATCAAATCTGAGAAGCCAGTCTGAAGTGCAGCGTGCACGACGGCATGAACCCTCGTTCAGACTTGTGTTCTTCCTCTTTTGGGGGAAAGAACAACAAAATGTCCGAACACAGCTGCGATCCAACTTCTCTCCTTCCTCTCCTCCTCTCTCTGTTTCCTGGATCCAGCCCTCCATCCTTCTCCTTCACCATGTGCATCCTGTTGCCTGCTGATGCTGTTTTTTCCCGTATTAGTTGTTTTTTTTCCTCTGTGCAGATTCGGGCTCCGCCAGCGCTGAGCGAGGTGGTGATGGACGCCGGAGTCGCTCCTCTGTCGCTCGGCTGCAGCAGCGCCGCTCACTGATGCCGAAACAGAGCCCAGAAGAACTGGACCCAGAGGACAGGAAGTCACGTCCACACGAGTCAGCTGCCGGGATGCGACCTGCAGCTGCAAAGGTGCTGATTTCTATGTGAAAGGTTAAATTAATCTTCTATAAGTTGAGCTTGTTTGACAAATGTCAAAAATGTCAAAACCGTTTTGTTTCACCATGAATGAGCTGTGATAAGATAGCAGAGTTATGAAATGACATCATGTGACCCGGCCGTGTCCTTCCCTGCATCACTCTGTCACTGGTGATCAATCACTCAGTCACCTGTACCAGTTCACCTTTTGTTCATGCTTCATGCAGGTATGAGGAAGTCCAGGTGAGCCGGAGGGTTCGAGGGGGGGAAAGAAAAATAAACAGTTGTTAAGAAAAAATGAAATCTTGCTGCTACTTCTGGCTCAGAGGAAGTCTGCTCTAATCCTCTGTTGGGTGAACTCACCTGGGGGACTTTACCTTTCAGTCTGCCGACTCTTCAAGCCTGAGATGAAGCTCACAGGGCCCCTCCTCATCCTCCTCCTCCTCCTCGAGTGAGGGGCCCTTCAGCTCCACAGTCACCATGAAGGAATGCGCTGCTGGGAAGAGGACGAGGCTTTTCTTCTCCCTGTTTTCCACTCAGCCGTCATCTGAGGATGTTCATCTTTGAAAAGGCCGATGGAACAAAGGCGGCGTGGTCGGGCTGTGTGGTGAACGTCCCGGACAGCTGTGGCTGCAGGTAAACACCGGCCCCCTGTGTAAACACCCAGAGGCCCCCGCGGGGTGAAACAACAAGCTTTCAGAAGGTCACCAGCACCTGGCTGCACGAGGCCATCGGAAAAATACCCTCGACACTCCAAACTGGATTCACTTAATACAGATTTATTGCTGATTTTGCAGATTGCGGTTCCTGGCTTTTGAAGTGCTGACACACCTTCCTGTTGGTTTCAAATACATTACTGATTCAGGCCGTCAGCGTCCCACAAATAATGAAGATATTAATGATTTACATGATATGATTTTGGGAAACCTGCTGTGTTCACTTTGTGATCGGCGTCTTGCAGCATCCACACCTCTTCAGAAACTGACGATAACATTCTTAACTCTTGTTTCCTCACTTTAGATCGAGCTAATTGGTGGTTGTTTTGTCATTCTCTGTTTTCTATGAACCATAAACTTATTGCCTCGACCCTCGTCTGGTGCCACCTGACAGCTGGAAACACCCGGCGGGCCCTGCAGGTTGCAGAGAAGCGCAGCTGAAGCAAAGACGACGCATAACAAGCGGTTTGAAACGGCATCCACTTCCTGTCTCCTGAGAGGGCATTTCCTTGATGTGAGTCTTGAGCGAGACTCAGGACCCGACACTTCTCTCTAATGGGACTCTTCATATGACACAGATGCAGAAAACTGACCCTGTCTTCTTTCTGAAGGGTCTCCGAGTTGAGTTTAGAGTATTAACTGTTGTTTTCAACCTGGAGCGTCAATACCAGAAGTGTCACAGACAATGAACCTGGTGCAGGAAACCCAGAGGAAAGCCGTCAGCGTGGCTCGCTGGTCGACTGATGCAGTCTCATCTGTGGCAGTGATTAATCTCCTTATCCTCTTCCTGTTGGAGAATACAGCCACACAGACTGCACTGTGTCCCACAACACATGCAAACCCAGTTGTGTTGTGTTTGAGTCTACACACAGAAAAGGTGTGTGTGCGTCTTCACGCTAAAAGTTAACGGGGAGTTTGTGAGGACATTCCCGAGAAGGTCAAAAATATAAAAGGTGAATTCCAAATAAGCTTCAGTCTTTGGTGTGTTTGTTAAATGTCTCTTTAACTTTGACAAAAGCTTCTTTCTTCAGGGCTCTGACAAGAATGTTGTCTGTCAATATGTGATGTTTTATTAATGAGTTGTGTCCTCGGCCAAAAGGACGACGGTCACTTGTCTGTCCGTTCTGAAGGAAACGGGTTCAGCAGACGGAGACACTGATGCGTCGCGTCGTCTTGGTTGACGTCACCTGTTATCATGCAGCACATGGCCGTCTGCTGATAAACACATCTGGAGAGCTACTGGTCCTCTGCAGTAGAGGATGCTCCTGTTGGGGAAGATTTGAGTCTTAAAAACAAGACCATCTGGGTCCTTTAGCTTTGTAGCTGTGGCCGACATTCTTACAGTTATGATCACTAACGTTCTGCTTTCTCAACTCTGCTTTGAAGGAAATGCAGAAACAAGTCTTCAGGTTACGAGAAACACTTTTTATAAGTGAAATCAAGGTAGGATTATGACATAATCTTGCCGTGCCATTGCAGTGGATGATCATCCAGATCCACTTTAGTTCAAAGTGGGTAAAGTTGTGTGTGTCTGAGCACATGAAGCTCTTTGTGATGAACTGCAGCTGCTTCCTCAGATGAGTCGGTGTGACGACTAAAGGATGTGATTACTGAAACTACAAAAACCTAGATTTTAAAAAGCAGAAATATTGTTTTAAGACATGAAAATATTCTTTGTGTTGCTGGATAATCATCGCCAGCTTTCCGGCCTCTTGGAGTTGCACGTTGCTTGTTTCTAATCCAGCGTTGTAACAGTACAATGGCTCCTGAAGGAGCTGCTGTCGAGGCCCAGAGAGTCAGAACTCTTCAGTGACATGAAAGCAGTAACTGTTGATGGTTTTCTCACCGTGCGTGAACCCCGTTTGAGTCCTTATCCACATTTTGTTTTGATGGATCGCAGCAGCTTCCTGTCCGTCCTCGTTGCAGCTGGACGGCAGCAGCTCGGGTCACACGGCCAGCTGGACGCCAGTGCGTCAGTGTGTCATGTGCGGCGTGTTTCCTCACATTGTGCGGCGGCTCGCTGGCTGCATACGTCACGCCTCAAGAGAACACGCGTGTAGGACAGGAAACCTGTCGAGAACATGAACCCTGCAGCCGCTGCATGTCAGAGGGAAGCTGACAGTGAAGACGAGGAGACGACGCCTTGATCACAGGAACCTCACTGCACTGTGATGGACAGGACGTCTGTTTGAAGCCCTTTTACACAGCAGGCATGTGGACTTAACTACTAATATCATTATGGATTTAACATTAACCCTTCATGTGCTCGGTGGGATTCGTCTGTCATTCATTTAATGTCACACATGAGAGTTCACTTGTAATCAGTCACTGATGCAACACCAGGAGAGAAACTCCATGTTGAGTTCTTCCTCCCCAAGAAGAGGAGGAAGAGGGAATTCATGGCTTTGTACTTTTAGACTACTACTACTACTACTACTACTGCTAGTACTACTACTACTTTACATACTTAGACACTTGCATTGCCTGATTTGAGAGAAGAGGGCATAAGACGTCTTTTTCTTTCTTTTTTTACATGTTTTCATTCCCTCATTGCACTTTACTCTTATTATTATTATCATTATTGATCCTTGTTTGTAATAACTTACGTGGCAATAAAAACGTTTCTGATTCTGATTTTGATTTTATGACGTTCATCAGTGGTTGCGTACGTGAAAGTCGCTGCAAGCAACGTCGCTGCCGGCAACGTCGCTGCCGGCAACGTCGCTGCCGGCAACGTCCCGTCGCCAACAGCATCTCTCGTCACAACTGTGAAAAGCACTTCATCCCTGTCGGGTCTGTGACTCCGTTGCATTTATGTAGTTCGAGGACGTTGAACGGCGGTTTCATTGTTTGCTTTACAGATTCAACACCTCGCAAAACCTTGAACAGTTCACATTTATACGGATTGCGTCTCCAGCCTTGAACTCCGTGTTGCCCCATGAGAAACTCAACCTGGTCCACTTTGTGTGCGAGCAGCCGGCGGGTTGAGTCGAGGAGCGCTGAAGTCAACCCACCGCGAGTATCCAGTGGCAATGAGGGACAACAGATCTGAGAGTCGCTCCTGAATGCTAATGATGCTCCTTCACAGGGACTCATTCACAGCTTCAGCTTCAGCAGGTCCACAGGGCTGACAGCTGACAGCCGAGTGCGACACAACACGTCACGAGAGCAGACGTCTTCCTGCTGCGTAATTATGGAAGAGGAGGAGTTTTATGATTCAAGACTCTCAGCAGGAGCCAACGGGACGCAGCGCAGAGCTTCAACTGCATCAGCAATTTAATAGAAGACTTGAAAACAGAGGACATGTCACACGTGTTTAAAACCACTTGAACGGTATCAAAATCCATCAAAAACACATTACAACAGAAAAGCAGCAGTCAACTTAAATATACTGTACATCACCTGGAAAACACTGCGAACGTACAACGCAAACAATGTTGGATTCAAGATGTTCACACCTGTATGGATGGTGTTGTACGTTAATAGCAATAAACACTTCTAAATATACAACAAACAAAAACACATGCACTAGCCCGACCGCTCAAGTCAAGACCGGAGTCTGTCTGTTAAACAAGCAGCTATTCAATCTTATATTTAAAAAGGCGGTAAAGTGATTTATTCATGCGGATGGCTAAAATGTATATATATATATATACAGTATGTAGTGAAAATCAGAAGATGACAGATTTGTTGGATTTAAGATGATAACTGAAAGAAATTAGCATTCACGTCAGCTTGTATTCAGACTTAAATACAGACATTATGGTGATGTACTTCTGTCAGAAACACAGAAAGATGATCGAGTACTTCCTCTTGAACTCAGAGCTTTACGTCTGAGCCAGATCACCTGCATCTTGTGACAGATTGTTTAGTTTTTCTTGGCTGGGGGACGTTGCTCATATCCATCACCTGGATGAGCGTGTGGAGGAACTCAAAGCCGACGGAGACAACAAGTTGCAGAGGGGCGGCCGGCTGGGGGTTGAGGTTATTGTCCATATCACGTTACAGAAGAAGTCTGAGCCGAAGCCAAACGGGGGAAGAAAAGGACGGAGAGCCACAAGGCTTCGCATTGTTCAAGCCCGACTCCGGCTGCTGCTGCTGCTGCTGGTCGTCGGCCATCTCTGCTGCCCTGACCCTGATCACAACTCGGGGGGATGATGTTACAGGAAGCCCGATGCTGCTGTTTCACGGCGACAGCCTCACCTCCTGTTTGACTGGCTGCCTGACGGAGGAACAACAAGACGGAGGGGAGGAGGGAGGGGCGGGAGGTTTGAGAGGAGGAGACGGTGAAGGACAATCAGATTTGAACTTATCAATGAAAAAGAAAATTAAAGGTCCGGACACGTTTTTAAAGAAGTCCCCGCGGGGCTGTGTGCATTAAGGTTAAAGTCCCCATCGGCGGAACAAGAACACACGCACACGCACACCATTGTTTTATGACCTTACTGTTCTATATCTTTACAAGATATACAAGACAAGACAACAAATAGTTGCTAGCTCCGATATTAATATTCTGAATGCCGGATAGAGCATTTGTATAAAATAAATTTGCTTGTAATAATAAATTGGCCTGATTATTTTCCTCTGTTCAGCAGATGAATGTAAAACATGCTTTAATTCGTCAAACTTTTTGACAGTAAAACTATATTTATTTAAATGCTTTCAGCAGTTTAACAGGAAGGTTTTCCCTCAAACACGGAAACGTGTCCTCATTCAACTTCACCCAAGAAGAATAAACGTTATTCGTTGTCATCGTGATAAAACTTCAAATCCAAAATGACGGTTTCTGTTTTGATCTTTTCTTCCTATTTGTGAGAAAAGAAAACCTGATTTCCTCGTCACGCTTCTTCCCTCGGGGCCGGAGCGACAGTCTAAATACTTCCTGCACGTTCTCGAGCTGCAACACAACATCTGTCAGCCTTGTCAACGAGGATCGTGCAGCACGCCGCCGTTTGCTCCGTCGGGCTACAAACTCGCCTCCCCCCGTCGTTCTCCAGCCAAAAGAGCGTCTCTGCCGGTCACATGGGATGCGTTCACCGCATCGGGCCCACAGGGGGTCGCGTCTCAGCGTGTGGTCGCTCTCTGCAGCCACACTGCACCGAGCAGAGCGCATTAGGCCTAACGACGCCCGACAGTACGCAGGAACTGCTTTCAAGTGAAAATAAATTAAAAAGATAGTGAACGAAACCTGCTGGGAACATACCAATAAAAGCTCAAGATGCTCACAGTAAAAGTGTACTTATTTAGTTTGCCTGCTTATTGCCCTTTAAGTGGAGCTACGATTAAGTGGCTTCCCTATAAGTCGATAGATGTCTGACACTTGCCAGACCTCATGAGGACAACACACCCAGAGGATGTGGGGGCTTGGACGTCCCATTAGGCTCTATTACAGGCTTTATGGAAGGGCAGCCGGCGTAAGAGCCGGAGGTACTCGCTCATCAAATGCAGTTAGGATGCATGAGAGCATGGGGAGATGTTATCACCCAACTAAGAGCACCAGAGCAGCGGGTCGGGCCCTGCAGCGACTCAAGTTTTAAGTTTAAGATGTGGAGATAACCACAAATACATGCGGGCAGAAAAAACTAACGTCGCCCTTTTATTTCTTTTTACAGTCATGTGTATGTACTGCCAACAAAAACAATGTCCACGCTGTGATTTGAATAAAACCATCAACTGTCTGTCGTTGTTGCTATTATTATTGTATTTATCTTCCTCTAATTAAACACGTTTCAGAGACGTCTTTATTCTTATGAGACGTGTTGCATGTCCCAGTCTTAAAGGAGCAAAGTTGAATTGTGATCGTGGAAGAGTTGCACAGGCGGATAACAGAGGTCAAAGGTCAAGTGAACCACTAGATCTGTGATCCTGTGATGGTGGAGATTGTGCCATCTCATCCATACTGATGGAGCCTTCAATACCTTCAGTAGTATCAGGTAATTACCCACAATACCACCAGATCAATGAGCTTTATGGTAATATTGCATTTGAAGGACTCTCTCCTGCATCCTGGAGATTGTTTAATGACCAGGAGAGAAGAGTCTTGTCCAAATGTATCCAACGTATTTGTGGCTAGTTTTATTGTGTGATAGTATTAGCATAGCAATATAAGGATTTCATGTTCTCTTGAGGGATATTTTATTCATATAAACTGAAATAGAGACTGACAAACAGTTACAGAAAGCTTCTGTTCTGTTCACTCCTTCGTTAATCTTTCGATTGAGTGTTTCTAAGCCAACTTTTTGGACAAACACTGGACCTCAAAATCAGCCAAAGTTTCCCAGCGCGGCCGGTGTGCGTGTGTTTACTTCCACTCTGCGGTCCTCTTCCTCCCGTGGAGCTGGCGGAGTCCGGCCGGCCGCTCTGCTGAGGCTCCGAGTGGGAGAATTGGGGCGCCAGCGCCGGGCCTCGAGCCCGGTGAGCGCCGCTGTTCTGGCCGGACGCCGCTTCAGGCGAACGGGGAACGTTGGGCTGGCTCGAAAACGCAGGAACAAAATCACTGATGATGACGAGGACACGACGAGGAGAGGGAGACAGAGAAGAAATAAAGCTCAGTGTTTGCTTTGTGCAGCAATAGGTCACAGCCAATGAAAAGATGTAGCGTGTAAACAGACATCGGCTTATGAAACAGTCAAACTATAACACACTTCTTCTGGTTCCTTTTGAATGCAGCCATTATGAATCTTTCTATTTCTCACTTGCTGTCGGTTGGAGGAGTTATTCTGAGAGGTTTCCTCTTATCTGATGAGCTGCTCAGTGACCATGGGACACGAGAGCCACGAGCAGATCCGATTTCACAGAAGGTTTCACGGCATTGACATCCTGACATTCCTGAGTACGGCGTCAACCTCGCACGAGCCTCTCGCCCCCGACACACGATCGCATCCGTTTCACTCGTTTCAGTCGATAGCTTCCACTTATGGAGACGTCGTGCCAGACGAGACAGAGTGTGTACAGACACCAGGAGGGTTATCCATACCGTACAGACCTCATAAATATATGCATGTATTGCAACTCTATATTACGTTTGGGGATATCAAGCTATTTTTTAACCTCAGAATTGCAGGTTTTTATACTATAAAACATATAAAATATTTAATATCATAATGTGATTACAATTAGAAGCAGAGTGTCTCCGTCTTCAAGGACCAGGTTAAACATTTCTGAATGATCAAAACTAATGTCACGTGCATGTGTTTAAGGAAAGTGCACCTGCATATTTTCTGGACTTGACTTTGCAATATCACGATTTTTTTTTTAATCTAAACTTTGACATTCACATTCAGGCCGGTGTCTCTGTCTGACCTGTCAGTGATGCACGACTCTCCTGCAGTGACATAAAAAACAAAACATGCATCTTCACTCTATTTTCCCGGTGTGCACACATGCTCTGACACAATACAGGGATGTATTCACACTTAAGAGTTGCATCCTTTTACACAAATGACGCAATATTTGGCAGCTACTTTGCATCAGGTTATAAAAGTGTTTGCTTTGGTAAAGCACGCCATTGTATGAATGAAACCACAACAAGGGGACTTTGTAATCATGTCTGCTAATGTCCTTATCAGACAGGAGCTGAATGACTGATATCCGGTGCAGAATTGTGTTTCCATAACAGATGGATGGATTTCAGGCACCTCGTTCTTGTTTCTGCTCACATTGGCTCCAACCTCCCTGATACATCTCCTCTAGTTGAATGTTGCAGCATAACGTCGCTCTATGAACGCCAGCCGGCTCTAACAACCCGGCAGGCTCAGCCCTGTAGAGCAGGGAGCCGACATTTGCATACAAGTTGCAAAAATGGCCACCAAGTTGTGTTGTAACCCCGGGTCCTTTTGTTTTTACGATGGTTCTGCAGGATAACAGCAGAATAGTCTCGCAAGTTTTATGTGTCAGATCTCTCTCTCCTCCCTTGTGTCCATGTACGAGTGTGTGTGTGATGTGTCTGTATGTGTGTGAGGGTGATGACGTACAGGTGGAGCCCTGACATTGGTCCATTGGAAGCGATCGCCTCCATTAACACCCACAGCCTTCTATAACTCTGCAGTCTGAATGGACTCTGGCCTCTGGCTGCACCCCGAGGTGTCACCTTGAATAAGTTTGACGTTGAGTGCCCCCCCCCCCCCCCAAAAGGAACGAAATAACCTAAAAACAAAAAAGTCAGCAAAGTACATCGTCTCTTTTGATATTTGGCCAAATTGCCATGTTGCTAAGATTCTGTTCACGTCAACATTAACGACAGTCTTGAAATGTTTTCTCAGGATAAAAGTGCTGCCTCCAAACGGGGGTGAAATGAGGCGACTGCAGTCTGTATTGTGGAGGTGTTTTACGTGTATGGGGGGAGGAGGGATGGATGAAGCGGTTTCCTGGGACACATTACTCTCGTGGAATTCAGGAGTCAAGTTCCTCTTGGATTTAAAGGAGAGGAGAAAGTGGGGAGCTTTGATTGAATGGGTCTCTTTGTGGGAACGGCTCATTTAAACGCATGTCACAGACTCACAGAGCAGCTTGGTGGTGCTGAGTCACAGAGTGCTGCAAAACAACACTCACACCACACACACACACACACACACACACACACACACACACACACACACACACACACACACACACACACACACACACACACACACACACACACACACATCTCAGGGTTGCAGGAACCTTCGCTGACTGACCATGTTTATGTTTGTTTGCATCGTTTCAGTGCCACTGTGGCTCTCTTTAAGGAAACTAAATGCACGTATAAAATGAAGACTTGTCATGAGATACTTTGGTTTTATTGCGTTATTGTTTTGTTTATTATATTTTTCTGCTTCTTTTGAAGTCACACACAGGAGTTTGTTGTATATGTATTATTTTCTTTTTTCACTTACTAATGAACTCTTTCCTACGTTGTACTCTTTATTCATCTTAAATCCATCTTTTCTGTTATTTCCATAACCCAAAGCTCACTCTGACTGAATGTCAATGATTCTGGCTGAGAAAATGTTACTCAGTCTGTAACAGAGAGAGAGAGAGAGAGAGAGAGAGAGAGAGAGAGAGAGAGAGAGAGAGAGAGAGAGAGAGAGAGAGAGAGAGAAAGAGAGAGAGAGATGAAATATGATGCCGCACAGGAATAAACATGGAATGATGCTCAAGTTGAAGATCTCTTGTTGTTTCAACCATTCAAATGAAAACACCACACAGTCCCTCATTCTGTGTGTGTGTGTGTGTGTGTGTGTCTGTGTGTGTGTGTGTGTAGATAACATACGTCTGTCAGTTACCTGGCAGACTGCCCGTTCTCTTGCTCCTGGGAGCATCCCTTCCTGGCCCTCCCTTCATACGGCCCGTCTGACTCCTGGGACAACCGGCCACACTCAGAGTCTGAGGGGAAGAGGACATACGAGAGCTTTATCTCCATACTTTGGGAATTATAAATCATAATGAGCTTCTGGGAGGTAAATGACACGGTCCACACACCGATACTGTGGCGCAGGGAGTCGGCGGTGCTGGGCCGGCTGCCGGAGCGCGTCGGAGGTCTGGAGTTGTATTGCGAAGGAGGCAGACTTCCCTCCTCGCTCTTCTGCCTGCTGAAGGGGAATTCCCTGGTTTGGTTGCCCTCGTCCCCCTGGCCGCTGGACCGATAGTCCCTACACAACACACAGACAACAACGCTCATGTGTTGCTTCTGGATTTTCATATTTGCGGTTTGTATTATTGGATTTACGGCGCATCTTAAAAAACTTCATCTTCATGGTTTTCCTTGAACTTCACTCGTGCAGCTGTTCACATGCCACATCAATAAAGATGAGCATTACCGTTCTAGTGAGTAATTATAAAAGCAGCATATCATAACTTGCTGTTAGTCAAAGCTCCCTTACAGCCGTCATATCCATTATTCTGGAATAACATTCATCTGTGCAGTCTGGATTACAGTGTTGGATTGATAATAATCTGCCTTTCAGGACAAAGCAGTTCCAGTTCCAGTGTCAGTCTGCTGCTGCTGTCTCGTCCCTTTCCAGTACTTGAACAACTCAGGCTTTGTGATAATTATTGGGAAAATGTATTTTCTTTGACCTTCTGCACTAGTTTTAATAGATGCAGGGACTTCCTCGTCCATGTGGAGGAACAAAGGGAAGGCCCGATCATTGTCAAAATGATCTAATGGTCTGACTACGAGCTACCGTGTGTAAACGAGGCTGGACGTCACATGACTTCCTCTAGATTTGGCATTCTGCTATTTTACACATCATCGTAAAAAATAATTGCCTACTTTACAATGTCTAACTAAAGTTCCCTTGAGCAAGAGCCTAAACCTCACCACACGGTTCCAGTCCCCCTGACACTCACAGACAGCATTAAGAAGCATAAGAACTGACATTTAGACTGATGTTGTCTGTGTGTGTGTTTAACTTACGCGACGTTGAAGTTACGATGAGAACTTGGGGTGACTGGCCGCTGCAGAGGTTCATCAACACTCGGTTGAGACAAAGGGGTCGGCTTCCTCTTCACCTTTGACATGTTGGTCATAATCTACTCAAGACAACAAACACAAGATAACGTGCACAATGACATCACATCTTGAAGTTCACAAGGGGTTAGCATCTAACGTCTCCTTGGTACACACACTGACGTACAAACATCACCAGTTCCTGTCATCACAGGTACTGTTCAACATCAGCCTCATTGTCCTTCACGTTTCTTCTTAGAAAACAGTGTGTTTATGTAACTTGGATGGTGCGAGGTGTACTTAGTGTTTGTCTCTTACTCCCAGGTACTCGGTCGTGAGCAGACTCTCTCCAGACAGTTCTCTGGGCTGTGGTTGGAGAACTTCCTCCATATCAAGCTCTGTCTCCATGAGGTCTTCCTGTCACCAAACAATGACAGTGAATCAGATGATTAGGTTAAACAGCAGGTCACACAGTGTTTTGGACACTTTGACCTTTTGGGCAATCAAACTTTTTAACTTGATCCTATTTCTCTTCCAGTTTGTTTTAGTTGATTAATTTATTACAATTTAAATTGCTTTAGTTATTCTTATGGCTTTATTAATTCTACTTTTTGAGTAGTTATCATGTAAGTGTCTTATTGTGTGTTTCTTGATGATTATGATTTGTTTTTATTTGGCTTTATTGTAAATGAGGTCTCGACCCCAATGTAGCTCTGAGTTAAAATAAAGTTTGGATAATAGACGGGTGTGTAATATGATGGTGTAAAGCAGTAACATATCAGTGTGTAACGGTCGAGGAGGGCAGCGCCTACATCATTGTCGTCCTCATCTTCCTCATCATCTGACTCGGGGCCCTCTTCATCAGCTGCTGGGACACAAACATGAAGATTAAACAGCAGAAGTCACTTTGCATCATCTTGTAAAATACTTTCTGAAGGCTTATATAGTGTTAATGATCAAAGTATTTAAAAAAAAACAATAACTGCTATTGACACATTATAAACCATTTACTTTACATTTACATGTAGTTGTTCAATGATCTATTATGTAACATGAGATGTGGCAACCACTACCAAACTCCAAGTTAATACATTGTCCCTTATTGTATTCTTCAATGTACATATACAGCGAGTACACATTGTATGCGTACACCTCCATAGAAGAGAAAACATCCATTCTGACCTGAGTTCAGCTGTTTGATGATGAACTCGATCTGTCTGTTCAGGTCTGGGTTCTCCTCTTTGCTGTAGCAGCGGAGAATCTCCTCCACGCTCTGCACACGAGGAGGAAAACACTTGATGATAATGTTTTGTAATTGTGTTAATAATCTGCTTGAATATGATATTTGTTGGACAGGACGGGGCTCAGCCACATCCCCACCCTCCAGCCCTGACATCCGGTACGATGACTGTGTCATCTGCCTGTGGACACTTGCCACTTCCCCCCCAAACGCTGGTTGTGTGGTGACACAAGGAGACAAATGCAGAGCAGAAAACAACAAACTGGGTCTGTTTCCTCCAAGCAGGTGAAGACATTTCTGCTATCTCACCATCTCTTTGGCTTCCTGTCGCACAGAGGGAATACACAGGATGCTGTACAGGGCTCCATTCACATACGGTCGAATCTGAGAGAGCAAAGTGACACACACACACACACACACACACACACACACACACACACATCTTCTATATTAACAATCCCAGTCCAGATGGTAACCGCTTGTTAGAACATGCAGTGGGAAGGAAACATGGATAAAAAGAGGAAATAATGCGTATCCAGTGGATCTAAAAACAAATATATATTTATTGAATTACAGTATGTCATGTATAATAATAATAATAGTAGCAGTGGTGTTATTACAACAGCTTTAGTTACCTTCCAAAATTACAGGCAGACATGTTTTATAGACTTCCCCCTATTAAGATAACCAACCACTCTGAAGGCGTCATAAACATAGTTTTATGACGTCCCGGGTGTGTCTGCGTGGGTCACAGTGGTACTTCAACAGATTAACTAGCGGTGAAGCTGCATTCATGTGTTAATGTGTTAACTAATGAAGTGATGAGCGTTTCGGAGGCGGCGTCCATGTTTGTTTTGCGCGGACATCACATGTATTGTGGAACTAACATCTGTGTGCAAGTGTTGACGGACGTGTGCATCACCTCGTGGTTCTCGTGTCCCAGGACGTCAGTTAGAACCTTCAGCACATGCCTGGCGTTCTCTGCACACTTCCTTTTTCCTGTAACACACACACACACACACACACAGACAATGTTCTGTTAATGGCCGTAATAAAATAATCCAACAGAAAACATGAGTCAGACAGTGAGTCACTGTGGCTTTAAAAGAAAAAACATCGACACCCAAAACAATCCCTGGTCCTGCATCACAATGTCAGCTAGATACACAAAAATAATATCTTACTGCCTTCATCAGAATTTTGGAAAATGTCATTAAATGATTCTGTCTAAAACAGATCTACTGCATAGTATTTTGGACATGATCTAAGTGAATGTATAAGCAACATATCTAACAGTGTTGGCCATGACACGACGTGTCTCTGTTCTACCTGTGTCTCCGTTACCTTTGGTTCTCAGGCAGAGGTTCATGAGCAGGGCAGCAGAATACTCCAGGGTGTAGTCGCTCAGGCAGTCCGAGTCCTGCAGCTCGTCCACCAGCCAGCCAATCAGATTGGCTGCTATCATGGCGGTCTGCTGGCTCCTCCTACCAACACATGATGAAGGATTCAGGGTTAAAAGCAATTTGAACAGACTTGACTTTATTCATGTGATGTGGACGTCACAATATAGCACATATCTATGCACAAAAGAAAAGCAGATGCACTGTGTTGAGTGTATATAGCTAATGCTAAATTCCAACACCTGTCCACAGGAGGCTTTAAAAAAAATGTATATATAGAGCAGTATACATATTATAAAATGTGATTAAAAAAAGAGAATACATCCACATATAAATATATAGGTACATACACAAAGTATGAGGATGTTAAATGTGTGAACATATTCATTTACCTGAGGCTGAGCTTCTGTAGGGCCACGAGCACGTTCTCTCTCGCCAGAGAGTCTTTTTCCTCCGTCCTGAGCGCCTCTGTCAGAAGTCTTAGCAGACTGGGGATTTGGGAGAGGTAAACCCGACCTGTAAGCGTTTACACAACATTAAATTAAGATCAAAGACAAGACATTGTCTCTTTTTTTAAAGACCAGAGAAATACACTATATGTTATCTAAGTTAGTGGCTTCAACAATAAAAATCTCTAAATATCCCAATTAATTTGGAGGTGCAACTGTATGAGGTCAACACAATTATATTATTATAGCATTTAAGTCCCTAAAACTCCAGGATGCCGAAGAGAGATTTTCCTTTTCCTTGTTATTCAGACTGTTAACTACTCAATCTTTAGGAAATAATCATACCACAACCACTCAGGGCATAATCAAAGTAATTTGTGTCAGCATATATTTACAAAATGTCTCCAACGGTTGCAGCTACAGGAGATCATTAGTGGTTTCAAACCCAAATGGAAAGCCATTGAGGTCTTCCGTGAATCCTCGTCTCCAAATGCATCCAGTCAATGACTCAAGTTGCAGAGAAATAATGATGCTGGAGCACTTACCCTCTGCTAGGGAGGCCAGTGCATTGATGAGACGAGCCGTGTACTGGCGGACGATCTCGTTCTTCGATCTCATCAAAAGAAGCAAAGTTTTCTGAGAAAACACAAAACGTAGGAAAGTTTAGAGCGATATCTACTGCAGCCAGGTCAAATCAGTCATTATAAACATACGAGCCTTTCAACTCATCACTGTCGCCTGGCCTTCACTCAATACCAGCGGATTAATCCACTGGTATCCATTCATTTATAAAACTACCATCACGTATTTCCACTCATTACTCATCTCTGCAATTTACGCTCCAGCAGTTTCGTTAACGAGGTCATTCAAAGTCTTCTCACGATTTGGCTCTCCATTGTGACGCTTTGTTGTAATGTTTGTATGAGATTGGATGTTTTATTTTGTCTTGTATCCACTTGCCTGCTGTTGGATGAACTGTCATTGTACATGAGAACTGCTTCCCAAAAGGTAAAACTAAAGAATTGATAATAATGTCCTGAAGTAAAGTTAGCGTGGCAATGAGAGCCACACGGCTTTATGGATGTTCACAGAGCTGGTGTCACCGCAGGGCCACCAGCCGACCAGTGGACTGGTAATTATTGCTTTTGGCCATCGCCAAACAAAGAACAGTCACTCATGTTATTTAATTACCAGAAATTGACACCCCTCCACTGTTTTTGTGGCCCTTACAGGGAAGGACTCAAAGGTCATTTAGAGGTGGCGTGGAGCTCCACGGTGAGTCCATGAACAAAGAACTCAGGTGTGAGATGAGGATCACTTACTCTCCTGTAAAGGGATTGTGTCGAACATGGCGCCCTACGACTAATGCTTAGGGGAAAGGAATGTGAAAAGAAAAGAAAAATAACAATAAAGCATGTAAGACAAACACGTGAAAGCCTTTTCAAAGGGAGAAAGTTGAAATAAAACCTGGGTTTCCTGCTCTGGCCTTTTGTTGAGCACAAAGAGGAACGTTATCAAGAGAATGAGGGTTAAGTGTCATTGTGGGAAATCAGGTGCCAGAATTTGATGAATTCTCCAGAACATTATAAAAAGTGACTCTATATATAGCATAGAAAGCAAAGAGCGTGTCCTTTCCATCTACAGGGTATGCAATCGTCAACAGGAGCAACATAACATACATGGAAATATCTATGTGCACCCAACAAGGTGCCGCTCCACCAACTCAGGTGCTGAAATTAGAGTCAGGGGATTAATTAGGTTGCGAGGCCAATGGACAAGAACTTATGTTCTCCTTTGGCTCTGATGGTTGCATGAAATCAAGATCACTGTCATTTCAGTTCACATTAGTAGAAATGTAAATAGTAAACTACATATAAAGTGTTAAGACTGCATTACAAGCGGTTGTCCTACAATCTCACCTGTTTGGAGCTGAAGCGTTCCAGCAGGTCGTTACTGATGAAGGCCTGAAGAACGGTGTCTCTTTGCTCACCAGGGAGCGAGCGAGTCAGTCTCTAAACCGTGAGGAACAGACCAGTAAAGACTCAAAGGAGAACATGCAAAGTGAATATGTAAATAAAATAGGTGTATTAGGCAGCCATGTGAAAAGCATATTGTTTGTTAAAACCTTTACAACATACACTGCACAGTGTATAACACTGTCCTTTCTATGAAATGCTAATATATTGAAAAGAGGATATGAATACGCACCCAGCGCAGCGCCTGGAGCAGCAGGGACTTCAGTCTGTCCGACCCCCCGACCAGGTCCGTCTTCAGCTTCTCGTAGTCCAGGGAGGGCAGCATGGGGACCTCCTTGGATTTCCTGGAGGTTAACAAAGACAAGTCAGCCATGTTTTCATCACGACGCTTTTTAAACTATTAGCAGCTTCAAATGTAAGACTCACTGCGGCACGATGGATGCTCGTAGCATCGAGGACGCCTGTGAGTGAGAGGAACATTGGGAAAAGAAGACAGAGGAGCAGATTATTTTAGGATTTGATTATTTCAGACTCTGTTCATGACATTCTTACTTTAAAGTGTGGAGAACACTGATCCATGTCATCATGTTTTCATCCTTGACTTACCCAGTGTTATCCTTCTAAAACATTCAAGTCAGCTGCTGTCTAAAGAAGTCATTTGTGGGGTTTTTTGGACATGCATACATCATGCGTGTGTACATGCTGAATCCCCACACATACAGGTGTGAGGTCTGGTGACGTCGCCCATGCAGTCAGTGCAAAAGACAATTCAGCCATTAAATAGTAATTACTGAATAAATGTTAGTGTGAAACAGCCATCCCGTTTGTTAACCCTCGTGTACTTGTACTGTGTTGTTTAAGAGAAAAAGAAACAGACGACCAAACAGAGTGCATACTTATGATGAAGGTGATACACATACTGTACATAACAATGAAATAAAATGATCCCCGTTGCTGTCCTTCAACATACACATATGTTGAATGTAGAAATCAAAATAAATATCAAAGAGGCAGGAGCTAAAACTATATCAAGGAATTTCTTAATAAATAAAAAAAAAAGAATTTCAAGCTGTATTCACTTGTATGCTCAGATTTCAGATAATCCTACTCACAAAGAAAAGGCTTGGCCTGAATAATATGACTATGCAGTTTCCATAAGATATGCCTTTACTCTCGTCTCCTCTTCTCACCATTAACTCTTTTATGACCGAGGGGACAGTGAAGGACATCTACTGTTGGTGTTATTGTCTAAGTAGACGTCTCTGCTCCCTGAGTCTGATCCAGGTTTTCTCTCCTCTGACAGCAAGATAAACCACAGCGGAGTACCAACTAAAGATGTGTGGAAGATCTTGAAAAACTACACCATTAAACAAACGGTGTGGGGACAAAACGGACCACATTTACCTTTAAAAAAAAAAAAAAAGAAGACAGACATCCAATAGGAAGGGTTGAGAGGAAGAACAATATAAACTAGAATAATCTAAGCGGTACCAGAGGACGATAACAGGGACTGTACAAAGAAGGAGGAGGAGGAGGAGGAAGAGGATGAGTATGAGGAGGAGGAGACACGGCGAGGCATAAGCAAGATGAGGAGTGGGGACCTGAGCGATGACGGGAAGTAAAGATGAAAACATATGAAACTTACATAGCCATCGTCATAGGGACTCATAGAGTAATATCCCTTTGTGGACAAAAGCACAACGCACGGAAAAACACAAACACACAGGAAGAAGTTGTTCAGTTCAAAACAGAAGGAAACAAGATTTCACAAACCACAATGAAGGCCACTGACAGTAAGCGGGATTGTTTCAGTGTGAACAGTTGTTTGATTATCTGTGGAGCAGAGTTACACTGTGAGAGCTGTCATAACCACAGCAACAACAAGGTTATTAAGGATGTTATTAGCTCTTTGAGGAGTTATCCTCTACCATGTGTACAGTATCCATTCTCACCACTTTCAGCCTTTCAACTTCAGATTTTGTGAGCCACTGTGACTGGTGTTTTTTCCTGCATTCAGAGTCGTGTCATGCATAATTAACTCGACTTCAACAAGCCTTCATAACTGTGTGTGTATTAAAGCAAAACCAGGGTCCAAACAACAGGATGACGACACGGTCGGCTGCTCAATGTCAAGACGAACCCTTTTCAAACGCAACCTTATCTTGACCAATATCTGTGACGTGAGGGCTTCCTCTGCTCGTATGATAGCTCACTATTCAAGCCTTGTGGGTCGTCATTGTCCCTCCGGTGAGGTGTGGAGGAGAGAGAGGGAGAAGAGAGGTGTGTCTGTGTGCTCTCACTCACAGTGCCAGGCCTGGTGAAGTCTGTGCTGTGCACCACACTCTGCCTCATCTGGCTGCTGAACAGGCGAACACACACACTCTGCAGGTACTCAGGGGAGATCTGCAAAAACACAGGAGGCCCCATGAGCTTTAGGACAGCGTTTGTGGGTTAGAGGGAGGGCGGGGATGCCAATGTTCAGGTCCCAGTTTAACAGCTTTCTCATCTCGTATTTAAGAGCGTGCATGTGCGTTAATAGGACAGGTTGAAGACGTTGCTGTGCATAAAAAAGCCTTTCTGTTATCTCAAATGTTTGCATATACAACTGTGAATAGCCTAATTAAACCATGTTTTGTTGCTCTGTCTAGTTTTTATGTGTGTGTGTGTGTGTCTCTTTGTGTGTCGAGCTCGGGCCCCACAGTCAAGCTGACGTACCAGTTTCCCACTGACGGTGGCCTCCAGTGAGTCCACGAGCTCGGCAGTGATTCCGATCAGGTTGTGGTAGTCCGCCTGCATCTTGTTGAACTTCCGCACGTAGCTGGTGATGCGCCGGTCCGATTCCACTAACTGGAGCTGTAACTGCTGCACGGCCTCTGCACAGACACGCAAACACACACGGGAACAAGTTGCCCAACGTAAACACAAACAAATATGCAACAATCATATCATAAGTGACGATCTCTGTATAAATTAAGGTCCAAATGTTTTTGTATACTATTATAAATGTGTCATCTGAGAATTGAAATTAAAATAATTTCAAAGTAGGATGCTTATCATCTTTTTACATGTCTGCCAGTCAATACCTCAGATGTTGGGTGCATCTTTAGGTGATCATCAAGTAATTTTGAATCTTTATCAACCTCAAATAATATGACTTCAGTTACGCTTTTGGAGAAAAAGGTTTTAAATCTTTCTCTGGAATTTTTATCCAACACGATTAAGCAAGTCTGGACTAAAGATTTTGGGGATTTCAAAGACTTTGTTCCTCTCCAGAACATAATAAAGGATCTTAGAGTTAAATGAAAGCCTTAAAGGAAAGCAAAAAATCACTGAGAGACTGGCACCGACAAACACAAAGGGTTCTATTGGCAGTCGGGATCTGTATCATCACATGGCAGATATAATAAAAAAGGACAGACTTAATCATTGCATGGATAATAAATACAAAAGGTAGATTACTTCAGGGGGATATTTACCTTTTGTACTCCTTCCTCCCTCCCTCTGCATGATTACTGTTAAAGGCTACGCACAAGCACTCAATGGAACACACGTCAAACATTTCTACTGTATTTGTTTCCTGATCCAAAGATGCATAGCATACAGTGTCTTGCTTACATTTGACTGGATAGAAAACAAGCACCGAATAAGTCAGACATCCTGTTTGAAGCAGAGGGAACAACACTAGTTTGTTTTAAAGGGAGGGGTGGATCTTTTTTAAAAAGGACTATGGGCTAACACCTTTGCAAACATTGGACATAAAGAATGTTTACATGCACGTACGCAATGTATGTGCGTGCACTCGACCAGTGACTTTTCATCTGCGAGTATGACGTGGACAAATGTTCTTTGGTCAGCACTTGAGATGATCGTTGCTTTATAGATGTGTATGTTTTCATCGTTGGCCAGGAGGGAGATGGTTTTATTTTCACGGTTTAGTTTTCATACGTAAAGAGGAAAGTCGACCCGTCGGCTTTTCAGTAAAAGAAACAATTCTTGTTATCATTCGCTTTCCCTTCTATTATGTAGGAGTGAGGGTGAGATAGTGTCAGGTTAGGCTCCGCTGTACTTAAACACGGACATTTCTAGATGCACATCAGACAGGCTATGTTTGAAGCATTGACCAGGTCAGTCTGAATGTTAATGACTTCTTTAGTCACTTACAAAAATAATTTGATCTGAGATTCTAAACGTGCAGTTCAGTCAGAAGAGAGAATGATTTTTCGCTGATGTTCCCCCTTAGATTTTGTTGTTTTCCCCACTGACTCATTCATTGTTTTAAAGCCAAAAGACCCTTTGAGATGGAATAGCAGGGTAAACGTAGGAGGAATACGATAACAACATTCATGTTATATTTAGTGTGTCACAGTCATTCCAGTAAGACAGCACCCCGAATACAAAGTTATTTTTCCACTGAAGCTATTTAGCTGTGTTATATATATTCTTTTTTTAAATACATAAAGTTCTTTGTGTCACCCATCGGCCTGAAAGTTGAAAAATGAAGCCACGCATCTCCTCTGATATGTTTCTCTGCGAGTCACAGTAGAGGATACGTATAAATTCAACAGCCTCGGGGTGTTGGACGGCTTCAGTGTTACGGATAGAAACGGCTCCAGCTTATCCTTCAACTGTGGAATCCAGGAATCCTACATATGAAGAGTGTAGAATGGGAGAAGACATGGTTATGATCACTTTATGTACATACCTTTTGGTTTGGGTGAGGACAAAGTGAATAGAAGATAGAATAGAATATGAAGGTGGCCTTGGGTAATAATGTTGCATGTATAAGTAGTAGTACTACACTACATTACAGTATTACTATAACCAACTAGGTCATTGTCCATAATTAGCTGTGTACCTGGAAAAGATCTTTGAAGGACGGGTGGATGGTTGGGTTGGGAACGAAAGGCAAGGCGTAGTAAGGCAGGAACTCTGCGGTCTGGCTCAGAGCTGCTCCGCGAGTCTCCAGGTACTGCTTGAAGTGGGAAATCCTCTCCTCAAACTCAGCTCGGTCCTGGAAAAAAATTCAGGTTTTCAAATGAATTAAAGTCAATTAAAAAATGTCAGTTAAGCCAAATCTAATATTTAAAACATTTCCTCTGTTTCATACACATATTATTTTCCAGTAGATATGTTTGTTGGCCTGCTACCAGCGCTGAAAACTCAAACGGCAAAGACCTACACAGTGACAGGCATATTATAGACGTTATTAACATCATGAGAACGAGCCTGTAGCACAGCTTAGTGGACATTTTGACAAAGAACACATGGTGATGTTCAGCTGGTCGTGATATAGTTTGAAAATAATCTAAACTATGTAATGCTCTTGTTATTTAAACATTAAAACCTAAAGAAACAACTAAAAAACTGATCTACATACGTGTCTGCCAGGGTGCCTCCTCAGTGGGTAGATAGTGAAGTGGATGTAAAGATAAAACTCCAGGCTCTGGGCCTCAGTGTCCGTGTCTTTTATTTCAGAAGGAATATTCTCTGTCCACAGTTCAAAGAACACTTTCTGATCTCCATCATCAAAAGAGCTCAGAAGGTCTTTCTAGAAAAGTTAGAGTTAAAGAAAGTTAAGAAAAGAAAGTTTTGGGTGGAAATACAGAACTATATGGTACTTTTTTTAACAGTAATGTAATTTACATATCACCCCATTATAACAGATACATGATAATATAAATTTAAATTCAACATTTAGAGAAGGAGCCAATTACAATTCTTTCTTAAACAAAAAAAAGGTTGAAAAAAAGAGAGCCAGTCTTGACTCCCTGTCTCTTGGATCATCCGACCCATCCCGTAGTTGCCACCAACATAACTGATTAAGAAACTTGAAGGAATATAACGTGTTAAAATAATTGGACAATTTACCTGAATGCCACGAGCCTTTGAGTCTCTGGGAGTATTTCCTTGATGCTTCAGCACAAGTTTGCCTTTGCTTTTGCACTCCTTGCCAAAACTGTCAACAGTTTCTTCAAATTCCACAAACTTAAGGTACTACAACAAGACAGAAACAAGCAAAAGTGGCATTTGATCAACCTTAACCAGTGCAGAATTAAGTTGTGTTTAGGTCATCCTAAGCAGCCCAACTCTTGGGTTTACAAAACTCTATAATGTCATGTAACATCAAGCATGGTGTACTGGCAAAACATGGCGCACAATCTTGTTTTATTTTAGCAGATTTCTATTGATGATCACTCCAAGGCCATAGCCATGAAGTCATTTAATGGTAGGAAAAAAAACTGCTATACTTCTTGTAATATGTTCCAAAGATACACCTTTACAGTTTAAAAGTAATGAACGATAGAGACAGCGGCCTACCACACTTGAGCATATCAAGAGCATTCAAACAACCTGGGGTTATTGTGTATGAACTTATATTTGTATCTATATATTGAGGGGACATTTTGAGCATTTTCTAAAACATAATTACTGTTTTGGCTCATTCGTTACCTCCTTGATCATCCCAAGAAGATCCTCTTCTGTTGCCAAGATGTCCCCCATCTTGGCTGCCTCCCTGGAACTCATGTGAGTGACCAAAACCTTTAAAACGTCTACTGACAGCAAAGACGTCTGCACTCATTAAATAACGAACATTTTGCAGAGCCTGTGAGGATAGGACAACAACAACAACAACCACACATGGCACGATTACATATTCATGTGAGAGGAGCACTCAAACAACTTCATCAGAAAGCATGTAAAGTTAACTCACTACTTCAACTTAAGCGACAACACCGACGTTAGCAAAAATATGGCGAGCTTGTAACGTTTCCAGCAGACAAGCTAATCAGTTACCGTTATCTGACGTTAAAGACGAACATAACGTCATTCTCACCTTTTTTCACACACTCGTAGAAATCGATTATTGTCGCTTTCAGCGTGTTCGTCCGCGTTTAAAACGTGTACAATCCATTTTCGACAAGGCTTGTTGGCTTCACTTACAATATTAGTCAGTTAGCCATTAGCTAGCAACAGTACACAGATAGGACGCTATAACACCTAGCAACCAAACAATTGGGAAATGTAGGCCGGAAAATGGAGGCAAGTGTCGTACATTATGACACTTTACTGTATACGCGGGAAGAACTGGATCTGGGTTTATAACTTTATTAATTTCTTAGAAAAACTGGCAAGAGACAATTGCGATATTAATCTAAAAAAGGTTCATACCTACTGTATTTAACAAATAACTCGTAAAGTACCATTATATATGTATTAAACATAATACGACATAAAAGAAAGATACGACGTTAATGTTTCATCATACTCGTGATATAGTATATGTTTTTTTTTAATTTAATTATTTTTTTATTTATTTTTTACCATAGACCATACAAAACACATCCAATCTAAATTCATTTTCAACATTAGTCGGTTAATCCACCTTAATTTCTATTTTCAACCGGAAGTAGTTGTTGTTTGAGGTCGAGCACATTTCTCCGCGGCACAATCCTCCAGTCTGGTGTGACGGTACAACTGGGTTTCAAGACAGTGACGCTAATGAATGAAGTTGTACTCAAACGAGTTTTCTAGCGCACATTGTAGACCGTAACGCTGCCACAGAGAGAACCGGGGTGACTGACTTACTTCTGTTCACAATACAACACCAAGACGTCATCTTATCTGAGGTAAGCTTGGGAAGCGTGTGCTCACAACCTGCTGAAGCTAACAGCTAGCCTGGTTGTGGGATTCGTTAGAAGTTGAAACGTTGCACGTTACGAGACCCTCAGAGTTGGTCAAGTGATAACTCAGCTTCTCTTTGGATCAACTCTGTTAACTTAACACCGACTGAGAGTTCAAACGTTATGTAAAGCTAGAGTTGATGCTCATGCATGGACTCTAACATTATGGAGGTTCATGTTCGTCAGTGTTATTCAACTAGTGTTAGTGTCGTGAAGTGTTTCTCTCTGTTATCACTATTAGTGTATCTGTTTAGTTGATCTCAACAAAGCTGGCATAATGATATTCTTTGTATTTTTCCTTCCCAGGTCCAAAAACCAGGACAGAGATGGCTGGAATTCTGTTTGAAGATATCTTTGATGTAAAAGACATTGATCCCGATGGCAAGAAGTTTGACAGAGGTGCGTGAAATGTCGTTATAAATTGATCAGGTAGTCAACAATCAGCCACATTATTCTTAAAATAAACCCAAATATGACTTGATTTAAAAGTCATTATAAAGTCGACCATCTATCAAGCTACAGCCCCAGATGCATATTTGTAGATTGATTCTTGTTCTGAGTTTGTACTCATGGGTGAATGCACTTATTGCTTTGGATGAAAGTGTCAGATAAATCTACTGTAATGGTGCTTGTGGTCAATCATACAGCTTCAACCATCTACATTTTAGTTATTTTTTGTTGATGCCGCTTCTTTCCTTTGATGTGATTCATGTGCATGTTTATGTATTTCACCTGCAAAAGGTATTTACCTATATTCATATTTAGTTACTATTGTGTAATCTGTGTAGTTTCAATTCAACTGCTAATTAACTAATTCAACATCTGCTGCCGCTTGTTTTTCTCTCTAAAGTATCTCGTCTGCATTGTGAAAGTGAATCTTTTAAGATGGACCTCATCTTGGATGTGAACATTCAAATCTATCCGGTTGATCTTGGTAAGAGCAATATGTTGGGTTTTTTTTGGATATTTATTTCAAGGTAAATAAAGATTCAAAGCTAAATGTTACTCTTACCTCCTATGTTGGCACCCTTTCATAAGCCAAGTAGTATACTTAAATGACCCAGGGTGTCCATGCCCACAATAGAAACTCACTTTCTTGCATGTGTCCATTTCATTAAGGTGACAAGTTCAGGCTGGTTATTGCCAGCACGTTGTACGAAGATGGAACGCCAGACGACGGAGAGTACAATCCTCAGGACGACCGGCCGTCTCGGTAAGACATTTGCTCTTCACTTATTGACGCATGCCATCAGTGCATGTATTTTCTCCTGTGATATACAATGTTTTATGTTTAGAGATGGACTCTCATTTAACTGTGTTTACATTCCCAGAGCGGACCAGTTCGATTATGTGATGTACGGGAAGGTTTACAAGATTGAGGGCGATGAGACTTCAACAGAAGCAGCGACGCGCCTGTGAGTGATGTTTCCCTCTTATACTTAAGCTATGACGTGAAGCTAGTGTTATTATAATACAAAATGCATAAACCATTAGCATAATGTTAAGTAGCATTGCAGTTATTATTGATAGGTTATTTCTGCAATAATTCCACAGAACTATATTGAAATTAGCACAGAAACATAGATGCAAATGATTTTTCAGCATTTTGGCCTCCAGACATGGCGAAGAAAAAAAACATTAAACAAAATTAAAAATAATTGCTTAAAAGATTCTGTCTTGGGCTCTTATTGTGTTTAGGTACAGCCCAACTGGATTGTTTGATGCCTTTATTGGCATGACGAAAGCTCTAAAAAATCCACCTTGTTCCGATAAACTATTGCACTTTTTTTGCAGAAATGATATTTGTGATCTTTGTGAAAGTTTTCATGACGAAAACAAGTTAAAAAACAAAAATATTATCCTGCTAAATAAATGCCAGAAAAACAATCATGTCTGGTTCTACTGTAGATATATATTCATACTATAATAACATCTGACATTATGAGAAGAAAAACATCGTATACAGCATTTCAGTGGATTGTCATTCGTCCACTATTTTCTGCAAATGATCACCATCAGTTGTCTCTCACTGATTCAAAGTCATTAACCTGCACAACAATCATCTTTGTGAGAGATGATGATGATGATGATGATGATGATATATTATGTATCAGTTGTTATCGACATTGGAATCATTCATTTGTGACTTTCATCACATTTCATGGATGTGCCCTTCTTTCAGCTCTGCCTATGTGTCTTTTGGCGGCCTCCTCATGAGACTCCAGGGAGACGCCAACAACCTCCACGGCTTTGAGGTGGACGCCAGGGTTTACCTCCTCATGAAGAAACTGGCCTTCTAAAGCTCAGCGCTGCATCCTCAATGGCCACAATCAACTTTAAAGTCCCTAAGAACTGTACACTGAAGCTTTTGTATTCTCAAATCTGCAGCACACGATCATCATCCACGTAGAGGCTGAAGAAAACACGTTTAGTTTTTTACTCTTTTAGTTACAAAATGTTTCCTTCGAAGAGATGGACCACAGATTAGACTGTGAGACTTAAGAACTACTGCAACCTCCATCTGCCGGCAAACTGTAAATAAAAATTTCTTTTATACATAATTCTCACCTTTTTAAATATATATTTGTTTTTATCTTGGCATTCTTTTTGTTTTATTAACTGATCATATACCTCAGCATCTGTTTTAGGCTCTCACACATGTGTTATATTTATTAACGGCGTTCCGCAATATTTGTACTGCAGTGAAAAGGGCGGGAAAGTATTTTTATATAGAAGAAAAATATATAATTGATAAATCTTGAACCACATCAAATAGTATTAATTCATAGCATACATGTATGCAGTCATTCTTCCAACCAGTAAATGAAGCCTTGACACGTTTGCTGGATCTGTGATCCAGACACAGCTTTGAAAAGTTCAAATTTAAAACGGGGTTCAGAGTTACTGGAAACCGCTCGCAGCAAAAGGTTTATAATTAAAATGGTTAGACAATAATTATGTTTATCCTGCTGTCGTCAGAACGAGGAGCTGCAACTTTATTTGGCTTTTATGTTCTCCCGCTTTGCAAACGTCTTCCTTGTGTTCTTCCATCCCACAGACCCACGCTGACACCTTCCTTCACCCCTCTTTGTTCCTTATCGCAGTGATCAAGCAGAACATGTGGAGCGGCCTTTTGTTCTTACTGCTTGTCTCTGCAAATGGCAAACTACTAGTGCCTTAAACAATGTTCAAGAACGAAAAGACAGGAGAAGATTGAATGCTTTAATTGCCGTTTCATCTTTTGAAGAGACAAATATAGAAGTCAGATCGGATCTCATCGTTTGTCAAATTGTATAAAACCTAATTTGCTCATTCGTTTGACTGTTGAGTCAATCTGCAGATTTGGTGTTAAACTTGCAGACAGATTGTAAAGAAAGACTTGACTTGATGAGCTTTGTGTAACATGAATAAATCCCCAGATGAATCATTGAGTAAAACATTCCAAGTTGAGATGTTGACGAGATCCTCTGGCAAAGAATGTAGGAAGTTAGAATGTCTAACTTGTGTAATGGTACATCATTACCCAGCATGCCATAGGCAAAGGTCCGACTGCAGCAATCTAAAATGTGGATCCTCATGAGACAGAAGATTCAATAAAGGGTGAAGAGGCAGCTTGTGTGTGTAACAGGCATCTTAATGTCAGCTGTAATTGCTGTCACAGGACGAGGGGGAACATTGCTCACGACTCACAACATTGGAACGTAGCTGAAGAATAAGCTTTCCTCAACAAAAAAGAACAATGCATGATATCACTGCAATGACCAAGTTATTAGAATAATATAAATGTTGGGCTTTCTATCATAAATAATGGATGTGAATGGTTTAATTCAGTGCTTTTCACCATGAGTCCTCTTTTCAGGATGGACATGCATCCGAAACAGCATTTTCTAAATAGTTTTTCCTTTACATAAACATAGAATAACAACATTGGAGCATTAATGGTGTCCTGGCTGTGTTGTCCTGTATTAGATGATCCAACTGAAAGACTCCCATTTTGGATTATTTGCTTTTCTGCAGTGTAATCTGACTAGGTTTAGCTTCTGTTGCCTCTTTATGCCAATTTTCTACAACTAATGTTTACTTTGCAACACTTGGGAGCATTCCCAAAGCTTTTTAATTTAATAATTTCCCCTCAGGACATTTCCTTATTTCCAATAATTTCCCCGTGAACATTACATTAAACTCGCAGAAGGATCCATCAATTAGCATCCTCATTAAACTGCCGGGCAATTGCGCACACGTGCATCCAATCCTCCGGGAGGGCGGGGTCAGCTGCTTCCAGCCCGCCGGAAGTGATGTATTCGGGTCAGACTGCGCAGGAGCTCCCGAGCCGCTCGCTTGCTCGTCGGGGCTGGTGCTTCCAGTCAAACCGGTCCACGGACTTTACTGAACTTCACCGGTTTGCAGCACAATACTCGCTGCTTTTCTCCACAAGTCAGACACATTTCAAACTGGCTGCGCACAGCTTGGTGAGATGTCGCTGCGCGTGGATCAGTCTGCGGTGCGTGCGTGATTCATGTCCACAGACCGGAATGAACATGGACCTTCAGGTGTAGGATTATAGCAGCGAAACACGATGGATAATCCACGCAAAAGGAAGCTGACATTCTTCACCATTGGACTCATTTTTCTTCTGAGCGGTGTGGAATATGGTAAACTTCGTTTTTAATGAATGACGCTCCCTTTAAAATCTACATGTTGAAATGTTTGTGTTGCCATGTTTGATTCCGTATTGCAGATAAAGTTCTCACGCTTCATAACTGAACAATGGTTCCTTATGTAAAGTGCTTTAAAGGTCCTTCGGTGTTGTTATAATGGAAACACCTTTAACCACACTGCTTAACACCTCAGTACAATCCAGAAGGAGATGGTTTCCAGGACTCTTGTGTTGGATTGCGTTTCACTGCACATGTGTTTTTGTTCTTGGTCACTGGCTGTAGATATAATGGAGGTTCCTCATTGGACACCAGCAGGCTGTAGTGTGTTATGACCCAAGAGGTTCATTTGGATGCATTGCGTCAGCACCATGGATGCATTGACATGGAGAAGGAGCTCATGGACCGAGAACTAAACGCACAGACATCTATAATGTGTTTCAGCCACAGATACACATCACGAGTGTTGCAATAGAAACTGATAAGATGCCTCATGGATGCAAACACAACAGAGCGTTGACGACACAAAGGAACTGATGACAACAGATGACTCGGCATCGCTGAGTTATATCAGAAGTGTAGGATCAGCAGATTTGTATTGCAATGTTCACTTCATGTGTGTCCAGACTGAAGTGTAGCACTACTTCAGGAGGCGGATCAAACTAATTGTGCTTTCTTTTGAGTCCTCAGCGGTAATATTGCCCACCATATGGAAGTATTTGCAGACACTGGATGCACCGCCCTACTTCCTGGGCTTGGCCCTGTCGGCGTTCAGCTTGAGCGGCCTCCTGACGGGCCCGCTGTTCGGCCTCTGGTCCGACCGGACGCGGACCACCAAGAAGATCATCCTGTTTGCCAACCTGTTTGAGATGATTGGTGAGTCCATCGTATTTGAGTTTACACTACTATAGCGCCTTGAAACCGTATTCCTATTTTAAACTTTTGGAAACTCCTGCGCCCATTTTAAGTCCCAGCATGCCCCATCCAGACAATCTCTTGGCATACAATATGTACTTTTTCCATTTTTGAACCAAAAATGAACCATTTTTGGACTGAAACTCCTTCCTAACAGGACAAGACTTTGTTTTATTGTGATTGTTGTTGCAGGTTCTGATTCTTTAGGTCCTAATCTTTCCAAAAAGGTGTCTTATTGACGCTCCAGGAGGCATTTTGGGTAATCTGGCTCATATCATGCTGGATGTTCATAGTTACCATCAAAATATCTTTAAGTGATTTTTATTTTTATTGTTTTCTTGCAGAAATGCATTTTTTTCCCCAAGATTTTGCTGAAGAAATGCATACATTAAACACAAGTACTGGAAGTAATTTGACGACTCAAACACAGGGAAAAAAGTCTTGTAGACAAAAATTGGTTCCTCAGTTTTCAACGGGTTAAAAGCACAACATAATTTCTCTAAGTGTGTTATTATTATACATGGCTGACTTTATTTTTCTCCAACGTTTTGCTCTACAGGTAATTTTATGTACTTCATGGGCTTCTCCAAGTGGCTGTTACTGTCGAGCAGACTCGTGGCAGGTGGGAATGCACCGAATTACTCATTTAGCCTAAATGTTCATGTAAAGATTACACTTCTAGCTTGTAAATACAATGTTTGGTTCAGCATATTTGAGATGTGACTCATATTCAACCCAACCCCAATGTTTCAGTGCTTTAATTTACTCATGAAATATGTATTTTCCCCAGGCATCGGCACCGGCGCCGGCTCGTCCATCTTCGGCTTCCTGACCCGAAGCACGTCCCCTCAGGACCGCGCCACCGCCTTCGCTGCCGTCATGGCATGTCGACAAGCCGGCCTTCTGATTGGTCAGCTCTGCTTTCTTATGACGCGTTTCAAAGTCTGCCGGCGGATCATTTGAGTTTATTTGTTATGAACTGCAATCAAGTTATGATCCTTACACAGAAAATAAGATGATTACCTTTCACAGTCAACACAGTGACTGCTTCGAACTCACGAGAAAATGTTGATAATAATTTATCAATGCAGCTGAAAACCAACACATGGACTGTATGATTGTGGTTGCTTTTAGATTACTTTACAACTATTGCAGTGTAATGTGTTTAAAATGCATGTTTTAACATTGTTTGACACAGGTCCAGCATTTAACATCTTCCTGCGGCTGTGTGACTTCCAGCTGGGTCCTTTCATGATCAATAAGTACACTGCCCCAGGGGTAAGCGTCCGCACACAGCTGCTTCCTCTCTTTAGTGCATCCTTTGCTCCCTCGAAGACGCTCTGACTCTTCATCATCTCCTGCAGTTGTTCATGTGCCTGATGTGGACTCTTCTTCAAGTGGCCGTGATCTTCATGTACTGGGACCTTCTGCCTCTGGAGAAGGAGAAGGCCAAAGGGAGTCCGACGAGCCGCAGCCGGGAGCAGGACGACGACCAAGGGTTCGTGGAAGAGGACAACGGCGAGGAGAAGCCGCTGATGGGGCCGCGGGACCGGGGCGGCTCCTACGGCTCGGTGCTGGCATCCGACCCGCCCGGATACGACTCCTCTTCTGCCTCCAACGAGTCGTTGAGTCGCGCCTCGCCGCCGGCGTCTCCGGTGCCGCCAGAGGGCCCAACGTCTTCCAGCCCGTTTAAGAATTTCAGCATATCCCGAGGTGGGCGGCGACCTCGTGTCAATATCATAAACAGTCAGAGAAAAGTTCTAAAACACATAATGGAAATTTTAAATAAAAATAATGTCTCTGACCCTCTTGGTAGAGTTCATGAGAGAAGAAGTGGTCGTGCTGCTGGCTGCTCAGTTCACCACCCTCTTCAATCAGACAGCGCTGGAGGTACACACACATACACACACACACACATACACACACTTTAGTTAAAGATCACTTTCCTAAAACTAGCAGCTGTATTTCTGCTTTCAATGAGTTGATTGATTCATAAGTGAAACCATGCTGCGATATGAATTATTCTGAGTTTGCTTCAGACAGTTTTACTTTTTAAGTTTTTGTTTTCTGCACTTTGTGACAAATGGCGTGTTAATATGTGCTTGTATGCACTTTACCAAGAGCTCCACACGTTTCCTCCTCAGACCATGGTGACCCCGATGACCCAGAAGTACTTCAACTACGGCGAGCTGGAGAACAGCGTGATGTACTGCCTGTGCGGCGTGGAGGTGATCGCTGGCTTCCTGTTTGTGCGCTGGCTGAGCCAGCGTGTCACCGAGCGCGTCGTCCTGGTCGTCGGTCTGGCCATCTGCAACATCTCAGCTGTCTGGTGCATCATCTTCATGGCTAACCCTCAAGGTCAGACTTTGATTGTACACGTATGTCTTCATCAATTGTACCTGACGCTGCTACAACACCTGATCTCACACAAAGAGTCGCTTTAATGGTGCAGAATTCACTGGTGTAGTCTGTTTATATGAACAACTTTACTAATGTAGAACATTCTTAAAGCCTCCAAACACGGTCTTGAATACCGTCGACGTTTCCACAACAATCTGCTTGATTAAACATTTGAAATGTCCCATTGGAAGTTGTCTGCTCGTCTCAGTGTCTCGTGGTTTCTGCTGCAGGTGGTTTCGAATTGCAGCTGACGGAGTTCATCATTGGAGTATTTCTGCAGGTTTTGGGTTTGCCGTTTGTCGCCGTGGCTCAGGTTTCCCTCTTCTCTAAAATCACTTCAGAGAAAACACAAGGTGAGAAACCGCTCCATCTGTTGGAGGGTAGAAAGCGTTGCGTGTTGGGAAGTGCATCCTGTCCCTCGTGTTGAGTCTTTGGGCCTTCCTTGCTTTGCAGGTTTCAGTCAGGGCGTGCGGCGCTCTGTGGGAGGTCTGGCCACCATCCTGGGCCCCCTGTGGGCGGCCGGCCTGACCGAGAACCTGTACATCATGATGGGTGTGATGATGGCGCTGCTGATGCTGATAACGGTATGCGACAGCAGGCTGGAGGACAGAGAATGTGTCGCTCTAGTTTCTGTCTCAAGCTCAAATTACAAGGACAGTTTGAATTGTTCTTGCAGCAATAATTTAATTAGAATAACTAGGAAACACAGCGCATGAAAGGGTTTCCATGTAGGAAGAGATGAGTCAACGTCTTATAGCCAGCAGCGTCTTGCGCTCTGCAACAAACCAACTTATCGAGATGCTCATGATGCCTCTAATGGAGCTGAAGCGTGCAAACCAGAGTCCAGCAGCCGGATGTTTCCCCTCACTGAGAGGAAGAGAAGCTGAGTGTGTACGCCTGCTAGGAGTGTGTGTGCACTTTGAAACAGGTGAAACTGAGTCCACCTTTCTTTTTAATTGGGCCCACTGGGAAGCTCCCTTCACAGCCGTCGTCTCTGTCCATGTTTTCATTGTTAATGACGTGCCGTGACATCACCGACGGTCTGAAGCTTTAAGGTTTCTCCAAATCTGTCGGCTGCAAAATGAATCCTGACACCCGAGTGCAGGACAGCGCTTTGTGTGAAGATCTGTTATTTGGTCAGGCATCAGACTTTTTAATATTATCCTAATTTATCATTTTCTCTATGGAAGCCCATTTCTGCCACACAAAAAAATTCTGCTTTTTTTTAAAAAAAAAAAAAATTTTGCTGACTTTCTATCATGACTTTTTTTTTTTGTTCATGATTATGACTTTTTTTTAATCATACTTTTTTTGTCTTTTTTTTTTTTTTTTTTTTGGGTCATACTTTTTTTTTTTTTTTTTTTTGTCGTGATTTTTTTTTTGTCACAATTATGACTATTTTTGTGCGGAAATGGACCTCCATAGTTTTCAGATTCCTGAAAAATCTTTTTTTAGAAACTTATTTTCATGAGATTTAAATTGAGTTAATCCCAGAGATCTGAGAAGATGAAAGAGAAGAACAAGACGTTCCAACACTGTAGTTTTCTCTTGTTGTCTCTTCTTGTTGTAACTCGTCGTCTCTCTCAGGTGATGCTGGCCTTCTCTTACGACCGGCTGGTCGCTCCGGCTCCAGAGGAGCAAGCGGACGACTCGGACCACTGCGGCTAATGCCGTGCAGTAAAAGAGATGGAAGGTAGCCTCTTACAAACGTAATATCTGTATCCAAAGACGATCTGTATTTTCTTAATGCGAGACACTGTGCGTTCTCGCATGTATACACATTATGACCGAGGAACAATAAAAATGGTCGCTGGGACTTTGGACCACTTTGTTCGTGATGCATTTATGTTCCATGTTTTTGGTTTCACTGGCAAACAAACATCTTCTGTCATAACTTCCAGACTCTGAATGGCAGCTTGTCTTCCATCTTCTTTCTTTCCCTTCTTCCTGTGCACAACGGAAGATTCCCTCTCCTGCAGCAGCACACGCCTCCGTCCTCCTCGGGCTCATTTACAATCCAACTGCTCTGCTTTGTCTGCAGAGATTAATGAAAACACTAATATGTCTCCATGTACATTTCCAATGGAAATATGGACTCTTGCTGCATGTGCAGGCTGCAGATGAACATTTCTATTCTTCTGTGCTCTGAATGACTCGCTGAGTGTTTGTGGAGCTCTTGAGCTGTAAGGAAATAAATGAGATGTTTTGATACTTGATTTAAAAAAAAAAATTCAAATATTTATCAAGCTCACAGAAAAGAATCTGGTGGATGAAATTACCAAATGTTTTTTGTGTGTCGGGATTAATACTGAAAACCGGCTTATTATCCTCAAATTTAAAATACTTTTAGTAGTTTAGACCAAAATCTACTGATATTTATTCCGTCTGCGTCTGTTTTATATTGAAGTACAGAAATATGTGAGAACTTTTATTTTGCTTCAGGTCTTTTTTTCTTTTAGCTATTGAGTTTTGTGCTTTGTTAATTAATACTTCCATTGGCGCGGTGTGATAAGTCGCTGTCTAAAATAACTATAACACTCACATAAAAGAACTGAATTCTTGTTTCAACTATTTATCGTTAGTTTTTATCATCTCGTTCTGCGGTTGAAGCCTCACGGCAATAAACTTCTCCGTGAAACACAAAGGAGATTATAATTCTAATCTTCCTGGTTTAAAGGCTGACAGGATGAGTTTAGGGTTCTGATTTACAAAAAACCTCATTGTTTGTAGTACATAACGTCAACACTAGTGGGCGCTCTTAGTCTTTCTATCCCGTCTTCCTCTGTCGTAGTGTAAACTGAGTTACTCCATGAGGTCGTCTGCTCTTTCCCACTAACGCTTTTGGGGAAAACTGCTTCATTGGGAACTTTGTTGTGCATCAATATTATACTAGCTTTGGGTTGCAGTACACAAAATGTACACAAAATATACACCAATCAGGGAAATGACTGTTTTAGACTTGACATGTAATTTGTTGCGGTTAATGATTATAATCACAAAACATTTTATAAGCTTTGAGATTTATTTTCATGTGTATGATGCATTTATTTAATTTTTGTACATGTTTTGTCCTCTGACATGAACATGAAACCTGTTTTTAATTTCTCTAGACAAAAGATTGTAACTTCTATTGCACGACATCAGCTTGTGCTTAATTATTAAAACCTAAAATAAAACATGGTATTAATTGTAACATAATTTACAAGAAAAAGTATATGTATATATATGATGTAGTAATACATTTATATTTAATATACAGTGTTTAAGATCATGCGTTTTTTTTTTCTTAAAACAATACAGGTTCTATATATATATATATATATATATATATATATATATATATATATATATATATATATATATATAAAAATTTGGTTTGAGATCGTGTTGCCAGATTAATTTTACGAAAACATCTTTTCTTTGTTTTCTAATTAATAATTTTATTCAATTCATTGATGTTTTTTTTAACGATTGTTTAAAAATATGTTTGGTTATCAGATTCCTAACATGGATATCATCATTCTAATTTTATATTTTCATTTTAAATGTATTATTTCTTAGGTCTAGTATTTTTTCATACAAACAAAATATAATTTATTTTTATGTTAAACATAAATTGTAACAAATCAGAGTTTATATTACTAATTGTCAATAATGTTGATAATATTAATGACTGTCTAATCTAAATCTTAATTAAAAACATAATCATCTGTAATCTAAGTCTTTTTGTTATCAATGTTCATTTCCACCGCATGTGTTATATTAAATTTACCATCCTGTAGAATCATTTTAAGTGACATAATTTTCTTGTTTTTAATATATGGATATTTCTGTAATAATAATCTATAAATGTGCAATTTGTAATGTACAAATAATCATAATTTATTTGTATTTATTTACACTACATAATGTATAAATATTAGTTTTCTTTGCAGTTGTATAATGCAAATTTAATGAAATGTGTTTGTCTGCAATTATATTTAAAAAATAGCATGCATTATACAAAAAAATACATTTTAATCAACATTTGCTTATTGATACATCAACATAATATATTCAATTTATAGTACAAGGAATCTGATTTAATAAATGAACCTCAGGCCTTTATTTGCAAATGATTTTACATTTCAGCATGTTTTTACAAACGAGCACGTTTCTCACCGGCTGCTCTTCACGCCGTCTGGACGGTTACGTGAGTGGACGGCGCCCGCTGGGGGTCGCTGTGACCTCGCCGTGACCTCGCCGCCAGAAGCAGGAAGTAGGCCGCGGCCGTGTCTTCCTCTCTCGTGACGAGGCGGCGTCTGCCTGCTGACGCGGTGGCGAGGGGGCGTGGCCTTGGACGTGAACTTTTGTTGAACCCGTTTTCGTGTTGGGCGGGGCTCAGAAATGTTACGACACAGAGCCAGTTAAAGGGATATTTGTTTGTTTTCCCTAACTGGAACACCCCCGATCTCTCACACACACTCACACACACACACACACACACACACACACACACACACACACACACACACACACACACACACACACACACTCACAGCCTGCAGCGGCCGTCTGACCGGGCGGTGACCTCGCGTATCGGGGTCACGAGTACAGAACACGTTGTGTGTCATAGCGGCAGCGGTTGTCGGGTAGAGTTTGATGCGCTCGCTCCTCCTTCCTGCCAATCACAGGGACGCAGACGAGACATTTACAGCCAAATTAAACGATGAGAAGGGACGTGAACTTCCCATGAACTGTGTTTTTCTTCAACGCGAGGGCAGCGAGAGTTCAGTGGGACTTAAACGTCTTTTTAAAAAAAAGGTTTATGGCATTCCCCTCGCTGGGTTTGGTTATCGTGGGGATGGATCTGGTGATGCACTGCGACACGGAGGCCAGCTCAGTCCCACATACATATTTTACTCCTGGGAGTAAAGGCCTCAGCCGCCACTTTCTCCACATCGCCGCTGTTTCTCGCTCTTGCCCTTTACGAGACCCTCCGTTCATTCACAGCTGAGCCGGTCATGAAAAACACCTTCAATTTGGTCATTATAAGACTTTCATGACGGCGGTTGAGATGGGTAATAAATGGACTGAAGGGCTCTTAAAGCCGGACTTCAAAGCTTTTCGAGCTGCCGAGCGGATGAAATATTTAGTTTGTGCTCTAGTGTCGCGGCTTCTTAATGTTTTCGCAAAAACTTCTCGAGCCGCGCTCAAATCAAAATGGTGGCACGGACAGAAACCTGTGAAAGTGTGTGAGTGTCCCCGCGCGAGCGGCGCTTGAAACCTGTGTTAATAATACATATGTCACTTCGCAGAGCAAGTCGGTTATGGGAAGAAAAAAAGGGACAAGCACAGTGCTTGAGTTGTGGTTAAAGCCTGCGGGACGCCTGCCAGACACAACGAAGGGTAAAACACAATCTCATGCCACAAATAGACTTCAACCTCGTTGCTTCAGGTCAAAAGGTCATCTAGAGGATCCAGTTTGCTTCAGTTTGCTGTGAGAAATGGAAATCCAGAGGAAAATTGCACTCTATTTCTTGTCACCCAGGGCTGTGCGGCGTGCAGGACGGCTATCAGAAAGGTTGTGCAACGCTTCTTGTGTCTGGATGAATAATGCAGTCTGGTGGCCGGTGGCCGGGCCGCCTCGGGCCGGGTGGAGCGAGCCGGCCGGCCGGCTGCTGTTGTTGTGCTGAGAGTTCTGTGTCACGCTCCAGTCGTCTTCAGCGCTGGAAGTTTCCTCCTAACGACATTCCTTCCCCTTCCCTTTGATCGTAAGACGTCGTGCTCTCGCTCTCGCTCCGTAACGCCGACGGTCTTTTTGATCCTTAACGAGCTGCTGGTTCTGTTTCAAGGCCTGACCCGCGTGGTCAACGAGAGCGGAGCGGCTCGGGAGGGATTTAGGACGCTTGTGTCCCATTTGACACCGTTTCCAACTCTTCAGGTTGTCTGGTCTATTAAAAAAATACCAAGTTGTGCTTTTCATCGCGCTGCTATTCTTTCTTCTGTCCTTTCTTTCATGCATCTCACTGAATCGCCCAATTCCTCACATGAAGCCTTTGGTTGGATGCGTTGGATGCTCTGGAGGTATAGAAATGAGATTATTTGTCGAGGTAAACACATTATGAATGGAGTCAAAAAGTTGTTTTTTTTAACTCTGGCCCAGAAATAACGAAACAAAGGAGAAGAGGAGCCACCGAGCAGCGAGAGCGCCAGGAAAATATAATCGCCTTATACTTTGTCTTTTGTTGTCTTTGAAGTTTACTGAGCGGGAATATTTCCTGAATATATTTTCTATTCAGAGTTGACAAATATCCCTATTTTTGTCACACACTTCTGACAAGTTGTGACGAGCGTCATCCCACCCAGCGATGCTCCTCCATCCTCCTCCATCCTCCTCCATCCTCCATCCTCCTCCATCCTCGCCCCCTCTGCTCCCACAGCACAGATTACAGCCCATCTGCATCACCAGAGCCCGGCCTCGCTAAGCCGGTGGGAGCCCCGCTCAGCGAGGCGCCGCCGCCATTGTTAACCCTGATTAACTTGATGTGGCGTTCAGTCGAGGGAACAGTGTGAAAATCAAGCCAGCGCCGTGACCCACTGCCCTGCCGCTGAACCGGAGGGAATCGGGCAAACTTGGGGACGGCAGATGGGAACAGGAGCCAAGAAAAGAGGGAGAGGGAGAGAGAGAGAGAGGGAGAGAGAGAGGGAGAGGGAGAGAGAGAGAGAGAGAGAGAGAGAGAGAGGGAGAGGGAGAGGGAGAGAGAGAGAGAGAGAGAGAGAGAGAGAGGAGTGAAAACAATTAAAAACGAGTGATTCAAAGAGATTAAGGCGGCTTGACGCTTCTAAATATTACGCTGGAGGAACATATATATATATAGATATATATGCATATATATATATATATATATATATATATACATATATGCATATATACACATATATTTATATGCATATATTTATATATGCATATATATAGATATATGCATATATAATGTGTTGAAAACTGGGTGTTGGTTACAATATGGACTACAGCGTTAAAACATAAAGTGTTTTTCTGCAGAGCTGCTGGATGCAACAGGACATGAAAGATTCAGCTATAGTGACATCATCATGACAGAAGAGACGGGTTTATGTTTGCTGCATATTTTTACATTTTGTAAACGCAGACCAGCTTCATTTCCCTTCATTAAAATAAGGATGTGTTGTGTGTTTTGTCCCCAACTCGCTGAGAGTTGAGGACAAAAGAGGAACCCGGATTGTTTCTGCTCCGACCGGCTCGTATTGTAAATAATTAAAGACTATAAATTCCTTGTCGGATAACATTTAACAGGGAGGAGATACACAGCAGCGTATTAAATCATAACGCAGGCCTTCCAGTTGGGTGTCCTTTGAATCATTTCTCACAGAGGAAACTTAAATCTGATCTGCTTGCACATGAAGATGCGTCCGCTCGTCTCTCTTCTGCGTCGCCGCCAGCGGCTGCGTCTCAAAGGTCAAGTCAGACCAGATGTCACGGCCTTCATATCGTCATCGTGACATCACCGAGCTGACAGGAAGCCGTCGGGCGTGTCGCCGGGCAGGAGTTCATCTTGTGTGTTGGAGTTTAAGCTTCATGTAGAAATACTGGACGTTGAACCCACGAGACCTGCTGCACCTGAACGGGGAAAAGCTCTCAGCTCATCTGGTTCAGAGACAATACATTGTGTGTTTTTACAATTTAAATCAAATATAGGTGCAGATATTTATGGAATGCATACCATTTTCATTCCCAGTGTCCATGTGAGCGTCCGTAGTCGTGGGTTTGTACGCTTGTCCAGAGTCAGAGAGATCAGACTTCTGGCTTTTCCTTCCCGAACAACCGACGACAACCGAGACCACACACAGACTGAGAGGACGCTTCATTTATTCACTTCATTTATTCACTTCATTTATTCACTTCATTTATTCACTTCATTTGGGTAGACGAGTCGTATGAATTTAAACTTAAAATTGGATCTATTTAGGCACTTAATAAATAAACCACTACGCTTTATTTTACACGCTTTCTATTGGAAATAAAGGCCCAATTTTTTAAATGCAGTTAAGGTTTTTATAATAAACAAATTATATTAAATGTGCCAAAAAAAATAAGAAAATGACTATTAACATGTCACTGTGGCTGTCATGGTGGGATGGGGTTGTTATTATTTATTATTTTATATATTTGGAAATATACAATAAACAAACACAGAGATAATAACATTGATTTCTGTCTCTTCCCTCCATCAGATCCTGATATTTCTCATAATAATGAAGCTTTTGGTTTTATAAACTAAACCTGCTTCCTTTGTTAAACTCCACACTGTTTTATCATCACACTGCGTACAATAACAGCGTAAATATCCAAGTGAAGAGTATGTTTCATATTTGTTGACATAGTTTCATGAAGGAGAGACGTTTTAATTTGAAGGAGTTGCAGGTTTGATGACGGTCGCTTTGTTTCAGGAGCCTGAACGTGGAACTGGAGGAAAAGCAGCGAGTCTGCAGGAGACGAGACGTAGAGAGGACGAGCTCGTCATCGTCACAACATCATGAAATGAGATTAAAGGACAACAGCAGTGAGTTGAAACCCATTTACTTCACTTCAAACATCCTTTATGACAATGAAGTGTTTTAAAACGACGCCGTCGTGGTTTTAAAGTTTGTTTTTAGCCCAACGAGCTTTTGGTTTCCATCAAAATCAGTTGCAGACTCTTTAAACTGGTTGAGGTTGTGTAATCCATCACAGTCACTGATTCCAGCAGTTTCTTTATTGTTACAAGGTAATCCTGTTTAAATGCAGATTAATAGGAAAAGTCTGGAGTGTGTTTTCTCAACGATAACGCAGCTTTGACAAATCCTGAAACTATGCAGCGCAGATTACATGAATGTAAAGTTCAAGTGCTGAAAGGTGCACAAACACTTCAGGAAACAGTTGAACTATTATTAGTTATGATAGGAAACTATTACTACTAGTTATGATAGGAAACTATTACTACTAGTTATGATAGGAAACTATTACTACAAGTTATGATAGGAAACTATTACTACTAGTTATGATAGGAAACTATTACTACGAGTTATGATAGGAAACTATTACTACTAGTTATGATAGGAAACTATTACTACTAGTTATGAAACATTTACTTGGGGACTAAATGGCTGCAAGTAAAAATGTAGATGTTCTTATATTAAAATCCTATATTTAGGTGTTTTGTGTACATTCATGTGTCAGTACGTGTTGGACGGATGTCGTCACATTATTATTATTATTATTATTATTATTATTGATATCAATAAACCATGTTGTTCTGTCTGATGGGAACATTCCTCTGATGTCTTGACAAAGACTAAAAGCCTGAAGCATTGAGTCTCAGCTTTAAACTGCAGTTTGTTTCATTAGAAGTGAGAAATTAAAGTGAACAAACTGAAACAGAAAGTAAAGCCTCTGCACACTGAGCAGTAGTTAACAGATGATCCTCTGCAGTCAAGTTGTTTTATTCAGTTGCTCTGAACTCTTTTTAAGTTGCACCACAAACTGAGCTTAAGTTGCTGCAGATTGATTCCTTCAGAGCTGCAGCAACTCACCTCGAGCTCAGCAACTCACACTGGAGGACATCCTCCTTTTGTACCAGCGTCGTGTGAGAACGTCGTGTTTCTCCGCCTGTTGTTCGTCCGGCTGGACGCCGAGAGACTCAGACAGCAGGCTGAGAGAGCAGCGAGGCAACGTGTCAGGCAGCAACTGAGGCAGCAACTGAGGCAGCAACAGAGGCAGCAACTGAGGCAGCAACAGAGGCAGCAACTGAGGCAGCAACTGAGGCAGCAACAGAGGCAGCAACTGAGGCAGCAACTGAGGCAGCAACAGAGGCAGCAACAGAGGCAGCAACTGAGGCAGCAACAGAGGCAGCAGGAGTTGAAGCAGCAACTGAGGCAGCAACTGAGGCAGCAACAGAGGCAGCAACTGAGGCAGCAGGAGTTGACGCAGCGACCCGGGACGAAGCGCAGCGGACAGCAGCAGGTTGATGTGATCGGACAGTGCTATGTTGTTAAATTGCTCATTAAATCCAATTAGCGAGAGGTGGAGGGAGACAGAAGGGAGGGAGTGGAGGAGGCAGCGGACTTCATCCTGAGGAAGACTGCGTGCCAAGTCGAGCAGGTGACAACACTCTGACCTCCTGACCTGTGGTGGGACTCCCCACGTCGCCTCTCTTTCCCAACCTTCTCCTCCCCTCGTTCTTCCCCTCATCCTCCTCCGCCTCCTCCTCCTCCTCCTCCTCCTCCTCCTCCTCCCCCTCCTCTTCCTCCCCCTCCCTTTGTCTTTGAGCCGTCGTGGTGAGCTGTGATGGTGGCGGACACGACAGAGAGCAACAGGTCGGACCAGCACCGTCAGGCCAATGAACGTCTCTTTAAATTACAGGAAACCATCGGCTGAGTGTTGCTCTCGTGTTGTGCCGAGACAGCGCAGTCACACCGGAGCTGTGCCAAGACAAACGCCACACAATGACACCGCACAACACCACACAACACCACACAACACCACACAACACCACACAACACCACACAACACCACACAACACCACACAACACCACACCACACCACACCACACAACACCACACAACACCACACAACACCACACAACACCACACAACACCGCCCTGCTGAGGCCTCTCAACGACCTCGCTGTGAGAGTTCGTCGTGAACAAAGCTCTTTAATAATCCATCCTCAGTTTCCTCACTCGCAGTTTCGCTTTCTTCTCATTTTAATCTTTTTCCTCTTCATGGTTTATAATGTTTTTGTCTCTGAAATAGAAAATAGAGTGCATTGGTTAAGCACAAACAAAGCAGGACGCATTATGAGAGACTTTGATGCCTCTTCTGTGGGTCTGTTGATCTGTGACGTCATAGTTTACTCGTCATCACGTCGCTGCTCTTCTGCTCTTTGTTTTTCCTCATCTGTCACGTTGCCTGTTAATCTAAGGTATGATCATATAAGGTATTTATCATGTAGCTAACTGAGAAACTGTACTTTCTTTTGAAATGGACCTAAATTAATAACTTATAAATTATAATATATAAACGTGTGACATGGTGTTACAGCTGGAAGGGTCTCAGAGTTTAATGTGCTGAGCTTTATTTCTGTATTATCTGCTTTTCTTTTCATAATGTTTTAGTTTAACTCGTGTATGTTCATCAGCGTCTTTGCTCTCGCGTATCTTTCTGTTCTTTCTGTAGATATTTACTCGTTCTTTCTGGGTCTGAATACAGATTATATTATATTATTATCTTTATATTTTTTGCTTTAAATGACTTGTTTTGGACTCAGGAGCTGCTTTGGTTTCAGTCTCTGAGTTATCGCTGCAGAAACGTTCTTCACTTCTTTTCCTGTTAAAGGAAAACAATGAAAGTTTTTTTTAATGGACTCAAACAGTGAAAACATATATATTTATTATTTAACTGCCTTTGATTAATGAAGCTGCTGCTTTACCAGGAATATTGTTTCTGACTGAAGCGTCAAACTCAAACACTGACTGTGTTGTTGCGGCCAAAAGCATTTTAATTAAAACTATTTAAAAAGCAGCAACATCCTCTCAAGTATTTAAAAATAAAGAAATACGTTGAAGTATATTTTATGTTATCTTTATATCTTCATAAGTGCAGTTAATGCTAAAGTTTTGAGATATTACAGATGAATTATGAAGCATTTCATATTTAATAATACACACTATTTAGAATGAATTATTAACTTTACTCATTACTTTGGAAAAGTGAAATCCAACATTGAATAAAAATAAATAAATGACTCAAATAAATACGAAACACTCGTTCTTTTCTGTATTGCATTTAATAAATAGTCATATTTAATAAATGTTTAACATTTTATAATACACAATAATACAATAGAAATTAATGGTTTGGTTGTAAGTTTGAAGTATTTTTATTAAGTTTTAATACAAATAGAACAAATACATTAAAACAAATATATGTTCATATTGTATTCAGTGCTGGTGAGAAGTGAATTACATGTATTAAATTAATAGTTTAATATACACGTTGTACATATTATACACGTTGTACACGTTATACACGTTGTACACGTTGTACATGTTGTACACGTTGTACACGTTGTACACGTTGTGCATATTGTACATGTTGTACATGTTGCAGCAGCTTGATAGAAGTTCAACTACATTCACAATTTTCCTCCATAAAATAAAATACATATTTAATGTTTAATATTGTTTCTCTCCTTTTCATCAATAATCTTTCATCAATAATCTGTCAGGCGTTACCTTTACCTCCATGTTCCTCCTCTCAGCATCGTCATCTTCAGCGAGTTGAAGACTTTTTTACTCGTTAAGATTAAACAAGTCAGATGTTTCAAACCTGCTGAGTCTCATTTCTAGAAGTAATTTAAATGGTAAGAAAAAAAAGTGTGAATATTTCATCTCCTTGGATTATGAATATTAACACATTTAATGGCCTTTTTTACTCTAAAGTGGAACTTTTTGGTTTTCTATTTTTGTCAATGTGCTGATGTTGTATTATAGTTTAATTTGGACTTCATCTGAGACAAAATGCTGAACATTGAACCTTGATCTGCCCTCAGAGTCGCTCTCTGGCGCTCGCCGGCCGGTCGAAGCTCCACACACACACGAGTGTTGATGTTCTCTCACTTGAAGACGTTTCTGTGGGCAGCAGCTAAACTACATGGAAGGTTTTGTCTGGAGTTTACATGGACACAATGTTCCATGAGTTAACATTTCACGTGTCGCTGCCGGCTGCCTTCAGTAACCGTTAGGATGAAGACGAGGAGCAAAGAGCAAAGTGCCGCACAGCCGATGAACTTTTCACCCTGAGTTTTATTGTTTTCTGTAAATGGCCGCCAGCGATCAGGAGATAGACGCGCTGCAGAGATCTGGACTGGGTCGAGGTGGAAGTGATGACTTTTAGTAGACGCCCGAGCTCGCTGAGCCTTTACACGACGACTCGCTGCCCGCGGAAACATCGGGGTTCATGTCTTTCTGCCCGAGGAAGTCCTCCATGGCTTTGGATTCACAGTAAAAGTCGGCGTGACTTCTTCTTGACCTCTGCTATCCTGCACTCTGTTCACCTGCTTCTCAGATACAACAGACGGTTATAACGCTCGACAAACTCCCCTTTATGACGTCTCAAAGCACCCGGACTCAGCATATTCATCGTCCCGCCTCGCCTTCTTCTCCTCAATATGCACCCGCCTGGCTGAGGGCGACAGTTAAACCAAATGTCTTTTCAATCCCTCAAGACAAACAGAGACAACTTTCCTAACAGGCTCTCGGTCCCAGAATAGATGACAACTTTGACACTGATGTATCACGTCTCAGCAGCTCAGACATGGACGGCGGCGCAGACAGCGAGCCGACAGAGGTACACGAGGAACGTGGGGGGCCGGTTAAAAAAAACGATCCTATCTGTGGATCCGTGTGGGCCGAACAAAGGATTGAACCTCATTAAGATGAAAGCGTCCACTAAAGCAGACCAGTTGTTGGCTGAAAATGCTGCCGGGCCATTTTCTTTCTCTGTAAATAGCCGTGTGGCTTTCCAGAGCTCACACTGAGCACGTTCATTAGCATCTCCACGTCCACACCGCTGCCCGTCACGTGTGGACGTCAGCAGGACGACAACAGTGATAAACATTGACAATGAGCCCAGATGTGTTCCTGATGTGCACAAAGCAGAAGTGATGCGCAGAACGTGCAGAAGAGAAAGAAACCTCAGTGTTGGACACGTTTCACCCTCCTCAAATATGAATTAAAGGCTTATAATACTTACATGTTTTAGTACTTTATCTGTAGACAATATTTAAAACCATGAAAGTCATTACTATCAATTATTACAAAAGGAAATAAAAACCACAAAACATTTGATGAAATACAACAGATAAATGTCTAATTGTCTTATTTTTATTAGATGTTTGTTTTCCCTCTTATTATTGAATAATAATGAATGAAGGATTTCAAATGTTAACACATATTTAATAACACCCACTCTTTCAAAACACTTGAAGATTTGAAGAAATATACATGTTTTAATTAAAATTAACTAACAACAAAAAACATAAATGAAAATCCCTGAAAGTCAAACCGTACGAACATTAATCATAAACACATTTTACTGTTTGCCGTCATGAATTTTAGAAGTTATGTTGATTAAAAGCTAAAATCTAATCTTCAAGACTTAAAGTAGTAACGTTTAACTTTCAGTAGAAATTTGTGAAATTATAAAATTGCAGATATTTCTTTGGTGGGTTGAAGAAGCTGACGTCTAAACTTTAAAAGTATTTTCACATTTAATACTTTATGTTTCTAAATACAAATACTTTTGCTTTTTTCCCTCTGAAGCTCTGATTCTGTCTTGTGTTTATTATGTTAATATTTCTTTTCTCTTATTTCTGACTCTTTTGAAAGCAACTTACAAAAATTCTTATTCATGTTAATAATATTAATTAGTCTTCCTGAATGAAATATGTAATATGCATGTGCAAAACATATTCACACTGTAAAGCATGGACATGTTCATGAAACACGCATCATGATCACGCACACAGTATTTAATAAAAGTGAACTATTTGTAGTTACTAATAAATAACAAGAAGTAAAAACCAGACTGAACCACATTAAATTGTGATATTTAATGAAACTGCAAAATAACCTCAGTGTGTTTAAATCTTCAGCAAAATACATCAGAACATTCAGAAGAGCTTTTGGTGGAAATCATAAATAAAGCGAAACGACTGGAGGTTAAAGAAACGACCTGGGAGGTTTTCCTTTATAAAAATAACAGATATTTAATTCATATCTTCTCTTCTTTCTGAATGCGTGTTTATTACTCAGCGGTTCGACCTTCAGCCGGCGAAACGCTGCCCGTTGACATCATCGCCAACAGATAAAACGCTTGAAACTAACAAACACATTTCTCAACTCGTGCATTGTACAAGACATGTGTGTAATCTTTATTATGAGGGAATAAAAAGGAGCTTATCCGTAAACTCAGACAGCATGAACTCTGATTGACACGAGTTCACACAAAGGCCATCGGTTCAAATGAGCTGGAGGAGTCTCAGGGCCGACGCCGCTGTTGGCCGAGTGGCAGAGAGGCTCCACCAGGGGGCGATGTTTTACCTCGCTGCTGCTGCTGCTGCTGTAATGACTGAAGAGATGAAGAGAGTGAGAGAGATGTGACCCTGTGATGAACTGCAAATCTGCTGCGAGCCCAGCGGGGCATCGCTGACTGGTGAAATGCCAACGCTCCACCTGCGCCTGGACAACACTGACAAAGATGCGTCTGTGTGTGTGTGTGTGTGTGTGTGTGTGTGTGTGTGTGTGTGTGTGTGTGTGTGTGTGTGTGTGTGTGTGTGTGTGTGAGCGGCTGTGATTCTGTGTGCACGTCCTTGTATTTGCATTCCTCAATAAGTGAGCGCTAGGTGAGCTGTTGGGTGTGGTGGATCATGCTAACATGTGGCCGGCAGCGCAGGAAACACGAGGTCTTGTTCATCCCTAATTTCCGGTTTGTGCACTTTGTCGTATCCCAGCTTATTCCCACAGATGAAGCACAGGGAACATTTTCCCCACAGATTAAATTGAGACTATTTAAGCCTTTTGCTGCGAGATCATTTCTCTAAACAATCCCTTGGTCCCTTTCTTTTCTTCTCTCTCTCCACTTTCTGGACTTTTTCTTTTTTTTTACCCCCCTTTCATTTGGCTCCATCTCCTTTCTTTTCTCCATCTCTTTATTTAGTTTTCTAACAAAAGCCAGGACCGGGAGGCACATGATTAGACACTAATTGGTATCAGATCTGCAGGTTTGGATCAGCACCGAGCTGCTTCAGCCAGAGCATTGCTCACATGTGCATCGAGAGTGTGTTGAGCCGTTTGGCCCACCGTCAGGCTTTTCCTCCCAGAGCCGTGGACCTGCCGTCACGCACAGAGCTCAGCGCTCCGGGGCAAAGACCGGCACACATGTATGACAGCTTTCATGTGCATGCCAAAGTTTGATCAGAGGACCTCCATATTGACACCTTTCACTGTTTGTTAGCACCTTGACAGAGAAGAAGCAGGACAGCTGAGGCGTCTGCAGCGTGGAGAGCAGGCCGAGGTGAAGAGAGGCAGGGCGGGATGTTCGGGTTAGAAAATGGAGTCTGCGTGCCATATTGTCTTCCTTCATGCACTCCAGACGCACATGCACAGACCCACACGAAGAAATACAAACGTATTAAGCAGAGAAACACACTTGTACTTGTCACTGCTAATACTCGGTTGGGTGGACTGCAATGCTGGGAAAAGATGATGGAAAACAAGGAAATGATCATGGAAAAACAACAAAAAACAGAACAGGGAGGATGGAAAGACGCCTGCATGCTCACATGACATGTCTTCCTCCTCCAAAGGGCATTTCTAAGTACCTGCAGGTTGTCAGTGGGTAAAGATGGACGATGGAGCGATAGCATGATGGTGGAGTGATAGCATGATGATGGAGTGATAGCATGACGGTGGAGTGATAGCATGATGGTGGAGTGATAGCATGATGGTGGGGTGATAGCATGATAGTGGAGTGATAGCATGATGGTGGAGTGATAGCATGATGGTGGAGCGATAGCATGATGGTGGAGTAATAGCATGATGGTGGGGTGATAGCATGATGGTGGAGTGATAGCATGATGGTGGAGTGATAGCATGATGGTGGAGTGATAGCATGATGGTGGGGTGATAGCATGATGGTGGAGTGATAGCATGATGGTGGAGTGATAGCATGATGGTGGAGTGATAGCATGATGGTGGAGTGATAGCATGATGATGGAGTGATAGCATGATGGTGGAGTGATAGCATGATGGTGGAGTGATAGCATGATGATGGAGTGATAGCATGACGGTGGAGTGATAGCATGACGGTGGAGTGATAGCATGATAGTGGAGTGATAGCATGATAGTGGAGTGATAGCATGACGGTGGAGTGATAGCATGATGATGGAGTGATAGCATGATAGTGGAGTGATAGCATGATGATGGAGTGATAGCATGATAGTGGAGTGATAGCATGATGATGGAGTGATAGCATGATAGTGGAGTGATAGCATGATGGTGGAGTAATAGCATGACGGTGGAGTGATAGCATGATAGTGGAGTGATAGCATGATAGTGGAGTGATAGCATGATGGTGGAGTGATAGCATGATGATGGAGTGATAGCATGACGGTGGAGTGATAGCATGATGATGGAGTGATGGCATGATGATAGAGTGATAGCATGATGATGGAGTGATAGCATGATGATGGAGTGATAGCATGACGGTGGAGTGATAGCATGATAGTGGAGTGATAGCATGATAGTGGAGTGATAGCATGATGATGGAGTGATAGCATGACGGTGGAGTGATAGCATGATAGTGGAGTGATAGCATGCCCACTAGCAGCACACAGTTTGCAGGCAGGACACACAGCTCTACATCAACCATCATTAGTTTTATAAAACACATGTTTCAAGGTGAAAAAAGAGGCTAAGTTGTGTCAGAGGTCACAGAAACTGTGAATATAAATATCATAAATAACGTAGTGTGTGTTCATGAGAGCAGTCTGCATTACTCATTCCTTCTGCGTATCTTTTGAGCTGGTTGGATGAATAGAAGTGACATCTTTCCAGTGAGGAACCCGCCAGCTCCATGGCTGACTTCTCTCGCTCCATCGCTGACTTCTCTCGCTCCGCCCCCTGCTGGTGCTTCCCCGGTGGCGTCCCACGGATCTGAAGACCTCGTCACCGATGAGTTGTGTGTCAGCCTCCTGCTGCTTCTCCACCAGACTCCTGACAAGTTGTGCGACAGTCCTCCTTCAACCATCTTACTTCTGGTCCCTCCGTCTCCGTCGCGCGGCTCCTCGGGGACCAGAAGTTGGAGATCGTTGAGTTCCAGGTGATGGGAGGAAAGTTAGAAGAGACTTCCAGGTGAGCCGGGGAAGTTGAAGCGCTGAGGTGAACTGATGTGTGATCATCAGTACAGTGTTTAACTCTTTTGCCTGGAATATTTTTTTCTACCTGAAATATTCTTTTCCCATCGCGCAAAAGTGAAAAACCAAAACAATCTAATTGAAGTCGCCGTGTTTAACCGCGATGTTCACAATGAACCATCAACTAACAAGATGGCGTCAGAGTCCCCTCTACCTAAAAGAGGTGACGTGAATAAATGATCTTGCTGGATTAAGTACACAGATTTTTCTTCATATTTAATTCCCCTCCTCATATCAGGCACATGGTAACAGGTCCAGCAGTGACTTGCCCAGACCGGTCTGAGCCGGTTATCTGTGGACAGCGTTTCAGTCCAACCCTTCATCAGATAACTGAAGAAAGTAAATCTGACGATTTGATTGGATGAGACGTGTTTCTCTGCTTCAGTGTCGCGTGTGTTATAAAGCAAGCGAGGAGGGAAAAAAACAACGTTCAAAACGAATCAACCTTCATCTCACTTGCACTTTAATTAAACCAAAGTGAGGTCAGAAAGAATGTGAAGCCGTGGTGTTTTTTTTTTTTAAAGCTTTTTGTGGAAATACAATCCTGGGACTATTTTAAGTTGGAGTCACCGTCTCCGCACTGCGAGCCTGAACCGCTTCCAAGCACAACAAGCAGGGCCTTCACGCAGCATGAGGAAAAACTGATAGAACGTGATCTCTCCTCTTTTTTTCTTCTTTCTTGTCACTCCTCCGCTTTCAGTGTGAGCCTCTCTCCTGCTGGCACTGGCACATCCAATCAGACTGGAAGGATCGGCCATGTGTCTCTAAATGCATTGAAGATAGAGACCGGAGTGCAGCGCCGCTCCTTCACCCCCCTTCGCTGCTCGTGATCCCGGCTAGAAACCAAAGAGCTGTGTGTGTGTGTGTGTGTGTGTGTGTGTGTGTGTGTGCGTGTGTGTGTGTGCGTGTGTGTGTGTGTGTCGTTACAATAACAAAAGCGTAACAGAAAACGTCTCGGAGCCCCAAAAACCCCTCATCGAGGCCACGCAGGGCGGCTTTGGAACAAGTGACACGAATGGTGTGTGTTTGCGTCCGCGTGCACGGCCTCATGGGGAACAGATGGCGCCTTATCACCGGCCGGGATCGGCCGCGCGGCGCACATTCCTAGACGTGCCGGTAATGCCTTTTGTGATGTTTGACTATAGCTAACTTCACATAGATCTACACGGCGCATTGCCGCCGCGGCGCGCTGCCGCTAGGACATTAGCGGCGTTGCGCTGAGCGCACTGAGGGCCGTCTGATGGGAGGATTGATGTCCGTTGATCGTGCGAGCTGTTACACCTTCCTGTGCGCTTTCTTTTTAATTACACGTCCGTGCCAGCGCACGTTACCAGCAGCAGTGACCCGTTTGTGCCCGTGAACAAGCGGCCATCATGCAAACGTGCGCTCTCACCTGGCCGTCCTCATGGCTGGCCTTTAGACGCCGCCCTCCCCCTCCACCCTTTTAATAATGCCCTTTTATTCTTGAACACATTATTAAACACTGTCACTCAGGCTAAATACCAGGAATAGTTGGATAAGAGCTGAACCAGGGATGGGGAGGGGGGTCTGGTACAGACTACTCTGAGTGATGGATCTGTTCGGGTCCATAAACGCTGGTGTTGTGAAGAGAGAGAGAGAAAGGTAAAAGCTGGGAGGCTGAAGGGAGGTTGGAGGGAGGCCAACTGCATTATGGCTGAGGTGAGGAGTTCACGCTGGAGAGCGGCGGGGGGGCCGGCGGGGGGGCCGGCGGGGGGGCCGGCGGGGGGGCGGCGCTCGCCCCGGCTGCACGGCGTGATGGCCGGTCAGCACGCGAAGATGATTGACAGCTGGCCTAACTGACTGGGTGATTGACAACGCGGCGGGCATGTTAAAGTCGGTGGGGGTGACGTTGCGGTGGGGGGCGATGGAGTCCTGCGCGTTGGTGTGATTGCAAGAGTGTGTTCTCGAACAGATGTCCATGTGGGCCTTCTGGGGTCTGAACATATGTCTGAGTGCATGCGTTCGCCTCGCTGCGTTCACGAGCGTGGGCCTCAGCTTCTCCTATAGTCCACATCTGGTATTATTTGAGCAAGAAATAACTTTCAGGTAATGTAACACATCCTCTGGCAGCCATACTGGGGGTTTTCTTGATGTAATACTGATATTGAATGCCGGCGGTCTCCACAGAGGAAAGTTTTCTGCGGCTTTATCGGAGGAATAGTGCAACGTTTTAAGAAATGGATTAATTTAGTTAGTTTTTGATCTGCAGACAAATTCAACTTGTTTGTCTGTAAGCTAAATATGAAGCTGAAGGCAGGAGATGTTCAGCAACCCTCCAAATGCCTACAATCACTTTTTAAAGATAACGAATAAAAACATTTTATCTCATTTGTTTATTCCATCCGTTCACTTTTTAGTAAGCTATATGTATTCAAATAAATGAACGCAGAGTTCTGAATATGGACATGTCTGACATTCAACAATAAGCTTAAATATATCTGTAATCCTACAATCTAACTCAACTTGCTTGATATTTGAAAAGTATATTCTGAAGTAAGACAGCTGCTTAACTTTGGGCCGTTGCAGCCAATGAAAAGCCCCGCTGGAGAAATGTTCCACGAGTAGCTGACAAAATGACTAATGGCACGACCAAAGTGGTCTTGTTTTGATATGTAATAGCCCCCTGACCCCCCAGTGAGGGACAAAGCACATGATAAGGCTTAACCAGGGTTGTGACAGGCTTAGCTTTCTGGTTACTGTGCGGAGTGACAGGCCGATGGGGAACGAGTCTCCACGGCATCGAGAGAGAGAAGCCACAGTTTCCTGATGTCACCAGAGCAGCAGGGCTCGGCACAGACACACACACACACACACATGCACACACACAAAGACACCAGGATCACCTGCCTGGAGACAGAGTGGATTATGGGAATTAGGGGGCACTGTGTGACTTGGCACTGGAAGCCGGCGTCCTGTTGTTGTCGGCGCAGGATCTGAAAATGTGCCAGAACACACTGACACGCTCTCACAATGGAGAGCACACAGATGACTGAGGAGACACTGATACCAACACACGCACAAGGTACACGCACACACACTCCTGTGTGCGTGTGTGTGTGCTGACACATGCAGGCCGTGCACGCTGTACGGTTATATAAACATACACACACACACATTTACAGTTAGTTCAGCCCTTAAAATGAAAAAATAAGTTGAACAAATGTATTTAGGAGATGTGTTCAGTAACAGTAACAGTCAGGTAACACAACAACCTTTTATTTATTTACAGGATTCTCTTCAGGTTCATTTCACCATCTTTTTAATTTTAAATTGAGGTTTACTGACAAAGAAAAGGCCCAGAGGCCCCACCAAAAATATTAAAACCAATATTTTCATGGATCAGAAGCCTAAGAAGGTAACCAAGAGATGAGAAACACATTGGATGATAGAAAATAGTTTTTAATGTATTTTACAGCTGATTTAAGACACGGGGATGGCACCAGGAAGCTAAAACAAGTTAACACATTAGGAGACGCCCTATGTTGTACACACACACACATGTAAATATAACTATAACTATAACTATAACTATATATATATATGAACTGCTGATTGCTGTTGTATTAAAGATATTCAATTTTAAGCTCCAGATACACTTTTTTGAATTATTAACATTGTGGCCATTAAAAAAAACTTTGCTATTCCATATTAGCTGAATTTCCATTTCTTGCTACACACACACACACACACACACACACACACACACACACACACACACACACACACACACACACACCTCACAGTTGTAAAACACACGGGTGGACTTTCACTCAGGAGACAGTCTGGCCATGCAGGTATACTGCAAAGAAGTGCAGTGCTGCTGGATATAGAACACAGACACACACACACACACACACACACACACACACACACACACACACACACACACACACACACACACACTCTTACAGTACACTGTGTGGTGCGTGTCTCTCACAGCCTCTGCCAGTTGTCAGTCACTGCCTTTGAGCACGAGGCCTGAGGGACTAGATTAAATCCTTCTGGAGACAGGATGACGGGTACAGAGGCCTGCGCCACACACACACACACACACGCACGCACACACACACACACACACACACACACACACACACACACACACACACACACACACACACACGCACATTGACCGAATGACGGCATGTCCTTTGCTAACTATCTCTCTATGAACCTCAGTGTTCTTACAAAATCTTTTGACAGAACTTTTCCTCCTCATAACGTGTGAAATCATCTTTTTGTGAACAGAAATATTTGAACAGCTCCGCCGTCTGATTAACAACCAGAAACAAGACCCGAACCGACGAGAATGTTTAAACCTTTCGCAGACTGTCGCTGAAACCAGGCAGGAAATTAAAAGCCCGCCAGTAAATATTTTCTTGTGATTGCCTGCAAATAATGAGACACAACGTAATGTGTGCTCGTAAACATTTCACTCCCTTGTCCTCCAGGGTAATAAACAAATGGCTGATTTAGTCTTTATCTGTGTGATATAGCTCACAGAAGGAGTGTCTCAGTGTTGTGCGTCGCTGGGCCTCACAGACGCCTTTAATTCCCTCGTTAATGATATATTCATGATACCTAAAGCAAGTTCTGTATTTTTTTCCACCTTCTTAAAGTGCAACTGGCCTCCATGTGGCAGCGGCCTTGCAGGTGATTTGAGGAGCTGAATCCAGTTTCCTTGTTGGGATGTGTTCAGTGTTCCTGTTCGTCACCAACGTGTGAGCAACAGATGCGTTGCAGGCATATTTCACAGGATAGTTTGGTTTTATTCACCGCAACACGAAGCAGTAGCTGCAACCGCGAGTGAAAGTCGGAGTTTTCCAGATTCGACTATGAAAGCGATCCAGAAGCAGAGCACAAGGAGACGAGATGGTTCAGGGTTTTTGGCGCCGCGCTTCTCACTTTCTGATGCGCTCTTTTGTTGCACTGCAACGGCGACGTCAAGCGTCTTCTGGCCCCGCTGTGAGCGGCCGCAGCAGCTGGAATAATATTGCAGTGACTGAATTATGAAAGGTTTATGACCGAGTTCCTGCAGCGAAACGGGGCCAGTCACCGCGAGGCCAAACCTGACTAATATGATCGCAATGTGTGGCTAGAAATTAACTGCTCGCTCACGTAACGGCAACATTTGCCGTGTGTGCATATGATATCGGTCGCCGTCCTTTGTTTCATTCAAAACAGCTGAAAGAAAATATTCCTGGCCACATAGTTGATGCATTATGGGTAAGACGATATGCATTTAAATCTGCTCCGAACAGGATGGCACCGCACGGCTGCCGTGGGAGCGAGAGAGCGTTGTATTGGCAGATGACGTAACATCATGGCCGCCCCCGCCTCCTCTCAGATGGAAACGATGCTGTGGATTGATGCAACGTCTTAAAATCCTTCATTTTCTCGCCCAACAAGCATTAACTAAACGGCTCCCAGGACAGACTACTCGCTGTCAAAGATACTTATGCGCTGATACATTTATGGCACTTGTGGTAGTATTTATCTCCTGGGGAGAGAAACAGTTTGAACACTCAGACTGGAGTGTATAACAGTCATCTAGTTTTTGCAGAAACCTCCACTGCTCCTGCGTCCTTGGATTCGGTGTCTGTGTGTGACTCTGCACCGACGGTAATATTATGTTTTTGATGAACAGGCAATGTGGGTGCAGTCCAAACTCAAGGGCACATCGCATCTATCTGCCATCTGTCAGCAACTTGTCACCCGGCTTTAATAATTACACAAGCTTAAATACGGCCGGGAGACAGTCGTTTGACAGCTGAACGATATCTACGAGATCTATGTCGGTGTGTTTCTCTGCGTCCCTGGTGACTCACAAAAAAAAAGAGGAAAATATTTCAGGTCTGGAATCTCTCGTCTCAGAATGTGAGCGCAGCGTTTAAAGGCCGGCGTGGAAGTGACTCCGGCCGCCGATCTGTAAATCCTGGACGTGATTGTTGGGGAGTTGAAGTGCAGGAGTCAGATGGAGGTTGTGTAAGTGAGTGTGTGTGTGTGTGTGTGTGTGTGAGTGTGAGTGTGGTTAATAAAGTGGAAATGACACCAAGGCAGAAAGTGGAAGACAATTTAACTTTTGAGCAATATTCTCATGGATTCATTTCGGGTCGCCTCACATCACAGGTGACTCTGCAGAGTCTCAGTGATGTGGAGCTGCTTTTAGAGTATTTCAGGTTCCTCCTCCAAGTCTTCTCTGGGATGTGATCCAACAACTTTCTTAGTGAATATATTGTTTCTTTGAAGCCTGAAAAGACGCTGCTTTCCAATCGACTCGTGGCTATCTTCTATAAAGTAAACACTGCTTCTTTCAAGAAACATTTCACTGTCTTTGTGTTGCAGCCAAAGAGTGAAGCAGCCAATGAATAAAGAAGAAGACAAAGTGCTTTTATGCATGAACACAGTTGACCAGATAACCTATGGAGGGAAAAATTGTAAAAGCAATAAAAAAAAGGCCTATAAACCAGTTGGGGGAGATCAAGGAAACAGACATTTGACTCTGCGGCTCAGCAGGGAGGGTACAACACCTTAAATCTTCCATCCTGCGCTCTCCATGTTCCACTGCAGATTCTTTATCTTTATGCGTCTGCAGCAGTAAAAGATTCTCGTTGTCTGCATGCAGCAGGACAGCTCTCGGTGGTCCGGCTCCACAGACCTCACAGACGTTGAAGAACACACACACACTCTTCTTCATTGTGGGAAAAGAGGCCTCGCAGCCGGAGCCTGGTTCGTGGTATTGATCGCTGCGCAGCAGCGCGGGTCTTTAATAGTGCAAAATGAACTGATCCGGTCTGTGAAGGTTCATCTTCCAGATGAACTGTGAACCGTCGACCATCAAGTCTCTTGTCTTGTGGTTCGAGGGATTTTCACCTGACTTTGTGTTTCACCTGAGGATGATCGAACGAGCTTTAACAGTTTTCTACTGTGAATCATCCGGCCGAGCTCGCCGCCGCGACGCCGGCGTGTCTTTGTGCATCTTTGTGTTGTCCTTGCGTGTCTTTGTGTATCTTTGTGTATCTTTGTGTATCTTTGTGAATCAGTTTTCCCCAGTGAGCAAAGCGTCACCAGCTCCCGTCTTCATGGATTCATTTTTAACTAAAGATTCTTCATCTTTAGTTTGAGAGCCAGGAAGCAATGACACCATGAATATTGATCTTTCTTTACTGATCTGTGACTTTAAGCATTTTCATAATCAAAAGCACAGAATTTGCTCTAGTGAGAGGACACATGCGACGTCTCAGAGTGTGCATGAGTTGAGTGCATGCTCTTCTGCTTTCTCATTGTCACAATCTAGTATTTGTAGAAACATTTGCATCTGTTTTCATTCTGATCACTCTGATCAGGTTTAGTTTCTGCCTCCTTATATCTGCAAATGAAATCTGCAATTTGCAGCATCTCAAAAGTATCTTTGCGTTCTCTGAGTTCACCTTTAAAATAAACCTCCACTGACACGCTTCACGCTCTTCCTTCTGTTTTCTGCAACGCTCTCAAAGCGCTGACTCATCAGCTGCTCAACTCAAATTTGCTTCTGCCGATCTCAACTTCCTGCTTCCTCGTCTCCTTGAGTTCACGTCTCTCTCCCGCTACGTTTCCACCTCTCTTGCCCTTTTCCTCACCGCTCACTCTTGAATCCTCCAGATGTATATTAGCTCGCTCCTCTCACCATCAGCACTCTGTCCGCTCTCCTCCTCCTGCATTTGTTTAGCAGCGAGAGACGATCGCTGACTCGGCGGTTGCTTTGAGCCGTGAGAGGCCGAGGGCGGCAGGCAGAGGAAACTCTGACGTGATGGAGGTTTTTTCCTGAGACGGCTGTTTGCTGCTGTTGTTGTAATTCACTCACTCGGACCACGCTGAAGCGATGAGCGCTTAGAAAGGTTTAATGCACGTTGAAGTCAAGGACGGACTTTGAGAGCAGAGGATGAGGAGAGTTGTTGAGGAAGAGAGGAAGGAGTTTGATTGACATTTAAAATGGTTTGTTTGGAACTTTTCCCTTTGAAGTATTCAAACATTTGAAGATGTTGCAGAACCAGGATGCTTTTACTTCATTTATACGTTTGATTTAATACACAACGCTCAATGAAAATGGGTAAATGTTTTCCCTTTCAGTGCATTTCTTATCACCATGACACATGGCGTTAGCATGAACGTCGCCCTCAGGATGGATTGTAATCACTTTGATGATTACTTGTTAATTATTATTATTAATTATTACCTTCATTATTCGTAACACTTTGTCTTTCAGCGAGCACAAAACACACATCAGCCTCAGCTGTGTTGTGTGTTTTGTGCTAATTAATAAATGTTAGCATGCTAAAAATATAAACTCAGGCGGTCCACATGCAAACAGCTCCGTTGTTCCTTTAGAGCCTCACGGCGCCGTCAGCGTGTCGGTGAAGTTTAAAACCAATAAAACAGTTTGAACATGACTGACTTCCATCTCGCTCCTCAGGAAGCAGCCGGCTGTAACGGCTGCTGCTCCTTCTGCAAACTAAAGCACCGTCAGTGATTATTCCTCTGAAGAAAACCAGATACGCAGTGAGAGGAGAGGTCCGGCTCGGCCAAACAAAGACCAACAACAACAACAACATCTCCCTATTCGTCACACCTGAATTATTCATGAGCCCAATACAGGACAAATACATATTTGTAGAGGCTATATTAAAAGATTTAACAATAAAGTGTTGTGCTGCTGCCTGTCACATATTACCATAACTCCAGGATGTGAGGTTTGGCTGCAGAAAGCCTCGAGAACAACAACATGCTGATTTTTACTCGTCCCGTCGTTTTAATTCCCCAAACAGATGCACAGACGGCTTGTTGTGAAACATCATTTTTGTGTGTTTTGCATGTGCAGAAGCCAAAAAACCTCAGTGTATTTATTTCTAAAAGGTACATTTCAACTTATTTCCCCCAGTATGAGTGGTAATGTACTCAGCAGTGCAGGTTTTGATCCGTTCATTCCATCTCTGACCGCCGTGGTCGGGTTTGATCCGATCAATGCGGCAAATCAAAGCCGTCCGCTTCGTGCGGGAGGAAATTAATCTTTGTAATTGAATGAACACGTTGACTTGACTATAGTCATTAAACCCCCGGCCTCTCCCACCGACGCTATATCTCTGTTTAGGCTTTTATAGCATTTTATAGACTTCAGCGTCCCGCTGCTGTGTGCGCAGAAACCGCATGGGCCTGCCAGCTCGGGGTAATGAATTCTGTTAAATCATTCCCTCTCTCTGATTAAGACCACATTAAAAGAGACC